>NC_090298.1:129374038-129680000 GCF_039906515.1 Pseudorca crassidens
TTATACACAAATATCCTATCAGAGCTCAAATATCCACGTGATTCTAAGATTCTTTTTCATGGTTTATTCAATTCACTATGCAAACAAGGTCTGAATGTTGCATTTCGTTGATATGTCTATTGAGTCTTATGTGATCTAAAGGTTTTTGTTTCTATCTTTTTTGTTTTCCTTGAAACATATTTGTTGAAGAAACAGGTAATCTGTTCTAAAGAGATTTCCATATTCTTGATTTTGCTGATTGCATCTCCACATCTGTTCTCTTAAATCTTTCATTTGTCGTCCTCCATTTGACATTTCCTTCAGTAGATAAACGTGTTCAGTATTTGCTCACTCCACCCCCAATATAAGCAATACAAAGTATATCCATGGTAAAACACGCAAGCTGTGATCTCATTTCACAGAAATGTAGATATATGAATGTCGATGATTCTGTATTTATAAAACGACGCAGAAACAAAATGGTCACGGAAGTGCTGATGGTGGTTGTCTTAGTGGGGAAGGTTTTTAGGTGACTTGAACTGTCTTATACTTGTGTGTTAGCATTTGCTATGATGAGTACCTATTTATGTAAACTTATAATGTGGCTATTCTTTGAAATAGGGGAAATAGACAAAAATCCTAACTCTCCTACTTCCTCTCTGTTCCTCCTCTACGCTGCTATTTCATAAGTCCACTTTCTTGAATGAATGATTGAGATTCATTGATTTTACATATTTTCATTAATTCAACAAATATTTCTGAATATTTACTAAATACCAGACACAATGATTTGAAGCTATGGGCTGCTCTAAGCAACTCTGTTAACAGTAAACCTACGCAGGTTAAGGCGGTCTTCAGAGGTAGGTCTGGTTGCCCCTGGTCAATTTCAGGATAAAGTCCAAATGCTTCATTGCAACACACAAGGGCCTTCCTGGTCTGGCCCCTACAGAGCTCACCAGGGCTCATCTTTTGCCACTCCAACCATTCTGAATACTCTGGTTCCTTGAAGACTCACCATGATCTCTCCTGGCTCTAAGATGGCTCATGCTGATCCTTTTGTCTGGAAAACTGTCTCCTTTTTTTTTTTTAACCAACCCTCATCCCTAATTCAAATGGCTGACTCCTATTCATCCTTCATCCTTTAAAATTCAGTTTGGATGTCACCTCCTCTAGGAAGTCTTTGCTAATGTGATCCCACCACATCCTGTGCATGCTTTTATCATAGAAATGATGAGTTCCACATTATATGTTATTGATTTGTAAATTTAAGCACCAGACTGTGAGCATCTGGAGGGCAGGGAACCCTGTTTTAGCTCATTTCCTCAGATAATCACAGTGCATCATGACACAGTACATACTCAATAAACATATTTGAATGAATGAATGAATGAGTTGCCCCTTACACTACTGAAATCGATTTCTGAAGGATTCCCTATTGCACTACTTATCACCAAATCCAGTGGAGCTCTCTCAGTCCAACCCTCTTCATTCTCCATAGCCTTTAACACCACTGTCCACCTTTTCCTTCTCAGAAAACATCTCTACCTTGGTTTCCATGGCAACATATTCTTCTTATACTCTTCTAGCTCCTGGAATCTCTCCTTGGTTTCCTTTAACATATCTTCTTCTTCCTTAGCCTCTAGAATATTGGTAGTTTCCGAGGTTTGGTCTGTCAACTTTGTCTCTCTTCATGTTACAACCTCTCTTGGAAAGCCTGGCAGCTCCTATAGCTCCACTCACTCACCCCTCCCCCAAGTAGATGCTACCCAGACTCCAAGGTTCCCCTTGACCTGTGATCCTGAATCCCAGACCTAGCTTGCTTAAGGCCAAATCTCCACAAAGACATACTGCAGGAAACTGAGCTTAGCATATCTAAAGAATAACTCATCTTCCTTGGCCACCCCCAGCATGAGCACACACGCATACACCGACACACGCTCACAACATTTTCTGCTCTTCACAATTCTTACCTTGGTGATCATTCCCATACTTCTACTGTACTTGGCTCAAAACACTAACATATAATTTTTATAATTGTTCACTTTTCTTTTTCTAACTTTACATTCAGTAAACTGAAAATATTTGCTAATTCTCCCTTGCTGAAGTCTAATATCACACCTTTCTTTGTATGAAAGAGTTAATATGAGCATTTCAACCACATAAAATTCAGAAAATATTGCAACAAACATTTCTGCTGTACCAGAGTTAGCGCTTTTCTTCCCCCTCCAAAAAATAAAATGTTCTAATTACTGCTGAAACAACCCTCTGCCATCCAATTCCCTTACCCCTCCCTGATATAACCGCCAGCGTGAAGTTGTTTTATATTTTTCCTGTACTATGTAATTAAATAAAAGTAAACACAAGACATTTACTAAGCTTGAAAAATAAAAAGTTGTACAGGATAGAAAGTGTATTCATAATATTCTACTTGGTTCAGAAGTGGATGGTATTTATCTAATCATAGTACAAATATGGATTTGGGGGGATAAGAAGTGATGAGTGGTAGAGAGCTTGTATAAAAACTAAATCCGCACTTAACACTTCCTTTTTACATCCTCTTCCGTGGCCCTAATCCTGGAACTCACCTAGTTAATTCTAATTGCAGTGACTTCCTAACTGGCTCCCACCTAGGTCTCCTGGATATCTCTCTAAGGCACAGCATGGAACATATCACTTCTCCTGCTCAGAAGCCTCCAATGACTCCCTTTAGACTTGTCCTCAATAATCTGTCCTCATTCTGTCTTCCCAGAGTATCTCCCTCTAAACCAGTGGTTCTCAACCAACAGCACTATTGACATTTGGGGCCAGATCATTCTTTGTTGCGGGAGGTTGTGCATTACAGAATGTTGAGCAGCATCCTTGTCTTCTATCCCTAGGCCCCAAGAACAAACCTTCCCCCCTCAAGTAGTGACAATCAAAAATGTCTCCAGACATTTTGCCAAATGTTCCCCAGGGGGCAAAACCATCCCCCTCCACTACCCCAGCTCATTACCCAGTGAACCACTGCTCTAAGCCATAAACCTCACCCACATATTTAACACCCCCATACGCAACTTAGATTCACTCTCTAAGGAACTGCTTGTCGTTCCTTGAATCCCCACCTTGTGATCAGTACCAAAAGTGGGATTGAATTCCAGGAGGCTGAGTTTTGCGTTGGCTAAAAGCTACGTTTGAGTGGAGGCAAGATGTAAAGTTCAGAAAAACAAAGCTGTTTACTGCAAGTGGAGATGGTCCAGCCTGGTAAAGAGAGAACAGCTTAAATATTTCCTTCTTAGAAACTCACATGGAAGTGGGTGGTGAAACTCACTAAGAAGCGAGAATGGAGAATGTGAGGTTGTGAGAAGGAAGAGGCTATGAGGATTTGAGGCATTGATAATAATAGCTAACACTT
This sequence comes from Pseudorca crassidens, assembly GCF_039906515.1. NCBI lineage: Eukaryota > Metazoa > Chordata > Mammalia > Artiodactyla > Delphinidae > Pseudorca > Pseudorca crassidens. Next base: position 129,377,409 of record NC_090298.1, read on the forward strand.
GAATATTTACTGTGTCAGACACTCTGTTACAATTACTACTCTCAAAACAAATTTCTGATGTCCTATTATCATCACCACTTTACAGATGAAAAAAAACTACAGCCCAAAGGAATTAAATGATTTTCCCGAGGTATCAACCGTTAGTGATGAACAGAATGGGAATTCAACCACAGGGACGCTGGCTCTACAGCCTGCTCTTTTACCCATTATATCCTACTCTCTCTTATGAAGAAATGCTTTCCTGAGTTCAGCTTCTTCAGTCTAAAGTCAAAGGGGTCTTGGCCTGGATAGGCCTCCTTGTTACAGGTTAGGGCATTGAGAAGAGATCCTCCCACCTCTTTCCAAGTCTACAGGGTTAAGTAGGATACAGATCCATTCCAATGCTAAGCTCTGGAAGGTTTGGTTAGCAGCTCCACCAAGGATGCCCTCAGGTAGCCTTGAGTGTCTAGACCCTCCACTGCCCTCAAGCTATGAGTGAGAGGGTCTTCTCTATATAGGCTCCAAAGATTCCTCTGTGAACCTTCACATTGTCTTCCTGCACTGAACTTGGACTTTCCTGTCCCATCATTGGAACGTATCTCCCAGGGGCTAAGGTGGCACAGACATCTCCACGTCTGTCCCAAATTCCTCATTTTATTTGTCTTAGTAGAGAAAACAGGAGAGAAATGACCTTTCTTATCCCACGTATCCAGTTCAGTGCTGGCCCAAATAACATGCCAAGAAATCATGGCTAACCATGAACATGTATTGAAGGTTAATGTTTATGAGGCATTGCGCCATGTACTACACATGCAGCTTCTCAATGAATCCCCACACCACCCCTCTTACATATTATTACCCCCCATTTTACGGACAAGAAAAGGGAGGCTCAGGGAGCTGAAGTACCTTGCTCAAGGTTACACACTGATAAGCCTTGGAGCTAACCTACAAACCCAGGCATTCTGAGTCCAGAGCTCATGTTCTAAACATTCGTTGGGCAAATACGTAGTTAATAATCATGTGGGTTAGCTTTTGGCCAGCTTGGCTTTGACACCTACTGTTTTAGGCTAAATTCAGGGCCATCTTCATAGCGGTCAAAGGGTCCTTGAGAAATAAGGCCTGTTATTCTGATCAGTGCCTGGGATCCTACAGCACCAGGAGAGCTAGTGACGGCACTTCCCCAGCCAGCCGCTTGAGGCTCTCGTTTTCAGGGCTTAATCCTGGGCCAAGTCTTTCTGCTTCCTGTGGTGATGCCACAGAGCCTAGCTGCGACTTGGACTTCCCCTGGGAGAGTCGGCTTCGGAGTTTTGAGAGGCTGTGGCCGAGTCAGAAGAGACCCTTGGGAGGCCGGTGCAGGGATGGCAGATCAGGAGGGGCTCGTTAGCTTTCAAGGGTGCAAAGGAGGCTACTTCTATTGGGGAAGAGGAGGTCAGGTCGGGAACTGGGGCCCACAGAAGGAGGGAGTGCTCTGTGGCAGAAGGACCCCTGACGCTTTAATGTGAAAGGGTTGGGAGAGAAGTTTAAGTGTGCTCTATGCCCACTCTCCCCCCACAGCTTTCCAGCCTGGGGTCGCAGTGCCCTGCTCAACCATCGCAGACACAGAGCTCAGCAAGTGCACGGCAAAGAAAGCACAACTGTCACGAAGGTAGACGGTTCCCTGAGCCACATGGGGAGACTGCTGACGCAAAGGCCTGGGTGTCTGACATCCAGGATTGCCTACCACTAGGCCACAGATCTTAACTACTTCTGCCTCTCAAGGGACTTATCCTGCCAAATGCTTCTGTACATATTCATACCAGAGGAAATATAGAAATTTCTAGAGCTGCCCTTGAGACACTGCCTCCCTAGATCTGTCTCTGTTATTATTTCTCGCTTCTGCCCTTTAGTGGGACATCCTGTAACCACAGAACTATTCCTATTCCAGGGTTGTCAATAGGGTGATGACATGCAGTGTGGGAGCCCACTCATTCTGGGAGTACCTCTGGCTGCGGGAACTTGTCCTGGCTAGACACACTAACTGGTGCTGCTGGCAGGGTGTGCTTTTGTCCGGCCCCAGAGAGTTGAGACTGGAGAAGTACACCCTCACATTTAACTTCCAGGACAAAGCCAGGTACTTATGCTTGGCACTGGGTGAAGACGGTCACTGTCAGGTGCTTCCAGATGCCGTTTGCCCTAGTGAAACACTTTCTTGCCTATCCCATCCCTCTAGAGGGAAAGTGCCGCGATGTTCTCATCAACTGTTGTACCTTCTGGTGTCAGGAGGGGACTCTAGAGACCCCTCCCATTGATAGAAGTCTTATGCCCTGAAGAGTTTGCCAGTGGCTTGAAGTCTTACTGTTGGTTTGAGTTCAGGGAGTGTATGTCCTTACATTCAGGTAAAAAGCGTTAGATACACATTATGGTTAGTTTTTTCATAGAAACTGTTATACATGAATAATAGTGGTTAGTTTTCCAGGTAAACTCACCAAAGCCAGGTGGACATTATTTTAGTTGAAATGATATACTTTTGCTATAAAAGTAATGGAAGACAATACTGCACCATCAAGTTTTATTTCCTTTGAGAACCATATAATTTTATGTATGATATATAGTCCGTGAAGTTCATGGCATCATTGGCCCTGCCGAGAGTTTCATCTCAAGAGTAAGAGCCAGGAATCATTGTCTTTTGCCTGATTTCAAGGGTTGGGGAAAGGTGGAGTGGGGAGACTGTTGACCCCTCAAAGAGTGAGAAGCATCATGGGAAGCAGAAGCTGGCGATATTAAATAGGGGGAGAAGTGATCTGGCTTGAGACCCGGTTCTACCTCTTACTAGTTGTGTATCCTTAGACTAGTGCTTTAGCTTCCTGAGTTAGTCTTATCACCTGTTAAATAAAGAAGAGTTGATAACACTGCTTTCACAGGGTTTGCTGGGGAAACACATGGAGCTGAGTGGTGAATAACAAAGGCTTTGAAGACTAACAGACTAGGTGTGCCTCACTTGCAAAGTGGGTCTTACCACAATGCCACAGGGTTGTTATAAGGGTTGAGTGGTATCATATGTATAAAGTACTTAGCACAGTGAACTGTATATGATGGTAAGTGAGAGCTACTATTAATGACGTTACTACGTTACAATCCTCACTTTCCCCAAGGAGGCTGATTCCCTTGTGCCACACCTGCGCTCTGTTCTATTCTTCCAGCGCCAAGAGGCTATTTCTGCTTAGCTGAAGGGATGGAAATGAGGCTGGAGCAGTCGACCAGCTCAGAGTAGGCAGGTGTTGAATTGGGTCAGTGAGGATGTGAATCTACCCCAGCAATAATACGGGATGGCAGGAGGTGGGAACAAGGCGTGGGAGCTCAGGGAATGCTTTATCCGAGGGGGTCCATAAAAAGGATAAACAGAGAAAGGAAGGGATAAATACAAAGTGAGGAGTAGAGGAGGGGAGAGCTAGGTCTTATTTAGGGCATCTCATTAAGGACACTAGGGAAGTTTGTATAAACTCTTGCCTGTGTTTCTTTACGATTCTCTCTGCCATCAACTGTCAGGTAACATGTAGGCTATCTGACCTTCCTTGTCTGTTATGCAGAAGGTATATCATCTCAGAAGTCTTCAGTGGAAAATTTACCACATGAACTAGGGGCTGGTGGGCAGACCATGTTCTCCAGCAACTCCATCTGCTTCTTCTAAAAGATGAATCTAACTTGGGCCTCTTCTCTTATGTTTCTCTGAGCTGTAGCTTTTATAGACTTGACTTGAACCCCTTTAAATGAGCCTAAATGTCAGGTCTCACTGTGACACAAACTACACTCAACATGCAGTGAACGTGGGTTTCAAGTCCCTGATCTGCCTCTATCTACTGGGTGACCCAGGGCAAATGACTTAACCCTTCTTAAATCCTGTTTTATTTGTAAGATGATGGTGTTGGACCCCATGATCTCAAAATTTCCCTCCAACCCTAACATTCTACCTGCTTCCCTTCCACATAGGAGATGCCCCACTCCTAGCCTTTTTTTTTTTTTTTTTTTTCCTTCTGCATGATTTTGTCTGTCTTAGAGTAATAAAGGAGACTCTACAGTTTGGGCAAGCAGCACAATTTAGTCCTAGGAATATGACAGGCAATTGGTATCATTTACGTTTTGAGTCCCCTAAAAATTGACTAAAATCGTCCTCTGGCCATGGGGTGGGTGGGGACTCCAATAAGCACCATAATTACTGTTTGCCCTCAGAGAACGTTACCAGATGTGGGAGAGAAACATTGATTTATCTTCTTTTTCAAGACATATTTGTTTTTTGAAGCAAATTCCAGCCTCGTACATGCTTTCTCAATGGCTTCTTAGAGCCCTGTTCAGATAATACTGGAGCTCCTACAGGATGGGGTTTTGAACATGAGGACTCACTGGGCTAGGTCATCTCTTAGCCACGTGCCCTGAAGCAAAGACCTTTACCTTTCCGGAGGCATGGTGCAAGGGCCCGCCCAATGCAAATTAACCAAATTGATGAGCATGGCTCTTGAAACAGTATAGGATAACGGTTAGGAGGACCAGCCTTGGGAACCAGGCAGATCTAGGTTGAAATCCCTGCCCTGTCTCTAAATAGCTATATAAGCTTGGACAGGAAACTGGACCTCCCCACCTCTCCTTCCCCCACCTGTAAACGGAATAATAAGGGGTCCTATTTTGTAGGATTGCTGTGAACATCACATGACACGAGTCAGGTGTGTATCCCGGCACCGCGCCTGGCGCATCGTAAGTATTCAAAAAAAAAATCTCTCTTAAAAATGTTATAGGTGGGCTTCCCTGGTGGCGCAGTAGTTGAGAGTCCACCTGCCGATGCAGGGGACACGGGTTCGTACCCCGGTCTGGGAGGATCCCACATGCCGCGGAGCGGCTGGGCCTGTGAGCCATGGCCGCTGAGCCTGCGCGTCCGGAGCCTGTGCTCCGCAAAGGGAGAGGCCACAACAGTGAGAGGCCCGCGTACCGCAAAAAAAAAAAAAAAAAAGTTATAGGTATGCTTCTTGACCCCCAAGGAGCTGAAAATTAAGTGGCAGGAGCTAGTTGAATATCAAGTAAAACCAGTAATTAATAAGTAACAGGGAGGACAAAATAGGTGTGGCAGGGCATTGTGGAGAAGATGGGAAATGAACTGGGTCTTAAAAAATTAGAATGTGTCAGAGAAAAGTAAGGGTATTTCAGGAGAGGATAAGGACCATCCATCCATCATTTCAACAAGTGTTTATGGAGAATTTAACTTTGTGTTAGATGCTGAGCACTGGAGAGAACAAGGTCCATTCTAGGATGGGTCAAATGATAAACACATAAATAGGTACTGTATTTAGGTAGTGATACATATTGCAAATAAATAAATAAAGTAGGGTAAGGGAAACAAAAATCATGGCAGGGGGTGGGCTATCATTTCAGATAAAGTAAGCAGGAGACTTTTGGACAGAAGCCTGAATGAAGTGAGGAAGGAAGCAATGTAGATTTCTGTGAGAGGAGCTTGAGGGCAGAAAGAAGAGCTAGTACAAAGTCCTGAGTCCAGATGGTGTTTAGTGTACCCAAAGGACAGGAAGAGGGCCAGTGCAACTGGCGTTAAGAGTGAACAAGGGAAGGGAGGTTGAAGGGGCAGCCAGTAGCCAAGGTTTGGATTTTATTCTAAGTATGATGTGATGCTCCTGGTTATTTTAGAGCCGAGAGTGACAAAAGTTTCACTCAGGCTGTTATACAGAGCACAAATTATGTTGCCATGGTGGGAACGGGGGAGGGGGCAGGTAAAGAAGGAGGGGAAATGAAAGTTGGTAAAGATCACCATGGGTCAGATGAGAGATGAGGGTGGGATGAATGACCAGGGGTGGAAAGGTGGTGGTTTCTGGCTGTATTTTTAAAGAAAAGCTCACAGAATTTGCTGATGGGTTGGATATGGCATACTTAGCTTGTTGATGGGATGAATGAAAGTACCACTGAGGCATCTGGGAGGAATGAGGGGAGGAATAGGTTGCGGGGCAAGGGGGGCTGGCAGAACCAGAAGCGTGTATGTCCTGATGGACAAATGTTTTGAGAATGTGGGGAAGTGACACAGCCCTTAAGAGGAGATTGGCAAACTGAACTTTAAGAGAAGATTCCATAAGGAGATCGGAACCGCATGGAAGGGCCCCAAAGTCGGGAGGAATCTGGACTCCAAGCACTAGGCGAGAATAACAACATTTCACCCCTCCCTATATGATCATGGCCGCAGAGCCCTTACTGTGCGCTTGGAGCCCTGCCAGGCCCTCCAAGTGCAACAGTGCTTTCATTAAGCCTCATTCACAGACAAGACGTTGAGACAAAGGGGTTAAATGGCCCATCCAAAATCATGTGATGAGGATGCTCTGAGAGCCTGACTGTCTGGTCTGTAGACCAGGGTCGGGAGAGCTGCAGAGCCTCTCAGGAGAGCCGTGGAAAGCTCTGTGCTCTGGACACCTGCCCTTGTGAGCAGTGCCCAGGTGGCCTTTCTGAAAGCACGGCTGGTTTGGAGAAATAACCAGTGCCTCCAATCTCTACAGTAACAGTGGCTCTGTGTAGGAGCTTCCCCCTGGAATAGATTTTTTTTTTTTTTTTTAAGGCATTGATCCTGCCCCAGGGTGTTTTCCAGAACTTGCACTGCTCCCTAATTACCTAGTAATGCTGAGGGCTTATGAAAATGCTGCCATTTATGTGAGAAGGGGAGGTAAGACTGAAAGAAGGAGGGAAAAAAAAAAAAAAGATAGAAAATGCTGTTAAACCTGGCAGAGCTCCAGGGTGCATGATTACATTCTTTGGGGTGGTGTTCCTGTCACACACAGTCTGTGGAGTATTTTGAAAACCTTCTGTAGGAATTGTGCTAAAGACATGACAAATATTATCATTATTAGCTTTTTCTACATCTTTTAAAACAGGGCCTTTCGAAAGCCACAGAGGCACCCTCTCTCTGACTGCATTTACCCAGTCTGTTAGCGGTCAGCGATGTGCTCTCAGATCGTAATTCTGATGGCTTCCCCCACCCTTGAATTGTTTCACACTAGAAGCCCAAAACATTCAAGCCAGAAGAGACCTTGGTACAACCCGCATGTTTTCCAGATGGAGATGTGAGGCCAGGGAGGTTTTCTTCCTCCATGGGCCTCTGCTGTCAAATGCACCCGCAGGGTATCAGAGCCAGAACAGTCTGTAGCCATCACCTAAGGTACCCCTGTCATTTTACAGATGAGCAAACAGAGGCCCAGAGACAAAATGGACTTGTCCCCAAGTTGGCACTGGGGCTGGTGGTTACCGTCCACTGAACTAGAACTGGCACTCGGTAGCCTGTGGACCAGATCAAGCCCAGAGACACTTCCCTCTGCCTTTTTTTTTTTTTTCTGCCCAAAGCAGTTGTTATACTTAATATATATATTTAAAAAAAAAAAAACCACACACAAAATCCATATTTCTTCTCTCTTTTGAAAGAAAAAAAAAATCAGATCTGGCCACCCTGGGCCTACATTTCCTTATGGCAACAATCAGCTGCCTCAGAGCCCTGCAACCACCTTTGCACAGGGCGTACAGGCTCTAGTTCTCTCTGTCCGCACTGCCTTCTCCCCAGCTCGGAGGCTCACTTCATTCATCTCCCGGCTTGGCCCAAGGAGGCATGTGAATGTGAACCCCCTGGCCAACACCATTCTCCTTGATTTGTGTAAGGCCAAAGCCAAATAAATAAACCTGAGGCTATTTTGGCTACGTGGTGGTGGAACGTATAGTACGTGGAAGACATGAACCAGGATACGTCATAATTGATTAGGGGATTGGGTGCCATGCTATCTCTGGGGCACAATTTGAGCTACATTAGGAGAGCTTTTCCGCTGGCCTGTCAAACGCCTGGAGTCCCTCCATGAGATACCGGTCCATTTGGAATTTACGGGACACCCATCTCCAGGGATCCCATTTTAAAATGTGAAAGGTCTTGAAAGAAGATGAATCTCAGTTTTCTTCAATGCCATGTAATGGAGAGGGAGACCAGAATGCGGCGCTGGTGTGTAGTCCCTGGTGTGCTAGTTGCTATGTGCCCTTAAGAAAGGTGTTTCAATCTCAGCACTACGGGTATTTTGGACCAGATAATTCGTTGCAGATCCTGTGCGTTGTAGAATGTTCAGCAGTATCCCTGGCCTCTACCCACCAGATGCCAATCACACCTCCCCAGTTGTGAGAACCACAAATGTCTCTAGAGATTGTCAAATATCTCCTGGGGGAGAGAAATCCCTGCCCGTTGATAACTACTGTCTTCAGCTAAACATCTAGCCACTCTGAGCCTTATTTCATCTGTAAAAATAGGTTCTAATTCCTGTCCTTGCACGGTCGTTGGGAGAATGAAATGACATGTAAGATGTACAAATGCTGTGTCAATCACAGTTTAACATGTATCTGTAGGGTCGGGTTGTCATCAATCACAACAGACTATGAACAGTCAAGTCTTTCCAGACTGATACTGGAGATGGCAAATAGATTGGGAGCTGTAAGGAGGGAAAGTATGAAAAAACTAATGAAGGATGACATCAGAATACGCTACTTAGGGAATGTATGATACACAGTCCCAACCTCTGAAGCTGAGACATAAGAAAACCACCTTGCACCAGTGGTCAGTCTCTTTGTCTTCACATGCATTCCTGGTCATATAACCTTCACGCTAAAAACATCCCACGGCTCTCTACTGCCTGCCAGGAATTCAGTGGCTTCCAAATCCTGACCCTGGCCTTTTCAAGGTTTCGTATTTCCCTGCCCTCTCTTCCCAGTCTGCACCACTGGCTCCAGGCTCAGGGAGCATATGGCGTCCTCACCCGCCTTCCGCCCCTGCAGGTACTCTCCCCTTGGTTTGATGTCTTCCCTCAGGCCTCACTTTCTGCCTGTCCTTTCCTCCTTCCCAGCTCAGCTCTCCTGAAGCCCTGCTGGTTCCCCACAGACAGACATATTGGTAGCGCCCTCTTTTGCTCCCCAGTGTCGAGCTTACATCTCTATTAGAGCACGTGTCGTGGGCTGCCTTGGATGACATTTGGCTGGTTTCCTCTGTATTCCTCTTCCACCACGTTCACCTGGCTTGAGGCAGAGACTCTGTCTGATTCCCTTCCATAACCCCTGCACCTGACTCCCTGTTGGATACAGAGTAGGTTCTCTACCGACATTTGAATAGAAATAGGATAAACAGTTAATCCTAAATGTATTTGACCTAGATGACCAAGCTTGATATATGTAAGCCCCAGGTTTACTTGATGATTGAATAATTATGTATTTAATAGGCCAAGGAGAGCCACTGACCATATTTGAGGAGGGCAATGACATAGGTAGAGCTATATTTTAGGAAAATCCATTTGACTATATGATTTATAATGATCATCAAAAATGCATCATTTTGACTCCGTTAAGCCCCTCTGCCCCGAAGTAAGCAAAGCAAATCTTACCCATTACAAGTAGGCGTTGAGGTTTTGCTAATTAATCCTTGTGAAGGGCTTTGAGATCTTGCTCTGAAAGGTGACAGAAGTGTGAAGCTTTCAGTGACAGCCTAATTATTATTATTACCAGGCACAAAGCTCAGAGAACTTAAAAGATCCCCAGGTACCATTCAAAATACTAAGAGACAAAAAATGCAAATGGAGAAATTTTAAGATGGAGTCATTGAATCACAGACCTGTCGTCCTGATCTGTTCTCACACCTTCCCGAGCTGATACTGACACTGCCTCTACATCCCTGCCCAGTCCTTCCTTCTATTAGAGCCTAAGGGTTAATAGCTTGGACCTGATGGTAGAGGTTCCTGTGTTCAAATCCCCAATCCCTTCCCTGTTAGCAGTGAAACAGGGGTAAATGATGAGGCCTCAGTCTCTTTATCTATAAAATGGGGATTAGGGGCTTCCCTGGTGGCGCTGTGGTTGAGTCTGCCTGCCGATGCAGGGGACACGGGTTCGAGCCCTGGTCTGGGAAGATCCCACATGCCGCGGAGCAACTAGGCCCGTGTGCCACAACTACTGAGCCTGCGCGTCTGGAGCCTGTGCTCCGCAACAAGAGAGGCCGCGATAGTGAGAGGCCCGCGCACCGCGATGAAGAGTGGCCCCCGCTTGCCACAACTAGAGAAAGCCCTCGCACAGAAATGAAGACCCAACACAGCCAAAAATAAATAAATAAATAAATTTAAAAAAAAAAAATGGGGATTAGATTACCTGCCACAGGCATTATTGAACAAGTAATGATGCACGCAACACTGCTTAGTAGAGCACCTGGCCCGTGGGAAAGAATAAACATTAGCTGTAAAATCACTTGAGCTAATTAATACATGTGAAAGTACAGAGGAAATCATAAAGCATCTGACCTCCAAGTTGTTCCTAGTTTAGGGGCTTCATGGACAGTCAGATATTTCTTGCAAATCCCAACACTTGTCCTGTGTATGTGATTATGTAATCTTGGTGAGGGAAGAGAGGAGTTTTTGATTAAATGGCCTAGTCAAGTGGCAAAGCAAAATTAGGTCCAAAGTCTATTCTCTCCTGTTCTAACTGAGCAAAAATGGACTTTCCTTTTCTTGGATTTTCATCTGTTGGGTGGGAGTTCTGACCAGGGCAGTGGGCCAACTGGTAATTTCCAGAGCATTCAAGTTCATAGGTCGAATTGTATGCTGGTCCTGAAGGTCCAGACTCCATCTTATCAGATCTATGTCTTTATGATTTAATCCCTGGAGGCTTGTTTTTTTTTCATCTGTAAAATAAGAGTCAGGGCCACTTTCCAGGGCTGGTATGAGAAGACAGCGAGGTAACCCTGTGAAGCTTGTTCAGAAAGTGTAAAGTCCTGTGACTGCTTGGACTGCTGCTTTGCAACCCACACAATTTCTCTGAACACAGCTGTCCTCTTTATAGGTTGTTTCAGCAGAAGCGCCTGTCCGGGAAGGTCTATGGAGTTCCAGTTTACTCTAGACAGGACCAGAATCCAGAGATTCCTGAAAGAAGCCTGGATCCTCTCACTAGAATCCCTGCAAAATGACTCATGTAATTGCTCTGTGTAAGTATCCTTAGCCTTTATTGTACACCCACACGATTCTGATGCTATAGATTCCTCTGGAATGCAGGGGAAGGGGGACTCATCTTAAATGCACAGGATTGAAGAGACCACCAATTCCCCTTGTAAAGGCAGCAGGGACCACCAAATGTCCAAGTCAAGACACCTGCCTTCCAGAGCCTTGGGTCTGTCTTCCGGTCATTCCTCCCAGTGTGGGAGGTGGGTAGCTTTTTTCCTTTAAAGCTCCTAGGAGGGATTTCTAGGGTCTTCCCTCAGGAATTAGTTGTAGGAATAATTGGGCCAGTGGAGTGCAGGAGATATATCCAGCACAGACCTCGCGCTCCCAGAAAAAGTGACCTAGATCAAGCAGCGGGTGGATGGAGGACTACTGTGGGGACCCCCTGCCACCTACTGACTTGCAGCTGAACCCACATTCCCAGTTGCATCTGCCAGGCTGGGGGCTGGGGGAGCCGGGGCAGAGAGAGCTGAGGAAGGCGGGGGAGGGCGAAGGGGACCGCAGGGCTGTCCCTTTCGGGCGAGCAGGCTCCAGGTATCACACCCCCTCACCCGCCCGCCCAGCCAGCCATCGGCACACCCAGCAAGGAGACTAAGGTGAGGATGAAGAGGCAGGGGGTGATGCTGGGGAGCCTCGGGAACTGGCTCGCTGGTGGGTACTGGCGTAGAGCTGGCTGCCTGTGAGAGCGTGAGGGGGAGAGCTAGAGAGCAAGGGAGGGAGAGGGAGGCAGGCTGCGAGGAGAGGAGAGCAGAGGAGAGGGAGAGGGGGAGCAGCGCTCAGCTCGCAGGAGGACAGGCTTCTCTTTTCCGTGCTCAGTTAATCTGGCTGTCAGTTGGTGTTAACGCTGCAGTTTAAGCGCTGGGATTCCAAGGGAAACAGACAAACCTCGCAGAAGGCAGGCAGGAAGCAAGCGAGGAAGGAAGGAACGGCAGGAGGAAAAGAACAGGCAGAAGAGAGAGAGGAATAAAGGGAAGGGGGGAAAACACCAAATCTATGACTGGACCTGGGCTTCTTTTTCGCCAATGCAAAAAGGAATATGCAGCACATTTTTGCCTTCTTCTGCACCGGTTTCCTAGGCGCGGTAGTAGGTGCCAATTTCCCCAACAATATCCAGATCGGTGAGTGAGAGGGGCAGCCTCGGGAGGGACTTTCTGGGTCTGGCCAGTTTTTTGTTTTTTTGGGAGGGGGGAAGGGGTCTGTGTCCCCTCCCCCCAGCCCCACTACGGGCTGTCTTGCTTGGCTGTCTATGCAAAGCTGTCCGGTGATGTGAAGACTTGGACCGCTGGCATGGGGAGGGGTCTTCTCTGGATGGGATGCGGGGCAGAGAAGGGAAGTGCGCTCCCACACAGACACAGACACACACACACACACACACACAGGCAGACACAGGTCCTCACACACCACTCACATTCTAGGCATGAGCATGTGAAATGGAGGACCCACTGCTTTGGAGGAAAAACAATCAGGCTGTAACAAGGAAAGGGGTGGTGGGTGTTTAAGGAGTTAACTCCGTGGCTTGGTAGATGGTGCCCGATTTCACCTGTTTATATAAATATGTGTGGTGTGTGTGATTATGGATTAAATATGCACATATATATTTGAGAGAGGCGGTGATTTCTCACCTGGGGGAGGGGAAAGAGACCCTCTAAAAGAAAGAATGAAGGATGCTGGGTTTATTGCAGCCACTAAAATAATGCTAAAAAGGCCCCCCACTCTAGGTGAAGGGGGCTCTCTCTCCTGCTCTGGACTCTTCTAGCTGCCTTCTGTCTGCTGTCTGCCATGCTGGGCTGGTGGTCCCCACTCCTCCGATTCTGGAACTTCCTAGCCTGCCTTTTTTCCTACTCCTTCCATCTCCCACTCCTCTTAGATTTCTCCATCCACAGACACGGTCTACCTTTTACACACACACAAACACACAAATCCACATGCTCCTCTCCCCTCCTCTTAGCTTTCCCCATCACTGAGCTCCAGCCTCTCAACTTGGAGACAGGTTTCAACATGCTGCATGCTTTTCTGTTCCCCATTTCCCCTTCCTGGTTGTCACGCTCCTCAAAGGACCCTCACCCTCCCTGTATTTATGGGGCAGCTGACAGCTATTGCTCCTCCTAATAATAACGGGTGAAAGCGAAACAAACAGAAGCAGTAACACCAATAACAACGTGTGTCCACAAGGGCTCGGGGATTCAGTATGACCAGCATCTCAGGGCTGTTTATGTCCCGGAATCCAGCAAGCTGCTTTGCTTGGAGGCATCTTGGTGGGTCTGGGTTCTGATTTCTCTCCCCTGACACGGACACTGCTCCACTAGGGAAAGTTCATGTTCCTAGGAGTTTGTGTCTCTTGTGTGCGTGTGTTTGTGGGGGGATGTGGTGCAGGTGGTCTTTTGTTGGGCACGTATGTGCGGCAGTATCAGTCTCCTTTGGCCTCTCCAGTGTGCTGGCTCTGAGGGTGGCTACAACAGCCATGGAGTAACTTGCTTTGTTTCCTGACACCTGTTAAGCTACATTCTGAAGTGTGTCTGTATATGTGTGTTAGTGCCTTAGACGCAAAACAAAACTTCCTGCCTCTGGGGAAGCTTCTCTTGCAGCCCAGCCTATAGCCACCTACCTCCCCACCCCCACCCGCTCTCTTTCATTCATTGCAGGGGAGGACGAAGGCAGGGAAGTGTTTGGGGTGTGGTCATCTGGGGGGGGGAGAGGGGAGCATCAGAATCAAGAAGGATTTTTTTGTTTTTGTCCTTTAAAATGGAGGCATATGACCACGTATAAATCACTTGCTCTTACGTGTGGCTCTTCTTTACGTTGGTGCTTATGTATTGCCCATACTTTGCTGATTGGAAATACTTGTCTTAAGATATGAGGACTTGCTTTCTCCAAGTGTATTTGTGTATATTGCCGTGGATATATAAAGGCACAGGGTGTTTTGTGTATACGTAGAGATGCTTGCTTACGTATCTCTGCAGATTTTTCATCATGTTTTGCCCCAACTTGTTTGTTCAACTGATTGAACCATTGTTTTTGTTTTCACATAAAAGGTTGAAACGTTCAATTGTAGAACACATGCTGAAAATATCGCAGCCACCAGATAGTACTTGATTCTACTCGTACTGCCTCTAACAAAAGCCTTACAATTTGTTTACTGGTTGTTAAAAACAAATACATATCTACTGTATAAGAAGTTAGAAGTGTGTCACATCGGGACTGGGATTCCTAAGGAATCTGAGATCAACTTCTACGTAAACATTCATTATAGTTCAGTCTCTGGAAACTGCTGACTTTACTTCACAGAAATGCATTTTAATTTATTTATGTGTCCACAGTAAATACAAAGGTAAGGTGTATACTCTTGTTTCTTGGAACAGGAGCCCCACCAGGCCCCTTTGCTCTGCTTTTTACTAGAATAGAATGTTTGCATCCTCTAGATATCCTTAAGCCCCCAGAGCTTTGAAGCCCAAGGTTCTCCCAGGCAAATAAACACGACGGCAATCCCTTATGTAACAAGTCGTTCCTGGGATCACGAGTGGTGAAAGAAGCAGCAAAACACTGTTTGCAGAAAATCAGTTTTCAGAGGAACTGAATAAACCTTAGAGGATTGTCATACAGGTCTTGCTAGGTCAAAGACTACAAGGGTCAAAGTCAAAGCAAACGGTTATAGTGCTGGAGAAGCTCATAGGCTCCCAGAGCTAGAGTTTACTCTGTAACATGTATTAGCACTACTTCCTGTAAGGCTCTGTGATGAGAAATGGGTCCGATACAGGAAAAATTAGGCACGGCTAGGGTTTACGTACATGCAAGAGCACAGGCAGCCTAAGAGGCTTGCACGAGAAAGGAGGAAGAAAAACTCCAAAACGCTCCTGTTTTCTCTGACCTGAACTGAGTTGAGGGGTGAACAATCAAATATTTGCTCAGTGACAGATGTTAGAGCCCTTGTCACATAAAAGCTCATCTGTGGAACTTGAAGCCTCAGGGTCCAGTTGAGTCTATGTGAATTCTGATCCCCGCTACTAAAGGCAACACCTAGTGAATACGGCCTGGGGAGAAGAAAAGGGCCCATCTGGGGTGGGCTGTTGAGGAATCAAACCGGTCTCTAGCCCAGATACCATGTTGCATTTTCTTTCCTCACAGGCGGATTATTTCCAAACCAGCAGTCACAGGAACATGCCGCTTTTAGATTTGCTTTGTCGCAACTCACAGAGCCCCCAAAGCTGCTCCCCCAGATTGATATTGTGAACATCAGTGACAGCTTTGAGATGACCTATAGATGTAAGTAATTGCTTCTATTTCTGAGATTTCTTTCTGCGATCGACCAATGAAGGGAGGGCCTGTACGTAGGTGGCGATGTTGCAAAAAATGACGAGGTGTCATCTGTATTCGTAACAGAAAGCCCTCCAAGAAAAATTTCCAGGGCCTTTTGAGTGATTCCATCAGTTGGTATGTTAGATCCTGTAGCATTTCATAGAATGGGTTTGCTTTTTCACTGCCAGATAACTTTCAATGCCAGCACGACGAGGACTGGGGTTGACTGAATCTCCCCTACACCTTGCAGAGGTTTTCTGGTTCCATTGAGAGTTTCACACTTAGGAAACTTCTGAGAGCCGTAGAATAAAAGGTTCTGACTTAGAAAATGTGGCTTAAAGTGCCTTTCCTGTGCACAGTTAAAAGGAGAAAACGTCGCTATAGCTTGATAAGGAAGGATAGCTGAGAAGGTGTCTACTTGGTTTCCCATTTTTAGAAATGATCAATAATGATTTTAAAAAATTGATGCCTCGGGCTTCCCTGGTGGCGCAGCGGTTGAGAGTCCGCCTGCCAATGCAGGGGACACGGGTTCGTGCCCCGGTCCGGGAAGATCCCACATGCCGTGGAGCGGCTGGGCCCGTGAGCCATGGCCGCTGAGGCTGCGCATCTGGAGCCTGTGCGCCGCAATGGGAGAGGCCACAACAGTGAGAGGCCCGCGTACCTCAAAAAAAAAAAAAAAAATTGATGCCTTGATTATTTCCAAAATACTTTGAAGTGACGGATGGCTTACACAGTTTTTAGGATGGCCTTTGAGCACAAAACAGAACAGAGGTGATCCCAAGAAGGAGAAAGGAGAGGCCAATTTCTGCCATCTGAACAGAATGCATTATAAAATGCGGGCAACAAACACCATTCTGAGTTTTTCTGACAAGTAGGGCTGAAAAGGAAACCTGTGTGGTGGCATGATTGCCATTTGAAGACAGGTGAAAGCATAAAATTTAATCAGTAGAGACATTTTCCCTCCAGGGATTAAGCTCAAATAGGAATTGATGGCATGGAAGTGTGAGCTGAATGGGCAAGAACAACTCGAAAGTGGATTAAATTGGCACTGCAGGCTCTGGGTGCCACTGTGGCCATGGTGGCTTCTGCTGAGCTGTAGATGGCAGAAGGCATGCACCATATTTCCTTCATTGCTTTCCCACATTCCCCTCCTGGTGAGCTCTCCATGATTTGAATTGAACACATTCAAACTGAGAATTCAGCATTCTCCCTATCCCTAAGACCACTCATAAGAAAATGTATATGCAAATTGCAAGAATTATAATTATTCCAATTACTCAGCCATAAAAAAGAATGAAATAATGCCATTTGCAACGAGATGGATGGACATAGAGCTTATCATACTAAGTGAAATAAATCAGAGAAAGACAAATATCATATGATATCACGTATGTGGAATCTAAAAGAATGATACAAATGATCTTATTTACAAAACAGAAAAAGATTCACAGACACAGAATACAAACTTATTGTTACCAAAGGGGAAAAGCGGGGAGGGGGATAAATTAGGAGTTTGGGATTAACAGATACACACTGCTATATATAAAATGGATAAACAACAAGGACCTACTGTATAGCACAGGGAACTATATTCAGTATCATGTAATAACCTATAATGGAAAAGAATCTGAAAAAGAATATATATATGTGTATATATATGTTTGTGTGTGTGTATATATATATATATATATATATATGACTGAATCACTTTGCTGTACACCTGAAACATTGTAAAGCAACTATACTTCAATAAAAAGAAGAGTTATAATTATTTCAGATTCCACTTACTGAGGACTTACTGTGTGTCAAGAACTATGATAAGTATTTTATGGACAATTATAGTAACATTCATTACCGTTTATTGAACATCCACTGTGGCCCTGCAACGCACTAATTGCTTTTCATGTGTTAGTTTGTTTAATCCTCACGGGAGCCCTGCAGTGCTCTATATTATCTTCCTTTTAGAGAAGAGGAAACTAAGGCTGCAACAGGTTATATAACTTGTCCAGGGTCACCCAAGAAGTAAATGGTGCTCTTGTGACCCCAAGGTACGTGTTTCTGAGCACTGCGATAGATACAGAGATCCCATGGTAACTTGATCAATTTTACTGAGATTACCCCAGAAATAAAAGGAAATTTTCAGAGTTTTATAAGGCAGTGGCCTGATAAAGCACCTAGGCAGAAAACCTTATAATGCTTCAAACTGTAGCCATGATTTTGCACAGGAGTGACCCACTGAATAAATAAAACAGCAATTCTGCATTCTGGTAATGCTGAGGTTGAAAATCTTGTCAACTGTGTTACTCACTACCCTTAAAAGTGAGCTGAAGTTTAACTGTTGAATTGTAGTTCTGTGAAACCATCTCCCTGGAAAGCTAAAATAACATTGAGTAGGTATTTGGTTATTAGATAACCTGCCATTTCTTTCAATATGGCTTAAAGGAGAATTTTTCAAGGGAGGATTTAGGTGTGGGCATCAATGTATCTAAAAACCACCAGAAATTATGCATAACCTATTGCATGCATGTGCATATTTTAATTTACTCCCTGGGTAGAGGCTCCATAGCTTTTGTCACCCTCTCAAAGGGATCCATTACTCTAGGATTATTTGCTTAGGGAATCTAGAAGAATAAATGGCTGGCACGTGTATTCACTCATACTGCTGAGAACTGTCTACAACAGAGCTCGGTGGAAAGAGATGTTAACTGCTATTCTAGTGTCAAGGTGTTGACTGACAGGACAAAATAATAAAAGACAAAAATTGGAGGAAATGTTCTAAGGCAAAAGGTGGTGCTTCTGTACCGTTATCTTAACAACCTAAGACTTGATCTCTAATAGGGTTGTTGGCCTTTTATTGGAAGGATTGAAATGTGATACAGGCAATGTCATCCACTGTGGTTAATGAACCGGAAGTGAGTGGATATGGGTTCTTGAACTTGATTCCTGCCACATACCAGTGTATAGTTTTCTATGAATTTGATCATTCTTCTTTTTTTTCCCCCAAACTGTTCCTGTCTTTATTTATTCTTTTTTAACATCTTTATTGGAGTATAATTGCTTTACAATGGTGTGTTAGTTTCTGCTTTATAACTAAGTGAATCAGCTATACATATACATATATCCCCATATCTCTTCCCTCTTGCATCTCCCTCCCTCCCACCCTCCCTATCCCACCCCTCCAGGCGGTCACAAAGCACTGAGCTGATCTCCCTGTGTTATGCGGCTGCTTCCCACTAGCTATCTATTTTGCATTTGGTAGTGTATATATGTCCATGCCTCTCTCTCACTTTGTCACAGCTTACCCTTCCTCCTCCCTGTGTCCTCAAGTCCATCCTCTAGTAGGTCTGCATCTTTATTCCCGTCTTACCCCTAGGTTCTTCATGACAATTTTTTTTTCTTTTTAGATTCCATATATATGTGTTAGCATACGGTATTTGTTTTTCTCTTTCTGACTTACTTCACTCTGTATGACAGAGTCTAGGTCCCTCCACCTCACTACAAATAACTCAATTTCATTTCTTTTTATGGCTGAGTAATATTCCATTATATATATGTGCCACATCTTCTTTATCCATTCATCTGTCGATGGACACTTGGGTTGCTTCCATGTCCTGGCTATAGTAAATAGAGCTGCAAGAATTTGGTCATTCTTTAAACGTTTCTTCAATGCTATGAACTGATATGGTCATTGGAAAAACAGATGATAAAAGGTCCTTACTCTTAAATGGCTTACAGTCCAATGGGGACTCTGCTGTGTGTCCAAGAACTGAGAGGGTACTGGGCAATTGGGGTAGCTATGGTGGCAATGTAATTTCCACCCTGCCTGTAAGATTCTTTGTTAACTTTCATCTGAGACTAGCGAACCCTTTGGGGCTGTGTCCACTGTGATCCATTGGTCTGGGAAAACTGATATCTGTCCCAATTTGGATTGAGTAAAAAAGTGTCGAAGGGAGCAGAGAGGTTTTAGGTATGATGCCTTAACTAATCATTTATTGAAAACTAAGAAAGCATCTTATTGAGATTTAATTTCATGTGCTTTTTTGAAATCTGGACTAGTAGTTAACCTTAAGTTAACTCTCCAAGTCTTACCTCCAGAAAATAACCAAATCTTTATTTTTTCATCATTTTCCTGTCATTTGTTTTTTTCCTATACATTTTGCTATTCATGATCCCTCCACCAGAGGGTGGAGAAGGGAAAGGAGAGGAAGTATAACATGAACTATTCCTGCTAGATGTATTAGCAACAGGGGACATTAAAAAGGCAGAGTGGTCCTTAGAGGGTAGGGAATGCAGGGGAGAGTATCGCTAATACCTCCAGGCAAGATGAGAGTTCTGCGTCTTCTTTGCATTCCATCTTTCCTGCTTTCCTTTTCCACCATCATTAAGGGATAAAGTCTGAATCAGCAACCCAAATGCTTTAGGATCTCCTCTGAGTATACTTCCAAGCCCACAAGGGCAGGAGTTGAGGGGTCTGTCCATAGAGGTGGTAGTTACTGACTAGCTGTTCAGCTTATCTTGGTGTCTTTATGGTAAGTATAAATAAAGGGACAGATGAAATACTAATTGGGGTTCCTATTAGATTTCTGAGGAGCACTGTTGCAACTTAATCCTTACTTTTCATTTATTCATCCATTTATTTGTTCAGCAAATACATGCTGAATTCCCACTGTATGCCCAGCACAGTGCCAGGTGCTAGGAATATAACGGCCAACAAAGAAGACACAGCTTCTTTCCCTGTGGGAGTTACAGTTTAGCCTAGAGATCCTCAAACTTCAGCGCACAGAAAATTCACCCACGGAGCTTGTTTAAAGCAAGACTCAGGGGCAGACTCTAGACTTCCTGAATCAGAATATTCAGGAGCTGGCCCTGGGGAGATTTGACAGCAGGTAATATGGGCATCCCACTTGACGAAGCTCTTTAAAACCCTTGTATTCCTCTAGCAAGCAGTTTTTGAGCCCTTAACCAAGTCCAGGCGTGGTGCTAAGCACTAGAAATGTAGACAAAAGTAAGACATGTTCCCACCCTGGAGGACTTTATCCCTAGTGAAACCAACCGTCCTATAAAGAGAAGTTAAAAATGTAATGTTGTAAGTGTTACAGCAGTCACTTGCAGGGAGTGTTAGAGATGCTTTGAAAAGCAGGGTTGGCCTCTCAGAGGGTGGTGGTTGATTTGAGTCTCACTGATAAATGGAAGCTTTCTAAGAGGTCAAGGTGAGGGGGCCAAAAGGAAATGAGGCAAGTGTGTTCCAGGCAGAGGGAAGAGCGTGTGCAAAAGAAAAGAGAACGCTTTACCTAGTTCTTCCCCTGCTCTGACCTCCTGTGTCACTCCACGCTGGGCCTCTCATTTGCCAGTTGTCAAATGCTGAGGAAGGGGTGACCCAATGGCTATCCCCAAGCCACTTTCAGCACAGTGTTTAAGCATTGAATTGCACGTCGGAATTTGGGTATCTTAGCTCTCTTTGAAATTTCAAACCATTTGGCAACGCTGGACCCTGGGTCTACGTGGCCCCAGTTGGCTAGGATGGGAGTATCCCACCTGCATGGCTTCTCTCTCGAGCAGCCCACTCCTCTCCTTTTCTTCACCTGCCTGGCTCCTGGAAGCATTGAGCTTTTAAAGCCCCAGTTGATTTGCTCTGCAATGTTGCCTGTGTTGTGTGTTTAGAGGTCAACCCTACCACCAGAATGTGAATTGCTGCTCAGAAAGACCATGTTTAGCTGTTGTTTGGTGTTGCTGAGAACACCTGGCACAGGGCTATTCCCTTAACACAAATGAACAAATGTTTCCAGGAATCAGAGAGTGACACAGCATAGATGCTGGGAGCTTAAATAACAATCAGATGGAATGCAGTGTGCCTATTTCCAGTGGGTCTCCCTCTGTCGTGGACCTACTTAGGAAGCCCAAGGGCATTCTAACAAGATGTTGGGTGCTGGCAACAGACACACGGCCTCTTAGCTTTTGCCTGAGTGTCCCTCATCATTTTCAGAACTGCAAACTAACAGTTCCAGAGACTTGTTTTGCCTGATCTGCATGATGCTTTTCAAAATTTGGGATAAAAATCCGAATTTCTGGCTTCTTTGGAAGAATTTAGGGCATCAGGCAACTATGGACCCACATTCCTGCTCCACTTCTACTGTCTAGAGCTGAGAAGTGCTGACTGATTTAAGTATAAGGTATAATCTCTCAAGTTTACCGAAGTCCTGACCACTCCTTATCAGACATGTGGCCAGTATAACAAATTATGTTACTTGGCCAGGCCTGTAAGTAGGCCAATGTGCTCACACCTGATTTATACACTTCAGCATCTGCCATTTTATTATTTTATTTTAATAATATCTATTCCTCACCCTGCAATAAAGTAGAGGCCACGAAAGATATGTAACTCCTGCTCTCAAAAAACTGGTCTAGGGAATTCCCTGGAGGTCCAGCGGTTAGGACTCCGCGCTTCCACTGCAGGGGGCACGGGTTCAATCCCTGGTCTGAAAACTAAGATCCTGCAAGCCGTGTGGCACAGCCAAAAAAAAAAAAAAAAAAAGTTCATCTATATGTACTCATGAAACTGTTGGGAAGATAAACAAGGATTATTCTGAAGACCTACCATATGCCAGAGACTTCACATATGTTGTCTTATTTATACTTTATAATAATCTTGAGAGGTTATTATCTCCATTTTATAGATGATGCTACTGAGAGTGAGAATGATTAAGTGTCTTCTCCATATTACCCAGTGAAGAAGAGCCTAAACTAATATGTGAAGCCAGCTTTGCAAACTCCAAAATTCGCTGAGCTTTCACCCTTTTAAGACAGAGGAACATTATGGACACAAACAAAGTGAAACGGCAGGAAAAGAGCCCAACAAAAGAAGTGAAGTTTACGATTCAGGATTAGGTGCTAAGACTTCCAAGGCAGAGGCAGATGGCTGTGGATGAGGAATACTTCTTGCAGGAGGTGGAACTGGAGCAGGTACTGAAGGGTGGAGCAGGTTTGGGGCGTGTCCTGAGAGGAGGGTTTTCATGCGGGTAGAGTCACAATATTTCTCCTCCCCTCGTCTCTACCACTACGGCATATATTTATTTTTGCAAGGTGGAGAGTTCAGACTTTATCTCTTGCATCCATGCTGAGCTCCCGGTCACATGGCAGATGTCTGCATTTCTCTGGTTGATGTTACGGTGTGATTGTGGTTTCTCCACCTTCACCTCTGCCCTCACTTTGAGACACACAGGCCCCAACATTGTCTGTGCCTGACTCTTGGTTCTTATGATAATATTGATGATCATAAGTTTTTTGATGCAGAAGAGTGTGAACACTGCTTCCTCTGATTAGTTTGAAGACTTCTGCTGCGATAGGTGAGATTACTATTCTTTTAGATGCTCAAGATAAAGTAGTCATTTAGGACATTTGGGAAACAGTTAAGATTCATTTATGTGTTCATGCGTTCCTTCAAAGCACTTTTACTATTGCCCCCTATGAAGCATATGTAGCATTACAGCCCCCTCTCCTACCCTTGCAGACAGCATTCATTGATTACAGAATTCTTTTCCACTGAATCTAGACATGGCTTTAAATTCCCTCTCACCAGAACATTCCAGGCAGTGACTACAAATTGGTCAGAGTTGCAGTTGATACACGAGATAAAATCCATTTGCCATTACAAGGCATTACGCTAGGAATTGGGGGAGATGAAATGCGTTAGTCATTGATTCTCCCCTTAAGGGGCTCAGGTTCTTACAGAGAAAATAGGCATGCACAAAAAACTGATATAATGGAGAGGTTCTCTGCACTCCCCTTCTCTCACTCACACACACATTGAGAGAAGGGAAGGAAAACTTCCAGTTGGAGGAATCAGACCAGGTAGGTAGAAGGGCAGGTGGAATGTAGATGGGAAGATAGGAAGATACACACGTGTCCACACACACACACACACATACACGCACACACCAAGTCTGACCAGTGAAGAGTATATTGGATTGAGATTTGAAGACATGGACTCAAGTGCTGGACTGTTTTCTTGAGTCATTCATGTGTGACTTCAGAGGCCCACGCCCATGCTTATTTGTACGATGAAGCTCCTATGACCTCTAAGAGTCCTTCTAGGGCTCTATTTCAATGATGAGAGTGCACGGAAAACTCCAGGAATACACAATTAAGAGACGAAGCTTTTGTACCAGGCTTTGGCTGGACAGAGGCTCACTAAACAAATTGGGACTCTGAGAAATGCTCTGAACCCTGTCCACCGCGTGGCACAGCCAAGCTACATTTGTATGCAGATACAGGGGAATTAAGCCAACCATGGGCCTCAGGTGCATTCATTCAACATTCCGCTAGTATTTATGGAGTGCTTACTATTGTGGACAAAAACAGAAAGCAGCCCTGTGCTCATGGAGCTTACTGGCTAGTAAGGGATGCAGCTATTAGTCAAATAATCATACAAATGAGGGCATGATTAGAGATCAGGATAAAGACGTGCAAGAAAGGGCCATGATTCAATGAAAGCATATTACAAAGGAACCGTCTTTGGGCAGAGAGGTGAATAGGTGTTTGAGCTGAGAACTGAAGGCTTTTGGTGATGTGGTGTTGGGAACAGGAGGAATATTCTAGAAGCTTTCCGGGCAGAGGGCTGATAAGGGTGAGGCTGGTAAGGGGTGCGGGAGTATGGGGCTGGGGACGGTGGCAAGGGCCAGGCCTGGTGGGCCCTGTTGTGGAATTTGACCTTTAGCCCAAGCGCTGTGGGAAACCCACTGAAGGGTTCTAAGCAGAGAAGTGTCACGTTCAGATGTCTGCTTCTCACCGGGAATCAGAGGCTCAAGAACACTTGGCCGCTTTCAGGTTCCCTGGAGACTTTTTGCTAATGTCTTTGTTCCTTTACTCCCGTCCCCAGTTTGGGATGGAGTCTGGCAAAGGAAAGGGGACAGATGCTGGGGGCAAGGGGAGGCTCTTGGCTGGGCGCAGGGGTCATATGCTGTATGTGGCTCTGTGGTGTGTCTGTGGATGTGCTCTCGGAGACGAAGCTGATCCAGCAGAGGGCCAAGACATTTGGTGAGTATGTGTGCGGAGGCAGAGAATCATCTAGAACTCCACTTAATTTATCAGATGGGAAGGCTACACTACACTGAATCCTGGCCTTCATTCAAACCGGGCAACTCAATGGTCCTCAAGTTCACACTGCTGTTTCCTCCACCTACACACTACGCCTCCCATATTCCCTTATCGAAATTCTGTCCCTCTGGTCTGTCCTAGCTCTTGCATCATCTTCTCTCCTCATCCTCCCTTGCCCCAGCCCCACACATTCACACTCTCCTCTGTCCCGTAGCCCTTTGTATCTTCCTTGTAGCAGCTGTCACATTTAGCCCTGGGTTTTAGCTGCCTGGACCCTTATTTTATCTGCCCCACTGGACTAAGCAACTGGGGGGCAGTGACCTTGTTTTCTTTAGCTTCCCATCACAGTCTCCACCAGAGAACAGTGTGTGGTGATGCTAGTGAAATGAATGAATGAATGAGTGAATGAATGAATGCATAGCTGTATATTATGTAATATCAATGGCAGGGATGAAAATAAGCCTGCATTATTGCTGCTTATGGGGTAATATTTGGATATTATGAATTCTGAGAGTTCCAGCAGGCTGTGTTGTAAATTCCCGTGGAAGACGATTATAATAACTGTAGCTGGAAAGTGACGGAGGTGAAAACCAGTTATAAGTCCAATCAAAAGCTCATTCCAGCTCCTTCTAGACGATTGTCAGTCAGGGTCCAAAATAAGGTATAAGGCTCCATTTTCTAAATAAAGGATTTCCGGTTCAAGGCCTGGCTCTGCCGTGGATGCCTTGCATGGCTTGGGCAAGTCAATCCTCTTTTTTGAACCACAGTTGCTTTCAAATGAAGGTAATAATTGCACCACTGATATGTGGTTATTGTGAGAAGGAGTAAATGATTGCTAATTTCCAATCAACTTTCTACTCAATAAAATGGCATCAAGTAGGTAATTTTTTTCTCCCTTTTTCACAGATGAGGAAGCTGACTTCTCAGGGGAGTGAGGGGGCAATGGCTTGGGTTTCTGGTTCCATCCCTACACATGTGCGGGCTGGGAGGGCTTTCTTCATTTCACTGTCTGCTGTGTCTGCCTACTCCCTTGTGGATGCTATAGCTCCCCTCCTGTGGCAGCAGCCCTCCTCCCCCGGTGTCAGTGCCTGCTTCTTGTGTGACACAGCCCTGTGCCCTTTCAAGGGACCTGTGCTGCTCCGTGGCAGCTGCAGTCACGGTGTGCAGTGTACAGAGGTTACTGGAAATCTCTTTCTATCCCCGACCACTCCCATGACTTTGGTGTATCACAGCTTGCTGTTCCAAGTGCACAGAGAAGCCCAAGGTCACGGGAGGTCCAGATCCCAGGGAATGCAGGCAAAATCGGGGTTAAGGAGGCAGCTGGAGACTAATGTCATTACATGGAATCTCTAGGATGGAAATGAACTTTTTGAGACTAACTTTTATTTCGTGTACAAAAGTAGCAGGCATATTATAGAAAGCCATGTGGACACAAACACCAAACAAAATAAAATTTGTGTAATTATAATATTAAGGATAAACGCCCCATCTTTTTTCTGAATATATCAATTAAAAAATTAAGAGTATATTTATATTACTGGCTAAGAACATGTTTTACTCAGTGTAACACGTGTTACTTTGAACATCACACATTCATCTTAATGTCTTCTTAAAAGCTCAACGTACACACATACCCTAACTTACTTCATCTATTGCCTGTTATTGGATATCTAGTTTATTTCCAAATGCTTTTTCCTAAAAATAATGCTATGATAATCATCCCAATAAAAGTTTAGTCATTTGTATATATCATTCTGATTTTAAGAGCATTAGAGACCAGTGGGGACAATTTCCAATGAGATTTAATAGAAAAGCATATACAGTAATTGAAATAAGTTGTTCAATGCCAGCTTTCACATTGACCTGTATGACCTTGAGAAATCTTTGTGTCCAGTTTAGTTTCCAGATGTATAATATGGGGTGATAATACCATATTCTCAGGGTTATTAGAATAGGCAAATGCCATTACTTACATGAAAGAGCTTTAAAAATTCAGAAGTGCTAGACAAAGGCAGGGTAATATAATTAACTAGGTATTTTGTATATTAACACAGTGTTTTTGGCTCAAGAAATTACTGCTTATAGGGACAAAGGGGCAACCCCATTTGGGCAGTGAGTAGTCAGGACTCTATTGGTAACAAGTGATAGAAAACTAACTGGATAGTTTTGGCTTCAGGTACAGCTAGATTCAGGGGCTTGAATGATATCATCAGGCTGCAGATAGACCCTCTAGCTTTTGGGGCTTAGCTTTTCTCTAAGCTGGCTTTATACTCATGTGTCAGCTCCTGGCACAGCCAGCCTACACCTGCCCATCTCAAAGTCCAACGGAAAGGGAACTTCTCTTTTGCCCTCAGTTCCACAAAAGTCCTAGGTCTGATGTCACTGAATAAAAATCAGGACACATGCTCATTTCTGAACATGACACAGTGGCCTGCATATTCTCTTCTTTAGGTCATTCTATGCCTAGTCATATGGTCATTCTTAGAGCTTGGGGCAGTGAGAAGTACCAAATGGATTGTTGGTTTCATTCAGTCTATCCAAACTACGTGAACCTGAGGGAGCAGTAATTCCTCCAAAGGAAATCAGGATGCTATTACCAAAACAATGGACATTAGATGCTCAATAGGCAAGAAAAAAACACAGATGTCCTCCCGCACACATCAATTCAGAAGGGAAAATTCAGAGAGGCTGGAGCTAGACCAAGGGTCAACATGCTAAGGCAGAGAAGAGCCACCAATGAGAGGAAAGCATACAAGGGATGCTGGTGGATAAGGCAAGATCAGAGATCAGTGCAGGCAAAAGGTTTGAAATCCAGGCAGACTCATGAGTCAGTCAAAGCTATGAGGAGTCTTTGCTAATCCCCGCTCAGCCAGGAGCAAACCGTGTTCATGGAACAGTTTTAGGAAGTGTTGTCCACCCACATGGGTGTGGCTGAGGGTGTCCCTTCTGACCACTCTTTGAGAGAATGTTGGTGCTGTCAGCCCTAAGATATCTGGTGATCTTGAGGCACCTCTACTCTTTCCCAGTGGCCAAGACATTCCCTGCTCTACTCAGACACTCAAGCTATTGTGCACAAACTCTTCAACAGTCCCAGTTGGAATCTTGGCTGCAATTCTGATGAGCCCACACCACCAGATGGTAGGCTCTTCTAATTGGTTCTATCTCTTCTAGCTTTTGGCAGGAATGAAGCCTTCCCTATGCCTCAAGACGGGGGATAGAGAGAGCCAGGATGAAATGAAAGAGGCTATAACCTCTGTTAAACAGGCAGAGATCTTAAATTAGTCCTTGTCCAAGGAGAACAGAATGGTATGGTTTTTATCACACTAGGTCATGGATTCACCATGGACTGAAATTCTAAAACTAATGCTGATAAAACACAGGATTGTAATGACTGGAAAATCGTTTAGCTAGAAAGGTCAACTGGTCTAGGGGAGGGCATTCATTTATTCAACCACTGATACTTATGGAGCATCATGGTAGATTAAATTCTTATTTGGTAATTATTCATCTCTTCCCCAAACTCCTTGGAAGAGTATATCTATTCATCTCCTCCCCAAACTCCTTGGAAGAGTATATCTCCCTGCTCCACTAATGTAATGTTTGGTCATGTGACTTGCCTTGGCAAATGGGATATTATTAGGCATGTTTCAAGCAGAAGCCATGAGAAGAACATGCCCCAGAGAGCCTGCTGCTCCCAGAAGAATGAGAAAAGCAAAAAAAACAGAGGTGCTGCCGTCAACCCACAGACTGAAGTCTGAAGCAAAGCCATCTCAGCTGACTGGCAGAACTGTGAACACAACAGTAAATGCTCATTGTATATACCACTGAATTTGGGGTGGTTTGTTATGGAGCAATAGCTGACCAATAAAAGCAACTACTGTATGTCCCACACTTTGCTAGGCCCTGAGGGAACACTGGAGAATGGTAGATATGGTCTTGGTCTCCATGGAGCATATGTTCTATAGGGCGATAGGAAATAAATACATTTATGTATAAAAGATTGTAATAGAGATTGTTACTACGGTCATAGGAAAATAGGATGTAGTGACAAATCACTATTGTAGAAGAGAACACCTACTTTGGATTAAGTGGTCAAGGAAGACCTCTCCAAGGAGGTGACATGTAAACTCAAATAGGTAAGTTGGGAAGAAGCCAGACAGGAGTATGATCCCCTGCATGATGTGAAGAAACAGCCACATGGGCAAGTTACATTGAGAATCTTGGTCTAGGCTGGGGAGAAGGAGGGGCTCTGAAAAAACTTCTTGCAAATCAGGTCACTGCTAGAGCAGGTTGTCCTCGAGCAGATGCTGGCTTGTCTGCACCATGTTGCATGTGCAAGTCAAGGGTTGACAGATGTGCGTGCTGCCGAAGGCAAGACAGCCACTGGACGTGGAAGCCACAGAGCACAGCAGAGGAAGAGGGTAAGGCTTCCTAGGGCGTTCCTAACAAAGAGGTGATGGCGCTGGCAATTCTTCCTGTCCTGGCTCCAGAATAATCAGGAGTTGTTTCTGTTGCTTCTCAGGATGGCAGGAGAGGTGTGGATGTGCGTCTGTCTGGATGTCTGTGCGTCTGTGTACATATATTCATTCTTTCACAGGGGAAGGAAATGAACTAGACAGCTTCCAGATCCCCTTCCAAGTCTTCGATTATAAAACTTAAGAATTCTGAGATTTAAGTTATACGTGAAGGAAATGTTAAATCAAAGAATTTCATCTTAGCTCTGTGCCAAACTCCATTTGTTAATTGATGTGGTTAATTAGGCCGGAGTCTCTCTCTCTCGAGCAAGCGGGATAAGCTCCAGCCATCCCTAACCTATCTGGGAAAGCACTGGAGGTGTCAGAGCTCCAAGGAAGGGCAGAGAACATCTAATGCAAGCCCTCCATTTAATCTGCACTCCAGACACTGACAAGCAAGAGTCTGGGGAGATGGGAAGCTCATAAGGGTAAACATGGAGTCTAGAATCTGGGTAGTTCATTAGCTTTGATAAAATTACTTAAGCTGTACTTACTACCTCTTCTTCCTTACTCCAAGATCATTCTGAATACCTTAAAATATGGCTTCCACCCTAACTATTCTAATGAACCAGTTTCTCTAGGGTTATGATAGATTTCTCATCAGCAAATATTATGTTCTTATTTCTTGTAGCCTAAGATTCTAAGGGAGAATCTTCACACCTCTCTGTAAGAACCCTTAGCTTTGTGATGCTGTGTTCTCCCCACCATCACCACTGGGGAACTCTGTGACCCTAACTGCTCCCTTTTTCTCCCCAGTGTCTACCCTTTCCCCAGGATGATAGCTTCTACATTTGGGGTTGAATATATCAAAAACAGAATATATCAAAAACAGCCACCTTTCCTACTAAACCCTTTGCTTATCCCTCACTTTATTTCTGTTGAATCATTCCCTCTCAAAATGTCATGTCTGGTTTGATTCCTCAGACTCTGTCAACCTCTCCATCCAATGCTATAATCTGTTGATTTCACCACCACTATGACTCTTGAATCTGTCCCCATTTTTCTTCTTTCTTCACTGGATTATGTCTTTAGCCTTCTGATTAGTCTCTCCATGTTATAATCCAGTTGCCACACAGTGGGTAGATCAATTTCTTGAAGACTGTTTCTAATCATGAAACTTATTTGTCTTAAACAAGTTGTCAATGTCTCCCCACCTTGTTTGAAGTTCAGACTTAGCCCAGAATATGAGCCTCTCAATAATATGGTCTCAGTCTCAAAAAAGTACTTTTGAGACTTATCTAACCCAACCTATTATGTTCCAGCCAAAGCAGTCTATGCAGAGTTGCCATAAACATGCCTCTCAATCTCTCACTGTTTTGCTTTTGTTCGTGCTTCTGCTTCTACCTGGAACAGTCCTCACCACCAGTAAATGAATGGAACATTAATATTTCATTGATGTATTCAATCAACTAGCATTTACGGAGCACCCCTCTTTATTAGACCCTGGGGATGTAGCAGAGAACAAAATCAACCAAGTCCCTGTACTCTCCGGGTCTGTATACTGGTGAAGAAATAAATAAATATAATGATTTCAAATCGTTGTTAAATGCTACAAATATAGCTAAGTAGAGTCATGGAACACAAGTTAGGCTAGAGAGCTGCTTAAGCAGGTGGTAGGCTTCTCTGAAGAGGCGATACTTTAACTGAGCCTTGTTATGACCAACAGAACTTCCTGCAATGATGGAGACATTCTGTATCTGTGCTAATATGGTAGCCACTAATGACACATGCCTACTGAGCATTTGAAATGTGGCTAGTATGAAGGAGGAACTAAATCTTTAATGTTATTCGATTTTAATTCATTTAAATTTAAATAGTCACAGGTGGCTAATGGCTATCATATCAGACAGCTTAGATCTGGACTCTGTAACTTTCCAGACAAAAGGAATAGTAACTGTAAAAACTTTAAAGTGAAAGTAAGCTTGTGTATTCAAAAAACAAAGAGAAGGCCAGTGGGGCTAAAGCATACTGAGCAAAGAATTAAGCAGGTACTCTGTAGGCCATGATAAGAAACAGAGGCTGACTTAAAATACAATAAAAATCACTAATGGGGCTTAAGTTTGGGAGTGGGAGATCTGATTTACACTTTTAAACGATTACCATGTTCCTCTGTGGAGAAGGGAAAAGGGGTAAATTGATGTGAAAACAGTGTGTACCAATCAGTTATTGCCACTTAACAAATCACGTCAAAATTTTAGTGGCTTACACAGAAACTTATTTTTTTTTTGGGGGGGGGGGTACGCGGGCCTCTCACTGTTGTGGCCTCTCCCGTTGCGGAGCACAGGCTCCGGACGCGCAGGGTCAGCGGCCATGGCTCACGGGCCCAGCCGCTCCGCGGCATGCGGGATCCTCCTGAACCGGGGCACGAACCCGTGTCCCCTGCATCGGCAGGCGGACTCTCAACCACTGCGCCACCAGGGAAGCCCCAGAATCTTTTTTTTAAACAATCATAGTCTGCAGATTGACTGCAGATCATCTGTTCTAGGCTGGATGAAGCTGGATGGAGTGTTTAGGTCTGCCCTGTGTGTCTTTGTTTTGGAAGTGAGTGTGAAGAGGTGGCAGCTAAAATAGATCTGGTACTCTCATGGAGGATATCACAGGAGCACAACAGGCGAAGCCTTCTCATGAAAGCCTCTTCTTGGGTTGTGTCTTCTAATATTCCATTAGCTCAGGAAAGGCATGTGAGCAAACATAACACTCACGGGGCAGAGAAATACGCTCTGCCTTCTGAGAGGGATTATGAAGCTACATGGCAAAGGGCATAAATGTGTAATTCTATCACAGTAACCCAGTGCACCACAGAAGAAACTCAGGGAGACCCACTAAGAGGCTCCTGCAATAGTGGACACAACAGATGAAGGCGACTTGCACCTACCCAGTGACAGAGGAGATAGAAGGGCTAGCTTTGAAATCTATTTTGAAGGTGGTTAGCAACAGGACTTAGTGATGGATTGAATGTAAAGTATGAGATAAAAAAGCAGACCTACTTTCCAAGGTGCTTCTCAGATATTACCACTGTTCTGTGAAACTGTTTCTCATTCTTCCTGTATTCATGCCTGATATAACTGATCTCTTCATCCTTTATTTTACTAGCTCCCTTTTTTTGGTACTGCTTTTATTGGCCCTTCTGACTTCCTACCTTCTGTACCTGGGGAAAGGTCATATCTACTATTAAGACCCTGAGCTCTTTGAGGGTGGGAAAACAAGATTATTTGTATATGCAACCCAACTGCTTGAGACAGATGCTCAAGAAATGTCTCCAGGGTAGTATCGTGGTTAATCACAAGGACTCTGGAGGCAGCTTCCTAATTTTGAATCCTGTGTGATCTTTACAAGTGACTTCACCTCTCAAAGCCTTGGTTTCTTGTTTTGCGAAGTGGCAATGATAATGCATTTCTCCTAGCATTGTTGCAAGGGTTGAAGGAGATAAACTTGGAAAGTGCTTAGCACAGGGCCTGGCATAGTAAGTACCCAATAAATGGGAGCTATTACTGTTTGTTCAATTTAATTGTTTGTGATGACAAGCTTCTCTGGAAATGCTCTCCAGAGTCTTCATCAGAAAATCCAATGTTCTTGTTGAAATGAGGGGCATGGAGAATAAAAAGCGCTGTGGATGCGATTTTGTAATTTAGTTAGGAAATATCTAGATCTGAGGTTTCTTTGATCTGAAAACGACAGCAACAACAAAACCCCAAAATAGAGCCACTTTGCTACTTGTTTCCTTTTACCATCTGCCAAGATGATTCCTTTTAGTTCTCCAGGTCTTGCTTGGAGTCAGCTGCCTTAAAATAATAAAATAAAATAAAATTTAAATCTGGTCCTGTACTTATTTGGGAATGAAAAGGCAAAAGGCTTTAACTAAATATATAGCTAGTTGCTGCTGGAGTGAAATATAGGGCAATGGTGACTGAAATGTTTGAGGAATGAACTGCTCTGGGAAAATGGATTTTAGGATAAAACAGAGGATTAATAAGGACCTGACTTTTTAAAAACATTTGTAATGAGATAGTTTCTGAAAGGTGCTCTTCTGCTTTCCTGCGTTAATAAGATGTCTGTTTTGATCCTAGTTTAATATTGCCTTGACCACAAGTATCCGCTAGGTCCGGGGGCATTCTAAAATTAAATTGTCCAGGATCGTAGATGAGAATGGGTGAAATAACCAGAAAAGAGCCCATGAAAGAGGTGAAGAGTTAACATGATGAGTTTGAAGATTTGGATGAAGTTTTCCAGAGAGCCCTAGAAGATATATTCAAAGAAGTGGACTGGTTTCAGACTAGAGAAGGCTTCGAAGCCAGGAAAAGGTATTTCCAAGATAGAATAATAAATTAAAATTTCACAGCTGATACTCGAAAGGTCCTCTTTATACAAAACAAAGATGGTTTTATTTACTAGTTACTAGAATAATCTTCCACCAGAATAAAGTTACCTTCATTTTCTGAGTGCGAAATGACACAGACCGTCCCCATTTCTACATGACTGACAACAAAGGGTTCGTTTTTATAGACCCATCTAGGCTATGTTTCCCATCGGAACTCTGATGTTGTGAGGCTAATAGGTTTTCCTTGGGGAGAAAGATTAGGGGAGGTTATATGGTCATAAAGTTTGTAATGTTGGATTAAACACAGCAGGGGGGTGTCTATCCTTCAGGATTTTGAAGGCCCTTTAATATGCTAAGGTGTTTTGTTCATTTCTCAGAGGAGGGGAGAATATGTATTTTACAAATTTAATAGTCCCTCTTTTTACTAAATGACCTGTTAATACCCTGAGGGACTCAGTGCCTAGTCTGATCCTGTTCTACCTACCTTGAAACTAAGGCCCAGAAAGTACAGAGGGCTTTGTCTGCTGGGTCATGATTCTCACAGAGGGCTTCTGATCACCAAGCAAGACCTCATTCCACTTTTACTGGCTCCCTATCAATTCTTGGAGCCAGTCCTCCAAACAGTTTTACCCAGAACAGGGAATTACTGGTGATTTCAGGAAGAACTAGTAGCGTCCAGGGAAGCACTTGCCAAACTGGCCCAGGCCAGCCTCGCTGCCGTGCTTCCTTTTCTCATTTTCCTGCAAAGCCAGTTCCGAGTAACCAATGCTTAGATGTCCATCCAGGAATGACACCCAGCCTCTGTGCTACTGGTTTTCTTTTTTAAGCCCCAAATCTGTTACAAAATGAGGCAAGTTGAAATAAATTCCTTTTAATGTAACATGTAAAGCTAATATCAAAACTAAAAGAGGCAGTTTGCAGAGAGGCTGAAGAGATGCTGACAAACAGTAGGGAGGATGACAAGACTGCGTAGGGGGACTTTGCAGTGGCCTTGAGGCAGCAAAATTCATTAAGCTCCAGGCTTTTATCTGACAGACCCAAATCTATTCTTAAAAATAGTACAAAGAAATCTGGTGGCTGGACCCTCTCTACTTTGGATGGTTGGACTTTAGGCTTCACGGGCAGGTTACAGGAATAGTGGGTCCATAATTAAAGACCATGATCAGGTGGCCCAGGTTCTGGAAGGCATTTCCAGTGAGAATGCTCTGAGAAGGAAAGTCGTACACTGAGTATGGCTCAATCTCTATCCCCAAACATCTAAACAGCCACCTTTGGTAAGAATCACTTTTATTCTCTGTAGCTTCGGAGGCCAAACAAAGACCAGTGAATGGAAGGCTTGGCTCGACAGATCTTGGTTCAGCATGGCAGAGCCCGTTCTAAGAGTGTGGACTGGCTGGTGGTGGAGAGGGTCTCCTTTATCCGGTTCTGGGTATCTCCTAATCAGCGTGGCTACCAGAGACCTGGCCCTTTTACAGAAGTACCATACCACTGCACCCTGATGACACAGTGTCACTGTCAGAAAGGCATCAGTTGGTTTCAAACTTGCCCTGGCAGCATCCCTGACCAATAAAGACAAATCTTCCTGAGTACGGTACTAATTCCATGAACTGGTGCTATGGACTAAACTGTGTCCCTCCAAATTTTGTAAGTGAATTTCTCACCCCCAATGTGATGGTATTTGGAGATGGAGTCTTTGGAAGAACCTTAGGTTTCAATGAGGTCATACGGGTGGGGACTTCATGATGAGATTAGTACCCTTATAAGAAGAGATACCAAAGAGCTTGTGTTAGTGTTCTTTCTCTCTTTATAAACACACACACACACACACACACACACACACACACACACACAGAGGAAGGGCCATGTGAGTACACAGTGAAATGGTGATCATCTGCAAATCCATCTGCAGCAGTGCATGAGGATTCTTATCAGAATTCAATCATATCAGCACCCTGATCTCAGGCTTCTAGCTTCCAGAACTGTGAAAAAATATACTTCTGTCATTTAAGCCACCCAATCTATGGTATACTGTTATGGCAGCCTGAGCAGACTAATACAACGGGCAAGTGAGGTGTTTCCTCTACGATGGTGGATAGGAAACCAACAGAAGCTTAAGCAAAAGGGTGGAGGGTGGTGACCTTGGGGGCTGGAGGGAGTCCTGCAGACCAGACCTGGCGTTTGACAGTTTTGCTGAGGGCTGGCCTGTGCGCAGCCTCCTCCCACCTCTCTTCATCTCACTAAACCAAGAACATATGCACATCTGTTAACCACAAATACTCTAAATTCCCCCGCCCATGCAGACCCCCGGGAAGACCTAACACAAGCGGAACAGTGGAGAAGATACACAGGATATTTGGTGCTTTCTCAGGAGGACAGCTGATTTTCTCTGACACCTCCTATCTTGGTCTCTTAATTTGTCCCTAGTCAGTGAGCCACAGTATGGTCCAGGGGCAAGACGGAAATAGGACAATTGGGCATAAGCCTTAGTGCTGTCACCGATTAGCCATGTGATCTTGGGCAACTCACGGATTCTCTCTTTCCTTCAAGTTTCCCTCCATGGCCTGACTACACTCACAGCTTCATTCCCCTCCCGCCATGTCCCTGTTTAACAAAGAACCATAAAGAGTAGCGATTATGAACCCAGACTTTGGGGTCACGCATCTCATGAATTCCACATTGGCTACTTCTCACCTGTGAAACCTTAGGTTTAGCTAAGGTAATAGCTCCGAGTTTCCGTTTTATAGCCATCAAATGGGGTTAATAACAATACCTATTCCGAATGGTCTTCACATTCATGGAATGAAAAATTGCTTGTGAAAAGCTGCGCACGGGGCCTGTGATGCTTAGAAAACACGAGCTCTGTCTTTTTTCAATGCTGCAGAAAAACTCGCAGGCCCCCCAGAACACCTGCCGCAACACTCCTCTAGGCTCTGCCTATGCTGGCCTAAGAAACTCCTGGTCACCTTCTGAGCCCCAAATGCAAACCTCCTGAACTCAAGGAAGGCTTTCCTGGCTGTGCAGGTAATGGGTCCTATGCTCTCAAGGGAGCAGAATTGCCCCTTTTTTTCAGCCATAATTGCTCATGACCCATTTTGTTGTGATGAGTTTTTTTTTTTTTTTTTTTTTGCGGTACGCGGGCCTCTCACTGCTGTGGCCTCTCCCGTTGCGGAGCACAGGCTCCGGACGCGCAGGCTCAGCGGCCATGGCTCACAGGCCCAGCCGCTCCGCGGCATGTGGGATCTTCCCGGACCGGAGCACGAACCCGTGACCCCTGCATCGGCAGGCGGACTCTCAACCACTGCGCCACCAGGGAAGCCCATGATGAGTTTTTTACAAGACTGTCTTTCTTGCTGGATCTCACATTCCTCCAGGGCTGAAGTCAATGTCTTTTTTTAACCTGTTTTTAACCAAGTTAACACGGTCTTCATTAGGTGTTAAGTGTTTGAAATATGGCCACTGGGTAGATGGACGGATGAACGGATGGATGGTTGAGTAGGTGAATCACGATTTACCGTATCCACTTCTGAAGCATAAACATGTAACCATTTCCTTTAACTTTACATACGTTGAATAACTACTTAGGATCATCTACCTGCAAGACCCATGTTTGGAGTCTTTGGGTTAAAAGAAATGCTCACCATTCATGTGAACCAATCACGTGAATCTCACTTGATATTCTCAGCACCCCTCGAGGAAGGAGAGGTGATGATCTGATTTTACCAATGAGCAAACAAAGGCCCAGAAAAGTTCAAGATGATTCTAAGAGGTCACCCAGTGCCCAGCAATGTATAAAGACCTGGATCTGAGTCCTCTGTACACTGCTGGCTTGCTGTGTGACCTTGGCTTAAACATTTCCCCTCTCTGGGGTTTCGACTGGTCTCTGAGGTCCCTTCTACCCCTGGAATCATGGGAGCTGGAGAGCCTATCAGCTGGGAAAACAGCAAGGCTGCCTGCTTCTAGATCTCCCTCCATGAGGGAGAGCTGTGTATGCACTCTGAACCTATCAAAGCACCTGGGCGGCACAGAGGAGTGTCATGGCGTGTTTGATGGGTCCTCCCTGAACTGGCACGTCAGCGTTCCCATGCCAACTGAAGGGAGGAAAATTAAAAAACTGAAAAACACAAATCGAACACAAAAGCCGAGTATGACCTTATGTCTGAGGAAAACTATTCTGATTGCAACATGTATCACCATATTATGGGGAAAAAATAAGAGAAACCTTGACTGGGCTTTAACGGCTGGATCGTAGGACTGGTGAAAAAGCTAGAGAGACTGGGTATGAGAGATGCAGGGGCTGGGAGGGAAGCAGGCTCTGGGGTCAGATTCCCTTATTTGCAACATGCATCAGTGAATACATTGTCCTCAGCC
The DNA here is from genome assembly GCF_039906515.1 of Pseudorca crassidens. Classification (NCBI taxonomy): domain Eukaryota; kingdom Metazoa; phylum Chordata; class Mammalia; order Artiodactyla; family Delphinidae; genus Pseudorca; species Pseudorca crassidens. The sequence continues at coordinate 129,414,986 of NC_090298.1, forward strand.
ACCGGGAATCCAGGCAGGCCAGGGAGAGGCCTTCTGCTTTCTTCATGGTTCCGCCACTCCCATCAGCACCAGGAGGCCCACACCACCAAGACAACAACTCTCTCTTAATATTCAACTGAATTTGTTTTCAGTTTCCTGCCAGCATCCTGGATCCCCAGAGTGCCTGTGTGGCGGTATTTTGTCATCCACTGCCTGCTGACTGGCCACCCTGCTGCTGCCCCCCAGAGGGCTTGCTTCCTGTCTTGCAGGGAGCAAGAAATCTGGGCTTCTGGGAGAGTAACCACCGGTGCTGGGCTACAGGGCTTCGGCAATTGGGGCAAGGACCCTCAAGGAGTCTCGGAAAGGCCCCTAGGCCCTAAAAAAGGGAGGGATTGGATTGGGTAAGGGAGACAGGGATGAGATGTGAGCAGATGGGAAGCTAAGTAGCTGTGGCATCTTCTTATAAAGAGATCCCAGCTGGAGATGTGTCCATTAAGCCCCTATAGTGGCCCTCTGTTCGTCTTTCCTCTACCCGGACATCTAGTTCATCAGCAGGTCTGTCAGCACTAGCTACATAATATATTTTGAATTCAAAAACTCTGTTTTCCTATCTCTACTGCTTTTTCATATTTCTTACCAAGACACTGTTTTCCCCATGTCCCTGCATTAACATCCTAACTTGTCTTCTTGTCTCCTCCTTTTCAGGCTATGTACTACCCAGAGGTTAATATGACCTTTTGAATGTATTAAGCTAAACATGTCATTGTCCTACTTTTAAAAAAAAAATGACAACTCTGTACCTTGGCCTACAAGGTCTTCCATGAACCTATCCCATGAAGCCTCTAACCTTACCTCTTACCCCACACTCATGGAACTAGATTCCAGTTTTCCAGGCCTTCCTTCCATCCTTTGAAGAGGCCAAGCTGCTTCCTGCCTCAGGGCTTTTGCACTGGCTGTTCCTTCCTCTTAGATCTCATGGTGGTTGGTCCCATCTCATGATTCAGATCTCAGCTCACAGGTTACTTCCTCAGAGAGAACGTCCCTGCACACTCTACCTAAAGGAAATCCCTAATAGCCCTTTACTTCAGTAATTTTTATACCTTCAAAGTATTTTTTCATAATTAGTAACTATCCTGCCTATTTACTTGTATTAATTAATGTCTCTCTCACCCATTCAGTGCAAATTCCACAAGAACAGGGTCTGCTGCTTCTCATTCATTGAATCCCCCAGAGTCTAGCCTGGGCCTGACACAGAGTAAAGATTTATCACTTGGATGAATAAATAACTGAGTGAATGAATGCGTTTCTACAGTGTGTTCTTCCTTTGTGTCTGGCATCGGCCTCAGCCCTGGGGATACAGAAATGAACAAGACAGGACCACTGCTCTGAAGCTGTTCACAGTCTAATGAGGGGAACTGAGATGCCAATAGTTTCAGAGTAAGAACTATAATAATACATACACGCACAATCATGATGATAGTGATGGCTAACCTTGAACATTGACTATACGCTCAGCACTGTGCCAAATATTTTGCATGTATTTTTTTCACTTAATCATCACAATAACCCTTTAAGTTAGTATGATCACATTTAAACTATGTAAAAATCCATCTGACAGATGCAGAAATGGAGACCCAGAGAGGTTCAAGTAACTTGCCCCTGGGGGCGGATGGTTAAGTGGCTAAGATATCAACCCGGCATCTTAACTCCATTCCAGAGCCTGTGCTCTTAAGCACTAGGCCAGTGTTTTCGAAGTGTGATCCTCCCGGATGAGCAGTAACTGCACCACCTTGCAACTTGTTAGAAATGCCAATTCTCCGATCCCACCCCAGACCTCCTGAATCAGAACTTCGGGGGATGAGGACAAGAAACCTGTTTTAACAAGCCCGCTGGGTGATTCTGGTAATAGCTGGTAACATTTCAGAACCACTGCCCACCGAATGACTTGCTTTTTCTGGATAATCAGTTAGAGTGGAGTCAGGATTTTTCCTATAGTAATCAAATTTCAGCTCAAGCTCTGTGAGTGTGGAAGGCTTTCTGATCCTGAGCTCAAAGAGACACACTGTAACCTGAACTGAGCCAGTTACCCTGCGTGACCCTGGCCTCCAGCATGTAAAACATCACCCAGATGTGCAGCCCCTGTGGAGAGAGCTGGTCTGAGTAGGAGGGAGTCTGTGACCCCATTAACCTCGAGAAATGAGTGTCACCAGGCAAAGAAAAGGGAACAGGGCCCAAGACAGGGGACCATTCTAAGAAGCTCTCTTCCAATGCAATCGACTGGTTGTTTAGCAATGCTTTGTGGCAGATTTATTGTTGTGGGCTAAAGGTCATTACATAATAAGAAAATATATATATATATATATATATATATATATCATGTTAATAATAAATAATCATAAGAAAAGTAAAAATAATCATACCATGAATTTTGACTACACTCGTACCATTTTCAGATCTATTTTATCTCTTAAAAATCTTTCCAGTCATGCAAAGTAGAGCACTGTTAATCTGCCCGACCAGTGAAGGGAGAGAATGAAGAAATGCGTCTCATGGCCTGTAAGCTTAGCAGTAACAATAGCTAGTGTGTGTTGAGAGCTTACGTGGGCCAGGCTCTGTGCCACGTGTGTCAATTTCCATTGAATTGAATAAAACTTCCCTCTAGATTTGAGGCTGCCGGACTCCCAACTGGTCAGCTTTAGCCAGCAAGGTTTCTTTTCTTTCACTTCACTCTGGACTTCTTCAAACTCGCCAGCCATTTGTTTATTTTATTCAGTCAACCTTTCTTTAGCTCCTGCGCCCTGCAGAGAGGGTGTAGGGCACAGAGGTGAACGGGCCCGCCCACACGTTGCTAGCTCTCTCAGCGGGGCCCGGAGCAATGTAGTGTCACCCAAGGTGGATCTTTGCAGGATGCAGGGAAATTATTTACCAGTTTCGAAGCTGCCGAATCCATGATGCTCTGGAGTCCTCTGAGGTTTAAGCTTGGTGCTTAAGAAGAAAGGATCATTTTGTTTCTGATCAAAGACACAGCACCGGCCCAGCTACAAATGTTGCTGGAGTGAATGAGGACCCCATCAAATTTGTCTTCGTGGGAGTGCATGAATACAGGAGGAGGGTAGGGTGTGTGTGCCCATGCAGAAGGAGGAGAAAAGGATGGGAGCTTTCTCGATCTGGTGCCAGAGGCCCCATACTTCGGACCCTGATGAACCCTGTGGCTTTGGGCAAGCCTCTCTACCTGTCCAATCCTCTGCTTCCTCCTCCCTGAAACAAGGACTGGGATTCCTGACTTGCCTGCTCCACAGGGGTCTTTGAAAGTCAAATGTGAGAATTAGTGACAGTAACAATACTACTACTAATGGCAAACATCTATTAAGCAATTAAATGTCTTACTCACTTTCACTGGCTTATTCTGTTTAATTCTCAAAGTATCTCTTTTAAGCAGGTACTGTTTTGGACCCCAATTTATAGATGATAGCAACAGGGGGACAACGTTACCCCTTCTTTACTTAGTCATCCCTCAGAAATGGTGGACCACGGATTTGAATCCAGGTCTGTTTTATCCCAAGACCTCTTACTATGAAATCACTGCACCAGAGTTCAAAATCAATTTGGAAAACCATAAAGACTTCGCAAAAGTAAGTCATAATGATGAAATGGGTAGAATCCAAAGTGAACAGAAGTGAGGGCCTGGGATCAGAAGCTGTGAACTTGGCCTTCGGGAAGGAAAGTGTTTCCAGATATAAGATGCTCTACTGAGTTACACAAGAGTCCAGGCTAAGCAGCAGACCCTAGATGGTGAGTCAAGGTTTAAGAGTCAGGGTCAACCTTCAGCAGAAAGGGTTCCTGCAGGGTCACTGAAGACATGCTATAAACTGCAAAACGCAGCCAGGACCGGAGAAACTGCCACCGGGAAGCAGAGCTGTAGATTCCAAAGGCCTCTGATTTTTTGCCATAGTTCCAAAGGGGCATTTCATTCAACCCCGTTCCCAGCCACCTGGTAGGGTGTGGGAGGGAGGCTTCGGCAGGGCTACAGCTTCCACCTCTGGCTCAGTCGGTGTAAGGAACTAACTGGTCCTCTCCAGGGAAAGAGGAGCAGCTCAGTCTCGCTGCCCTCCCCTGAGTCTAGATGAGGGCCAGCTTTGGTGGTGAGCTGCTGACAGCCATTTGGGACTGGCTCAAGGGACCAATTGTTGCTTCACTGCAGAATTTCAAATGGTTTTATTTTTTTTTATTTTTTTTTTAACTTTTCTCATTTTATTTATTTATTTATTTATTTATTTATTTATTTATTTATCTTTTGCAGTACGCGGGCCTCTCACTGTTGTGGCCTCTCCCGTTGCGGAGCACAGGCTCCGGATGCACAGGCCCAGCGGCCATGGCTCATGGGCCCAGCCACTCCGTGGCATGTGGGATCTTCCCAGACTGGGGCACGAACCCGTGTCCCCTGCATCGGCAGGCGGACTCTCAACCACTGCGCCACCAGGGAAGCCCCTCAAATGGTTTTAGATGTGTCTCTGTTGGTCAAAGCTAAGGACAATAATGAAAGTCATATGATAGCTAATACTTACTGAACTCTATTCAGAGGGTCCTTTTAAGGCATATTTTAGGGTTTAGGCACTTTTACAAGTCCTGCCTCCTCCCATCGTGTCAAAGGTGTTAAAGTGCACGCACATCTCACATGAAATATGATTTATGTGAGTTGAGGTGGTGTTGTAGACTAGTTGACATTATGACAACTTTTATAGACATTTAAATATTTATTAATTTGATATTGCCGTTCGTGTTTAATATTTCAGAAATGTATTTGTTTTTCTGGCCAGAAATACTTTTTTAGGCTCTTCAAACAATCAGAGGTCGCAGACACTGAGCTTATTATGCCAAATAAAAAAATAATTCTCTGATTACTGTGTGCTGGGAGTTCAGTGCTTCCACACATTGCCAGTGGATAAGTGCGGGGACTCTGGAATTAAACCGCTTTGGGTTGGAATCCTAGCCTCACTACTCATAGCTGTGTGGTCTCTGTCAAGGGCCTTAATCCTGTCTCTGCCTCAGTTTCCTCATATGCAAAACAGTGATTGTGAGCACGAAATCAGATAATACACATAAAAAGTTAAGGATGCTGCCTGTAACATAGCATGTGAAGTTGGGTTCTTGTTATTTTATTATTATTTTTTACAATGTCCCATGAGATAGCTACTGTGGTTATGCCCGTTTTGAAGACGAAGTGACTGAGGCTAGAGAGGTTGTGACTTACCAAACTTGGTACATGGGGGAGGCGGGGTTCTGAACCAAGATCACCTTTTTAATCAGTAAGGGTGTGTATCAGTCAGGACAGGCCGGTTTACACTATGGTAGCAATAACTCCCACATTGCAAAGGATGCATATAACATGAGTTTATCTCTCGCTCATGCTACAAGCTCAGCACAGGATGGCAGAGGGGCACTGCTCCTCAGATGCACTAAGGGACCCAGGCCAGGAGAGATTCCTCCCTAAGAAATGCTTCCATCAAATGTATGTGACAAAACACACTGGCTCGTAAAGTTTCATCTCAGAGGGAACAGACACCACTTCTACTCACAGGTCATTGGACCAAGCAAGTCTCAAGGCTGGACTGAGCCTCAATAGGGGGTGGAGGAGGGCAGTCACACCACGTGACTAGAAGGACAGCTGACGACTTCGGAATCGCCCTGATTATTTCAGAGGGAACTTTTGAGGATCAAGTTCATGAATCCATGTGAATGACTAAGAACAGAGCCTGGAACATGCTAAAAGCTCCTTAACTGTTAGGTGTTAATGCTCATAAGTGAGTGAATTGCCTCCTGCAGAAATGCTGCCGTGTAAATATTTTCCATCTGATTCTCTTGTCTGTGGTCTTCCCCTCCCAGGGGTGCACTGTGCAGACCACTGTGCTCTCCACACCTCCCTCTCATCCTGTCATCTCTCAGTGATTCCTCATGGTCTCTCAGGGTGAAGTTCAGACACCCAAGCATAATATCAGAAGGCACTCCGTCATCCAGTGCCAACCTACTGTGGAGTTTTCTCTCCCATTCCTAACACCCTGGCTCTGCTCCAGCTGCAAGGACCTACTCAGGATCCCCAAAATCAGTCTTGCACATTCCTACATCATGCTTTGACGGACACCCTTCCCTCTTGTATGACCTCCCCTCCCCAGATGCTTCTTCCCTTGCTGAATTCCTGTATTCTCTACGAACCAGTTTCCCATGTCCTCCACCACAGCCCACAGTGACTTCATTCAGGGCTGAACAGCCTCAGCATTTAGGAGCTGAACCACTCATTTGGCCCTGAAGTCAGACTGTGTTGAACATCTGTTTCATCTTTTTATGCTCATGTTGCTGTTGTAGAAAGAACACAGAGGACGGCATCAGACAGACATTGGTCTAAATTCAGGTCTGTCATTTACTGGCCTTCAGACTCTGTGCACGTCAGCTACTTCCCTGGGCTTCCTGTTCCTTTCCTGAAACATGGAAGTGATTATAGCTGCCTCCCAAGGACGTTATGAAGTGAGAAGTACAAACAAGTGATGGTGCCCAGCATAGGATAATGACTGTCCTCATCTCACTGATTCCCTCATCCCTGGAACAGTAGCTGACACACAACATGCAGTTCAATGCCTATTTGTTGAATGAATGAATGATTACTATTCACCAACAACCCTTACCACGTGCTAGTTTTCTCCAAAAACTCTATAAGTTCCTTGAAGACAGGGAGCTTTGAAAAGTAAATGGTCTTTGGAAAAGAAGTCTTAGGTGGTGGTTCTCAAATTTAAGTATGTAGAATACGCATGGAAGATTTTTTTTTTTTTAAGTGCTGATCACTGGAATCTAGATTTACTGAATCAAAAATTTTAACATAAGGTCTAAAAATCTGCATCGTAACAAGCTTTCTAAATGACAGTGATGCTAAGATCTACAGATTAGGCTTCGAGAAATCGTATCTTGGGATTGTCCCTCTTGACTGGATTCAAATTCTTCTAGTTAAGTCTCTGCAAAACAACCCATCTAGAAGGGATGGTCCTCCTGGACCAGCCTCCCTGCTTGGCTATTTCTTTTAATTCTAGAAGAGCATTTCTAAAACTCAGTTCATTAGAATTGGATTAATCTCTGTCCACTTAATGGGTATAGCGTGGGCTTTTCTAAAGGGGACTAGATTTGACGTGAAGGTGGTGATGATTCTTTAGAGTAGGCTTCTCTGAGAATGCTTGATTTTGTCTTTATACCCAGTGCCTTCTGTTTAGCAATCAGCTCAGGGATCTCTTCATTGGTGGCCACCAACCTTTGTTGGTGGAGTGAAAAATACAACTTCCTAACAACTCCAGTAGACCTACGATGCAAGATCCTCCGGGTCTCTGGAGGAAAGTATTGTTCTTAAAGTCAAAGATCATCCATGAAGCCCTTCTGATAGATGACAGAAGTCCAGGGGAAATATTTGCTGTCTTTTGGCAGTGCTTGGATAAACAGTGAACAGACACATTTAGCCTTAGCAGTGCCAGGATCTCTCAAGGATTCAACTATTTACTTAACTGAGGTACAGCTCATGGGACACACATCACCTATTGCATTCCAGAGCTTAGCAGTTTATTAGAAGTGTACACAATGCTTCCACACAAAAGAGCCAACCAGTCCAATCACCACAACGATTTACCTTTTCCTTCTTTCTTTAAAATCTAGCACGACGGTTCTCAACTGGGGGTGATTTTGCCTCCTTCCCCTCCCCAGGGCACATGTGGCAATATCTGAAGACACTTTTGGTTGTCACAACTCGAGAGGGGGTGGGGGACTACTGGCATGTAGGTAGAAGCAATGGATGCTGCTAAAAATCCCCTAATGTAGAGGACAAAGCCCTACAACAACAAATTAGCTTGTCCAAAATGTCAATAGTGCAGAGGCTGAGAAACCCTAGTCTAGTTTTAGTCACTGACTAAGCGCTGGGCATCGGTCCCCTCTGATATTTCATTGTATGGAATTTAAATGGGTTATTCAGTGTTCCGAATTCAGAATCAACCCCAGCTTGCTTCCACTCAGGGAGTAGACAAGGCTTGGGGAATGTGAGTAGTTCCCATTCCTCCTTTCCTCAAGGTTAGAAACCATTCGGTTTTGTATGGTAATGTGGAACTCTGTCCATGACGTTTTATAAATCAAGCATTATGATTCTCCCTCCAGCTGGAATCCAAACCACTCTTGCCTGGTTTACTGTAGGATCCAGGCATGGATTTCTCCAGACACAATCCTCGCTACCCTTTCCCTGGTTCTGGTTGGAAAATAGCTCAGTAAATTGAAGTGTCTTTTTAGGTACACAATTGGCACTTTGATTGATGAAATCTTGTTAGCTGTGATCGCGGTGTAGAACGGCCAGTATGGAAGCCAACTTCCCTTTTAGCTTCTTAGCAACAGTCACTCAACACTATAAAACAAAGCCAGGCCTGTGGACATTAAAGAGCGGGACTGCCATGTGCTAAAAAGGTAACTGGGTTCAATCCAACAGGACTGGGTTTGAGCCTTGGCTCCTAAACTTGCTAGTGGGCCTGTTTCTTTATTTGTACAATAGGAATACTAATTCTGCCCTGGGATTGAGCGGACCAATAAGATCATTGCTCAGTTGTTCTGTAAATTATACAGTAATTGCTCCCCCACTGTGGACCGTAGGATTAGGAAGTCTTCTCCCATACTGACCCCAGTCTGTGGAGCCATGTTTACAAATCACTGTATTATAATTTGAAGAAATATTTTTGTGACTGCGGCAAATCAGAAAAATGAGGCCAATAGAGGGATGAAAAAATGTATATTTTACGGGACTCCTTCATTCTGCGATTATGTGCTTTTTCTTTTTTGTTGTTCAAGTGCCTTATCTATTATGAAATATGATGGAGGTAGATTTCAGGATGGTTTGTTTTGTTTTAAAATACCCTTACGTGAAAATATAAAAAATTCACATCTTATGTCAGTCCCTGAAATGTCTTTAAGCGAGGGAACTCTGTGAATTCATCTTGGCAAGAATGTTATTATTGCTGGTAATACATCGTGCACCAGTTTGTGTGCATGTGGCCTGGATGTGTGTGGCATGCATGAAAAGGACCTTTCACACAATTTCTTAATCCATGCACAGATCTCATTTGCCTAGGAGCACACTGAAACACAGAGAAGGTGAATGGCTGCACAGTGCAGCAAAGCAGAAAGGTCAGCTGCTCTGGACTCATGCATAGCTAATACCCTCTCTGCGCTCAGCCACAGGTCAGCTTTGTGACCTACACTAAACTTTAGGACCCTCAGTTTCTTCATCCGCAAAGAGGAAAGATAGTAATACGACCCCACAGGGTTGCTGGAGGGATTGAGTGAACCAGTGTGGGGCAGGGGCTAGGAGAGAGGCTTGCACTTCGTGGGTGCTTGAGACTGTCCCTTTTCTTCCTTTAAATCATGTCCTGTACCCCCTACTGTATAAACGGTGAATCCGTGACACAGAGGCTCTTCTGACTTCAAACAAGTGCTTTCTGAGTTCCCTGCCTCTGAACATCTGCAACCCCGATACCCTAACCCTGACTTCTAGGGTACAGGCTCAGAGGACTAAACTGAGGTTCTCAAACTCTCCTAGGTAGCAATCAGACCCACCTGGAGGACTTGTTAAACACACGGCTTGGCTGGGCCCCCCTGCAGAGTTTCTGGTTTAATAGGACTGGGCTTAACACAAGAATCTACATTTCTAACCACTTCTAAATGCTGGTCCAGAACCGCTGGGCTAAAGGTTCCCTTCTCTTTCCAGCAACAGTTCATTCCTGTGGTTCCTGACTGTTGGCTGCAGGTTTTTTGGGCTGTTTTCCACACCTGGCCCTCATCCAGTATCGTCTGTCCTAGTAGAGACACCACATCCTTCCAGCAAAGGCACCTGTCTACTGCCTTCTCTCTCCCGCCACGATCCATTCTTCTGCAGGCCTCCTCTTACGTGCCCCAGGCCCAGCCTCTCACTCCGCTGACATCCATCCCACTGCCCCCAAGTAGTTTGAATCATCCCTCCTCCACTTACCAGCTTGTTGTGTAGGTTAGTCCCCAGAATAGATGTCAGAGCATGAATGCGTTTCCCCCACCTCAAGAACCTGATGAGTAGTGTCCTGCCTGGAACAATGGAGATGGTCTATCGTCAGCCAACAGAAACAGTGACAGCGGATTTTCTCATAAGGGTCACGTTTGTCTATTTTGTGTTAATGAGAACTGTTGTTTGTTTCAACTGAGTCGTCTTTATTCCATTTCTGCTTCACAATAAGAGGCATCTGTGCTTGTGGTCCAGGGGGTGAATTACAATACAGTCTTGTATTGTCTGACAAGGTTGCCCTTCGGGGAACATCTTTCCAGAAAGACGGTTCTCAAGAGAGGTACCTGGGAGGGCAGGACTTAAGCTAACAAATGATCTTTCACAGCAGAACTACCTGTGGATCTCAAACTCCTGAGCTCCTCCCTCCAGGACTCAGGTTCAGATCTTTGGTCCAGGACTCACCATAACCTTGGAAGCCAGGCCTCTAGGAAGGGGCCCCTGTCAATTCATGAGCTACCTCAGCTCAGTTGCTCAGTCTTGCTTCAAATACTTGCTTCTTCAAAAGGAGAGCTGAGCCCTGGGGAAAGATGAGTTCGCCTCATCACATCCAGGTATTCATGACAAGCATCAGAGATGCTTCTGAGGGCTGCCAAGCAGATGAGGAAGAACACATAAGAAGAACAGAGCCTAAAATCAGGGCACCACACTCTAGAGGAGGAGAAGCATGCAGGCTGGCGGACTTGGAGTCCCAAAGAAGCACTGGGTGATATTCACCAGCTCGGAGGGCTTGTTGTAACTTGAGCCTGGCCTCGGGTGACAGGACGTCCTGAGGCTTTGGGCAGACCACATTCAAATTCTCGAAACACCCGCTTTGCTTTATGTGATATTTGCGTGAGGAGAGCAGGTTTCCGGAATTCACACACTGAGCTGGGCACTCGTCAGGCCCTCTGCTGGGTTACCCTGGGGAACTCACTTTTCCTTTCTGAGCCACCGTTTCTGGTTCCCTCATTTTTGAAATGGATTATGCTCTGTTCTGCCCACCTCATAGGGATGCTGTGAAGCCGAAAGGCTGCTGCTGCTGCTAACGATCATGATAATAATAATAATAACAATAATAGTGATATGACGGTTGTCTCCATAACAACTCTAACAGCATAAGCACTTATGGTCTGCTTGGTTCTGTGGACTGTCTTCTGTGCTGTGTCAGTCCATTCTTGCAGCAGCCCTGGGAGGTGCTTACTATCATGATACCTATCTTAGAGGTGAAGAGACTCAGGCACAGGGAGGCTAAACAGCTTGTGTAAGGTCACACAGCTAATATGGTAGAGTCAGGATTGGAGCCCTGCCCTGTCTCATTCACCTGTACTTAAGCACTAACAGACACTACTCTGTGGTACGTCACCATTTGTTCTGGTGAGCTTGAAATATCTCTACGGCTGGAAGATGACTTCTTTGCCATGACACAGCTTGCTCTCCAAGCTTTAAGCAGATCGCCACGGAGCCTGACTCCTCGTGGCCTTGGCTGCCTCCATCTTCGTGCCTCGCCCTGCATGGGTTCTTGTCTTTTTTTTGTTTCTCCTCCCTTGCATTATGAAAATGAGAAGCAGCTGTGAGCCCTGCTAATGGCACATGGGATCGCGAGCGTCGCTACCTCTGCTAACAGCTAATTCATTACCAGGCTGCGGACAGTTTCCACTGTGCTGTTACAATCTACTTGGTTTCCGGATGCCACACGCTCAGTGGTTGGGCCTGGGTGATGTTTGCATTCAGACAGGGATACTCCGCTTCCCCGTGCTCCTGAGGGGTAAGCTCTCTGGGGAGGAGCTGTCCTCCTGTGCAGGAAAGGCTCTGTGCATGAGAGACGGAAACTTGAGGATGCATCCAGGTTTGGAAGGGACTCAGTTTAGTCTCTCATCCCCTTCAAGAAATACTTAGCAAATATGTATTGAGCACCCACGATGAGCCAGGGACTGTGTCAGGAGGTAGGGATGCAGTGGTGTGATCAGACAGAATCTCTCCTCTTATTTGGACTGGGGAAAAATCACACAATAACCAAGTCAACAGATAAAAGATGGAGGTAATTTGACATCATAATAAGAGGCAAGAAGAAAAGAAAACTCAGTGACGTGGTAGAGAGTCGCTGGCTGGGCAGGGAGGGATCCTTTAGTTAGGATGCTCAGAGAGGGCCTGATGGAGGATGGGATATTTGACCTGGGGTGGAAATGGTAAGCAAGAATGTTCCTGGGATAGATAATATCAGGGAAGAACATTCTAAGCAAGGGGAACTTCAAATGCAAAAGCTCTTAGTTGGGGCCCAGTACAAAAGTTCAAGAAATAGAAAAAGGCTGTAATAGGGTTAGCAGGGGACAAATCATGCAGGGCACACAGACCATGCCTCCTGCCTGGGGGTCTCCTCCTTCAGGAATCCTCTGGGGCCCAGTCAACCAAGGCAGGAGCTTCTTTCTCTGTATTTATCGTATCTCTAAAGACTGTCTCTGAACCTCTCCAAGGCTAGGACCATGTTTTTTTCTTTCTGTATCTCCCCAACCAAACCTTACACAGTTCTGGGCATGTAGCCAATTTTCCAGATGGCCTGATGACTTTAAGGTGTAGCTTAAAGAAGATGTTACAAGGCACAGAGACAGAGTTGGCTTATGCCCAAGGAAGAAATTTTTTATATTTACCAAAATGATCAAGTGCCTCGGTAGATACTGAGCTCCCTGTTACTAGAGGTATGTAAGCAGAAAATGGAAGATCAGTTGGCAGAAAAGTAGGTATAGAGATAGTAGTAGTAGCTACAATTGTCATAGTAGTAGTATTCCCACATATTGACCCATCAATATATGCCAGGCACTTTAGGTGTATGATCTCATTTAATTCTCCTAACAACTCTATAAGCAAGTTCTATTATTATCCCCACTTCCCAGTCCTGGAAACTGAAACCCTGGTAGTTTGAGGACTGTGTGTCATGTGTGCCTGGGGTCACAAAGTGAGTAAGTGGCATGGTCCAGATTAGAAGTCCATACTTGGAAATCCTCTCTAGAAAAACTGGATGACTCCAATCCATATTTGGGCATGATGTATCTTGGCTTGCATTTCTGTCATAAGCATTATCATGGGGTACATGCAGAGCCTTTGTGGTCCCCTCACATGCATTAAATAATAATATAATGCAGACATGTAGAATTGAATTTAATAGAATGTGTTGGAAAGAATGGCTGAAAGCATGTTTTTCCACCAGTAAAATCATTCCCTAAAGATCTTGTTGTGGTTGCCCATCCTATCCCCTTCTCTTCACTTTATTTGAGCAATGTGTTAGCTGCCAAAAGCAAAGGTTAAACTACATCAGTGAAGAAATAAAAATAACAATTCACCAGCCCAGGACCCTGATGCTTCTACCACCTTCCTTCACAACATTGTAAATAAGACCATGGCTCTCTGTAAGCTGATACACAAGCTTCCTGAGAAGAGGTGAAGGGATTTAAAGAATGGAAAAAAAAAAGGAACTTTTGGCATGAAAATAAATGCATTCAGAGTTCAGTTCATACAAAGCTCCCTGCCCTTCCTAACCTTGCCCAAGTCCTGTCTCTTCCTTGTAACCTTATGTATTTACAAGATACTCCCACCCCTACCCTCCATCTTTCTGAAGCCTCGTCCATCCTAGAAGATCCATTTGGGTTAAAATGGTCAGCCTGAGAACTTAGGCTGGCCTGCAGTGGCATGTCTTTGGGGCAGCCCAAAGCTTTAAAAAGACTAAGCAGAAATGTCTTTAAAAGGTTGCATGGTCCTCCCAGCCCCGCCTACCTCACCCACTCATGACACTTGCCTGGCCCCTCTGTTCATTCGCCCTGAGATGAAGGTCATAGGTCATAGGTTCTCAAGGTCATGGAACGTTGGAGCTGCAAGGGATCCATAAGCTCCTCTCAGACAACGTTCTGTGAAACCTCCCAAAGAGGAGCATTGCATCCTGGGGCTTGTTTCACTGCACATACATTGGACCTGACAAGCCTAGATTTGTAAAAAGCCAGTGTCTAGTATTTATAAAACTCGATAAGGTTACTAACAACCATTATTAACGTTTCCTATAAACGTTTACTGGAATTTTCTAGAGCTCAGCCTAAGTGTTCTTTAAAATTGACTGACTTGGTCTTTACCATACCCCATGCGATGGAGACTGTTTTCCCCTCATGAGCTAGATGAGGTTAAGATGCTTGCTCAAGGTCACGCAGCTGGTAAGGATGTAGAGCTGATGTCTAACCACGGACACTGACCCTACAGCCTGCTTCCAGAAAGGGAAACACCAAGAGGCTTCACCAAGGTCCTCAGGTCAGGGGTCCCAAGTCCAAATGCCCACAGAAGCTGGACTGATAATGTGACCAGGTGAACACAGAGGGTGTCAGCAAAACAAGAGTAACAGTAGGTGACAGACACACAAGACAGCCTCGATACTGGAGCCTCAGCACTGGGGAGTGCTGTGGGGACCACGGGAACTGGAGCACACATCCCAGCTAAAGGGGGGCGGCCACTCAGGCCTCCAGGCTCAGAGGCCACATGTTGAGCGCCTACCCTTCTGGGTTTTTTCAAGGGAAGTTGAGAACCTGAATTTTTATTTGGAAGTATTCAAGTGTTTAATCGTGGCAAGTAATTCAAATCTTTTGAAACGTTTTGCCAACTGAACAAAATACATCCTACTTTATGTCACCTAGGATCTTACCCAACCCCTTCACTGTCCTTCTGGGCAAATGAAAGAAGCAGAAGGAACTCAGAGAAGGAAGATGACTTTCCAAGGATCATATGATAAATCAGTGGCGAGGCTGAGCCTAGAGCTCAGGGCTCTTTCATTACCAGGTGCTCCCTGCTGTTTTCCAAATGAAACAGAAACTCCCCCCACTCTGACCTCTAGCCATGCCTGCATATCTCTGATGCCCAAGGAATTTTAAATTCAGTTTCTTCTAGTCCCTCTCCTGTTTCTCCAGATGTTAAGTGGGGACTTGTCCTTCACTGAGGCTGGAGATGAGGTTGTAAGATGGGGCACCGGCAGGGGAAACCAACGAAGGCCTTTTCTCCTACTGCTTTTTCTTGGCAATCAGACCAAGAGTCCCTTTCCGTCCTCCCTGAGGACAGACGGCTCGTGTTCTCTTGCTGCCAATGCAGGACGTTCTCGCCTTTTTTGGTCACAGAGACCAGCCTGCCACCATTTTAAGTGAGGACGTTGGCAGGGGGCGCCAGGCTAAGCCTTTCCTTCCTACGAGTCCGTCTTGGGCTCAGGGTCTGCTGTTCCCCAGCATGGGTTTACAGAGGCCCAAGAAGAAAGCCCTGTCCAGATGCAAGCACAGAGACAAGACTACCTCCATGAAATAGCATTTCTGGGGAGCAGGTGTTTGGGCCACCAGTGATCTGAGAGCCCACTGAGGTGTCAGTCATGGCCCCGGGTTCTCGACATCCTTTGTCTCTGAATTGCCTATGAGGTAGTTGTTGTAACTCCTTTCACAGATGAAGAGGCTGAGGCCCAAGTGGTGCTGTGTCTTGACCCAGAAAAGTATTTCTGGAGTTGAAAGGAAGACAGATCCTTAGGGATTGAGGAACTCAGGAGAGCCTTCCCAGAGGGACTGGGAATCCAACAGAACACAAGATTTCTGTAAGTGAGTAGGAGGAAGGGAGGGCGTCTGGGTTTTATGAACGGTACTTTTTTTCTTTTTAATAACAATGTTTTGAGTTTGGACCAGCTTCTGTTCTTTTCAAAATGCTTCCCAAACTTTGTTGGAGAGCCGGCACCACCCCGTGAAGGAGAGGGTTCCCTAGTGTGCCTGAGAAAGACCGGTGGGCATGGGGCTGTGAGGGTGGAGAGCACCCCCTTAAATGTGCTGTGGGAATAACAGGTGTGGGGAGCCCAGGCTGAGGGACAGGGGATGAGGGGAGGGCCACGAAGGGAACAGAATCTCCTAAGGAAGGATGTGGTGGGTCTGTATTTTGTGGACTTAAAGGAAGGTCCCAGCAGGCTCCTGGAATGAAAGGACTTGCCGGGCATGATTCCAGAAGAGAACACTGGCTTATGAAAGAGGGAGTGTGGAGGGAGGAGGTGTGTTTCTTCCCTTTCCCCTGCCAGTGGAGGAGCTACTTTGGGCGGAAGCCAGCAGGGCCCACCTTGAACAGGAAAGGATCTGAAAGAAAGGGAAACTGCTCTCAGTGTAAGCACTGCTGGGGCTCTGCTCCCGCATCCCCTGCCGCCTCAGTCTAATTCCACACGGGTGGGATACCAGGAACCCTGAGTCTTCTGGTTCTTTTCCCAGGAACAGTGCCTTTCCCAAGCCAACCGAGGGAAAGAGATTCTGGGAACCCCACTAGAAGCTGATCCCAGAATACCATGCAACGATTTAGCTTGGTGGACTGTCATTCCCCAGAGCCCTCAGACACTGCTTTATCTGCATGGCCCTGTGAGGCCCAGTGGGCCCTAACAGGCAGCTGCGGAGAGGTATCTCAGGAAATGGTCTCCCACACACAGTTTGTAAGAGATGACCCAACCTGGACCGATCAAGGCCTTAACCCATCCAAGGGATGCCTGAAGTAGGGGGAGGCCGGGTGAGATATCAGGGAGAGTATGAGACCTGGAGACAGGAGATCTGGTTCATATCTTTTGCTGCCACTTACTAGCCGGACCTTGAGAAAGCTCTTCCTCCTTTTTCTGAATTCTGATTTTTTTATTTTTTTTTTTTTTTGTGGTACGCGGGCCTCTCACTGTTGTGGCCCCTCCCATTGCGGAGCACAGGCTCCGGACGCGCAGGCTCAGCGGCCATGGCTCACGGGCCCAGCCACTCCGCGGCATGTGGGATCTTCCCGGAGCGGGGCACGAACCCATGTCCCCTGCATTGGCAGGCGGACTCTCAACCACTGTGCCACCAGGGAAGCCCTGAATTCTGCTTTTTTTAATCTGTAAAATGTGAATGGGAGTGGAGCCTTTCATCTTTAAAGTCTCAGATCATGTCACTCTAGGGAGCCCTCTGATACCCTCCTCTTGCAAGTCTCCAACCTCCCCTTTAACACGACCTACACATTCCAATGGGATATGGTCCCCGCCCACCATGCTAGCCTGCATCCTTGCTCTCTCCCTGCTCAGCTCTGCTGAACTCCTTCCACCTCAGGGTCTTCACCTGGGTGGCCCCCCAGCCAGAACATTCTTTCCCCGCCCCGCCCCCACCTCCCTCCTTCACCTTGCTAACTCCTCTTCATCCCTCGGTCTCTGCAGCAGCACCACTTCTTTAGGGAGCCTCTCCTTCCCTCCCCTGCCCAGGTTAGCTTCTTCTTCCTCCTATGAGTTGATAAGCACTGTATACTTTTCCTTGGAAGCATTTACAACAAGGCAAATTAGACCATTGCTTATGTAATCACTTGACCATCATTTTTCTCTCCCAGAGAATAAGCTCGATTAAGTTATGAACCAGGTCTGTCTCCTTCACAACTGTTACTTCCAGCATTAGAACCCACAAGTCTAGAAATAGGAGGTACTCAGTGACTGTTTGTTGAAAGAAGAAGGGCTGTATGTGTGTGTAAACACCCCTGGCTTTAGCGTTAGTAATGGGAAGGGAATAGAGCCCTTGTAGGGATAAGAAATCCATTGGCCAAACCCTCAATTCCTGACCTGACAAGAAGACAGAGCGTCTTAGATGTCCCCGTATTTATCTTCACCTTAGATTGGACAGCACACCCGATATGCTGCCACAATATAGAAATGGCTCACCTGGATGTGTGATGAAAATAAAAAGAGAGATGATGATGGAAGAAATATGTCCCTTTTGTCTCATGGAAGACTGCCCACAGAGCCAGGCAGAATCGAGTAGACCTACCAAAATAGTGACAAGGGGGGACAGGAGAGTGACAAATCAGCTATGGAGCCAGGAGGATAATGATGGGCAATTCACTGCAATGAGTATTTACGGGGCAGCTACTATTCACTGAGAAGCCATGCTTTGCTTCACGTTGTCAATATAAATGTAGTGATGGTAGTTAATGGCTAATGTTCAGAGACGATAAGTGATTTACCCAAATTAACATAGGTCTCAGCCAGAAAGACTGACATTTGAATGCAGGCTGGTCTGAAGGCAGCCTTTTCTCTTAATCTCTGGCATATATGGCTATGTGTCACAACACAAAAAACGATCTGGGGCTTTGAGAGGCTTAGTCTGGTGAGCACTGTACCTAATGGATTATTCATTCAAGATGTCTACCTTCCTGCTCCAGCCTGCTTGTGTCAATCTGACTCTCGTAAGACGGCTGGCTGAGGGACAGAAATATGCAGTTTATGATGTGAAACTGAGAGAAAGCAGGTGACGGTAAAAGTAATTTTAAAACTGAGGATCCAAAGACATGCAGTCAAGCCCTGGGCTTGGTTTTCAATCTTAATGCATCTAGTGCCCGTCTCCCCTTGCCTCAGATTCTCCATTGGTAAAATGAGGGACATTCTGCTGTTCCAGACACCTGATGCTCCCAGTGGGAACTGAAACTTCTGGGGCTTTGCTCCATAACCCTAGAATCTAACCAGCTCTTTCCCCGTCTGGATAATTTCCTGTAGGTTTCCTCACTGACAGCCAGGAGAGGTTGGGGTCCTAAAGACTCTCTCCAAAGGGGATACACCCAGAGCTGTTAAGCCTCCAGTTAGGCTTAGGACTGAATCCAGGAAGCAGCAGGAATCCCTTTACCTTGTTTCAGAGTTCCTGTTCAGTGCCCCACAGCCCAGCCATCTGCCAGCCTGCAGCGAGGGAGCAAAGGAGCTCCATCAGATTTTTCGAATGTTTGACCACGTTCGACTGATTTGTGAGCGCTCCCGTGGCAGGTCCTCTTCCACCCACTCCATCCAGCAGGCGTCACCAGGGGACCTTAACGCCCCAGCACGGCCAGGAGCAAGCACCCATATATATGTCCACAGGACAGGTGATTAATAACTTATAACCACTCATTCCATCTTACACTATAGCAACCTACAGGGGACTTTCCCACTCATTCTGCCCTTAGCTCTCACTGCAGTCATTACTGTGCCCATCTTACAAGTCGAGCCTGCAAAACTGAGTAGTTTTCTCACAGCCGCTGCTGATCACCAACCTCCGATTCTTTGGCAAACTTCCTGCTAATGTCCCTAGGCTAATATTTTTCTTCCTTGGTCCATTTGTGTTTTCTTGAATAATTTAGCCTTGAGATCATCCTAGACTAGTAGTAAGCAAATTTTCTCATCTGACGTGATCCATATTTATTTAGTTATTCGCACCCAAATATAGAGAAGGCCCTGTTCTTGAGAGAGCTACAATCTAGCGAGGCATATCACTCATAAACATGTGAGCAGTTTATAGGCATTCACTCATTTATTTAAAAAATGCTCATCACCCTCAACCTGCTGGGGCCTGTTCTAGAAACGAGGAGTGGAGAGAGGATTAAGGCAGCCTCCTATTCCCCTGATGCTTTTAGTCTCTTGGAGGTGAATGGGGAAAAAGATAAACTGTAGATAAACCCATCAATAAAAAATCTCAGATAGGGCTTCCCTGGTGGCGCAGTGGTTGAGAGTCTGCCTGCCGATGCAGGGGACACGGGTGCGTGCCCCGGTCCGGGAAGATCCCACATGCCGCGGAGCGGCTGGGCCCGTGAGCCATGGCCGCTGAGCCTGCGCGTCCGGAGCCTGTGCTCCGCAACGGGAGAGGCCACAACAGTGAGAGGCCCACGTACTGCAAAAAAAAAACCAAAAAACTCAGATAGTAATTAAGTCCTCAGAGGAAAACGTTAAAAGGAATGGAATAGAGTGTGATGGGAGAGGAAAATTCACCATTTTAGAAAATTCGCCAAATTCGTATAGCGCAGGAAACTGTGCTCAATACTCTGTAATGGCCTATATGGGAAAAGTGGACATAGGTATATATATAACTGATTCACTTTGCTGTACACCTGAAACTAAGACAACCTTGTAAATCAACTGTACTCCAATAAAATTTAAGAAAAAAAGAAGGGTGGTCATGGAGTGAGGTGGTGACATGTGAGTGAAGGGCTCCATGAAGAGAAATCGTCAATCATGCCAAGATCTGGTGGCAGAGGGTAGCAAGGGCCTGCCCATGGGGCAGGAACAGTCATGGAGCATCTGAAGGCTAGAAAGAAGGCCCATGGGGCTGAAACAAACTGAGCAAAATGAGGGGGAGAGGAGGCAACACATTGGGGCGAACAGGCGCCAGGTCATAGGGGGCCTTAGAGGCCATGGTAGGTTGAACATGGAGCACTGTAAAAACTCGGACCAGGCACAAGCCATGGGATACCTGAACTGTGAGTCTGATGAGCGTTCAGAGGAGAGGGAGATGGTGGTAGGCTGGGGCAGTCAGGAAAAGGTTTCCAGTGTTTGCAGGAGGGGCAGTATCTGGCTGGAAGTGGTGGGGGGGCATTCCAAGTTGCAGGTAAGTGGGATTGGCACGGAGGCAGGAACTGACATGGTGTGTGTGTGTAGGCGTGTGTGTGTGTGTGTGTGTGAGTATATGTGTACGTACATGAGTGTTAGGGAGCGGTGGCTACCAGGAGAAAAAACAAAGTTTAATGGTCGGAAGAGAGTGGAAGATCGCTAAGCAGTTGTATTGGAAAACTCAAAATATTCAAAGTCGTGCCTGTTTAGGACCAGATGAACATTTTCACTCAGAAGCAAAGCGAGGTTCCAGATTTCCCCTGAGTTATCTCTGAAGTCCTGACACTTGAAATCCTTTATCTCCTGTTATTTATATTCCAGAAGAGACAGCCTAGTTAGAAAACAGTGAATTGTGAAGAGTCAGAGCTTAGAGTTGCTCAAATCCAACCCCACTCCCCAGCCTTATATTTAACACAGATGAACAAACCAAGGCCCAGAAAGGGGAAGGGACTGGTTCACACACAGGTAGTGTTAGAGCTGTGCCTGTGACCTTCACATTCCATCCTAATGCTTTACCAGGAATCAGCGGGTAATGCATCCTACAGGAGCCTCCTGTGGAGTGGGGCCGGGGCGGGGGGAGGACCTGCCAGTACTCTTTCTGGTCCATTTCTCCTGACATGTCTGCTCTACTTTATGGGCTGCAGGCTTGGGGGTCCCTCCATCAGATGGTGCAAGGAAGGAGAACAGGGGGTCACTGCTTCTGAACACGGAGGCCTCCTTTACACATGCTGGACCCACAGCTTGGACATTAGCTCTGAACAGATTTGGAAGGGCTGTAACAAGTAAAAAACAAACCAGCCTCTGAATGGAAACCTAATTGTGGAAAATGAATCCATTTCCAACCTTTAACCCTGCCCTCACCTTTACCAACCTCCTCTGCGAAGCCTGCTGCCAGTGTCATTGATCTGATTCATTCATGATTCTCACAGAGCCTTGGAGGTCATTTAGTTCTGGTCTGCTCTCACTACAGGACATGAGAGTTCATTTGGACGGTGGGGAGATGGTATGTCGTGTGATTCGACAGATACACACCATGAAAGCTTCCTAGTTGCTAAGATTTCCTCCTGTGATTAGATTGCCCTGTTCTCCAAGCTACAGTTCTCCCTATTACTATCTCTCCCCCAATTTAGTTGAAGGAATTGGTATTTTTAACTGATAAGTTACCCAGAAAGGTCTAATATAAGCATTATTTACTGGCTATTTACACATGAGTGTGAAAAGCTGTAACTTGCTGTCTATCTGAGAATTCACACACAAAAAAATTTTGAGCAGGCAGATCCTCATGGATTCCAGGAGACGCTTTCAGAAAGGTGAGACGAGGCCCCAAAAGAACAGGAGAGATACCCCACACATATGCTCCACACCTACTGACCAATGAACACTGCTTCTGTTTGAAACAAATTTCTAAGCATTGCGGGTCAAGGACCTCACTCAACTCATAGCACAAGGTCATAGAAAAGTGGATAGTAACAGCAATTCGGCCCATAGATGTGTTTTTGCTTAACAAGCAGTATCTTTAAAAAATTGCACGTGGGTTCTTTTAGAAGAGGAATGTACTCACAGTTAGTAACAATTCTTGCTTTTCCATATTGCATAATTCCCAGGCCTTTTCACTCATGCTAATTACCCACATGGCTCCCAAAGGCATTTGAGTTTGTGAATCCTCCCACTACACCTACTGAATTTGTCTTTAAACAAATATTGAGGACCTACTATGAGTTGGGCACTGTAGGAGATATTAAGAGGACTGAAAGAAGCTTTCTTTCATTCATTCATTCAGCCAGCCAGCCATTCATTCATTCGTTCAACCAACGTCTATTGGATGCCTGCCATTTGCTAAGTACTAGGGATACAATTCAGGTCCCTGCTGGGAAGACAGCTATTAAATCACAATAAGGTGTGACAAGTGTGACAAGTGGAGAAGTGCAGAGGTCTGTGGGAATGAATACACAGTATAAGGCAATGGCACCAACCCTCAAGTACTTTGAAGAGCTGACATGCTTACTCAAATGAAAGTACTATATGACATGAGAAAGTTAGAATAGTACCAATCAACGCTCAAAGGAGCAAGTTACTCATCAGTTTGGGGAGGGAGCTATCGAAGAATGCTGTGTGGGAGAGGGAACATTTGAGCTGACCCTTGAAGGGTGGCTCGATTTCTACTGTTGGAGATAGTGTTGGGAAAGGCCATTCTAAGTAGAAACACTGCGTGTGCACAGGCAAAAAGGCCACAAGGCAGAAGATATTTGACTAGAAGTTTGCAGCAGTCACACCAGCTGTCAAATGAGTGCTAGATACTCTGCTAAACACATCTTGTGCATAATCTCACGGACTGTTCCCAACAGTCCTCAGACCCACGCCATTATAACACCCAATTAGAAATGGGTAGCTCATCTGAGACTCAGAATAGAATAATTTACCCAAGGTCACCCACCTACAAAAATGCAGAGCTGGGAATCAAATCAAGGTCTGTCAAATTCCAGAGTGTGGCGACTGACCAATGAGACCCTCTGCCACCAGGCCATGGTGTTTCTACACTTGATTTGTGACAGGCAGTTCTCAGAAAATTTGGGGGCTACTCTCATGCTTGCTCTGGAAAAGTTACCTAACCTGAAAATGTTTATTTTGTTCCAAAGCAAGCTGAGAGAAGAGAGTCACTCTTTCTTTCCTCTCTGTGCCTCTGCTGCTAACTCTTCTCTGAAGGCTGAGGTCCAAGGAGTGTAATTAGCAGACTGGCCTGTCTTGGAGAACAGTTCAGTTACTCGACGTCGGTATCTGATGCCAAGTGAAGGTTTAGCTGAGAGACTGACTAATAAATGCCCCTGTGGGGAGAAGGAGCTGTGGAATAGCCTGGATCTATTGGCAGAAACTATAGGGGAAAAAACTCCTTAGAAATTCAAGCTGAAAGAATGTCTGGAGAAAGCAAAACGACCAACTAAGGTAGTCAATGCTTCAATAAAACTTGATAATAGCAACTTGAAAAATCTCGCATGTTCGGTTTCGTCTCATAAGCCCCTTTGGTAATGGGATGAATAAAGATTTCCTGCCTGGAAATGTAACTGGTAAATATACAGATGGTAATGTATTGTCAGTGGCTCGTGGAAAGACAGTGTCAGGTTGTGGCATGCGCCTCAGGATGGTCACTACCAGCTGTGTGACCCTGGGTACACCGTACATATGTTCTTGGGCATCTGTGACACAGGATTATAACTCCCCACTCCAATGCAGTGGCCAGTCTTAAACAAGGGGTCAGAGTAATGTCTGACTTCTGTGGGATACGTATCAATGTCTTCAGGGAAAGGGGCATATTTCAAAATGTTTATTCAACATTATAACGTGGTTTTACGTTAGAAAATAATTACATTCATTGGGATTTTTTTAATACATGGAAGTAACGTTTCAAGAAGTCTTTTTGGCTCAGCAGATGCTCAATTCTGTATGAGCCGAGCAACGTCTTCACCGGGTCCATGTACCCATTTTAGTGAGGTGTATCGAAATCTCCAGGGGAGGGAGAGTGGCGCATGGATTTTCCATTCTAAAGAGGCAGAGGCCATTTTTACTGTGTTGTTAGGATCAGGCAAGTGGAAGCAAAAATGCCCCATAAGTTTAGAGTGTTGGGTGTGCGTACAGAGTAATGCTACCACCCACTCTCCACCATCACTGTTCATTTAATTGCACGTCTAAGAATTGGGATGGTCTTCTAGCCCATTGGAGATATGACCCAAGGTGGTCAGAGGTGTGGTCTGTGTCTGTTGAATAGAGCAAGTTAACTGGCACGTATGGTGGACCGAAACCTATCGCTCTAGATTTGTGAACATCATTCTCTAACCAACTGAACAAATGGGGGTAGACAAGAGCATAAATGATTCAAAATTTTTTCAGGACATGTGTTTGGAAGGTGAGTGATGTGGATATAGGCAGCTTTTTTTCTTGGTCTCAAGTTAGTTCTCCCGGTAAGGCACCCATTCCCAACATTAAATAAGTATCTACAAATGCCAGCTGTTCATTGCTTGGTCACGTCCAAATCCAAGGTCATAATTCTCATCTCCACCTTATTCTGTCCCTCCTTTTGCACCCCCTGTCTCAGTGATGGTGCTGTAGTCCACTGAGTCACCCAGAAAGAGACCGAGGGTCTTCTGACTCTTCTTTTCCCCTTACCTATGTCTTTGATTTGTCACCAAGTTGTCAGTCTGTCACCCTCCCAACAGCCAAGGCTGGCAGTACCGACAGAAGCTCCTAGGTGTCCTCTATATCTAGGCTGTCGCTGTCACCAAATTTATTCCCATTTTTGCCACCCAAATCATCATCCTCGGGCTTCCCTGGTGGCACAGTGGTTGGGAGTCCACCTGCCGATGCAGGGGACACGGGTTCGTGCCCCGGTCCGGGAAGATCCCACATGCCGCGGAGCAGCTGGGCCCGTGAGCCATGGCCGCTGGGCCTGCGTCCGGAGCCTGTGCTCTGCAACAGGAGGGGCCACAGCAGTGAGAGGCCCGCGTACAGCAAAAAAAAAAAAAAAATCATCATCCTCAATCACTAAGCCACCCCTTTTTTCACTCATAGGGAAGTCCAGGTTTCACCTGTAACATTCAAGGTGCAGCAGACACTGACCCCATCCCATCACACTTGTGCTTCCACACCCCTCCTGAATCCTGCCACAAACCCACGCCCAAGTTCTAAGCCACAGCCAGCTCTCCCTTCTGTACTCTCCTGCTTCTACACCTCAGAGCAAGCTACTCACTTTGCCAGCAATGCCCTCCTGCTCTCTTCGTCTTTTTTTTTTTTTTTTAGAACTATTGAATCACTATGTTTTGTACCAGAAACTAAGATAGCATTGTAGGCCAATTATACCTCAAAAACAAAAAAACAAACTCACAGAAAAAGAGATCAGATTTGTGGCTACCAGACATGGTGGATGGGGTGAGGAGAAAGTGGATGAAGACAGTCAAAGGTACAAAGTTCCAGTTATAAGAAAACTAAGTACTAGGGATGTAATGAACAACATGATAAAGATAATTAAGACTGTTGCAGCAGTGTTACAGCAGTGTTGCAGCAGTGTTGCAGCAGTGTTTCATTTATAACACTGCTGCACTGTTATAAATGAATGTTGTTAAGAGAGTAATTCTAAGAGTTCTCAACACAAGGAAAAAAGTATCTTTTATCTATCTCTTTAATGTCATATCTATATGAGATGATGGATGTTAAACCTATTGTTTCATGATGTATTGTAAGTCAAATCATCATGTCGTACACAAGCTTATACGGTGCTATATGTCAGTTATATCTCATGGAGTATAATCTATAAAAACATTGAACCACTATGTTGTACACTTGAAACTAATGTTGTAAATCAACTACACTTTCATTTTTTAAAAGGGGACAGGAAAAAAATTGAATGATGGAAGTATTTTTTTCTAAATTTTTATTTTATATTGGATTACAGTTGATTTCTAATGTTGTGTGAGTTTCAGGTGTACAGCAACGTGATTCAGTTGTACGTATACATGCGTCTATTCTTTTTCAAATTCTTTTCCCATTTCTGCTCTCTTCTTCATCATCCTTCCCCCTTTCTCCACAGAAGACTTTTAATCATCTCTCAGGGCCAAGTTTCGATCTAATCCCCATCAATAAACTTTCTTGGACCTCCTATTCCCAACCCCACAAGCACTGGCCTCCTTCCACTATAGCCCTTATTATTCTGCCCTACATCAGCAAGATTTTCGTGCATGACCCTCTCCCCCCCTTAGACTGACAGCTCCTCTGGGGGAAAGGCCCTTAGCACGCTCATCCGTGGATCTCCTTCCTCTCGCCTCCTCCCTCCTCACCCTGTCCCCCAGCCCAGGCATCTAAGTGAGTGTATTTCACACAACAGACACCCTAGCTAAGTTTGTTCAATGGAATCCATTAATTGGTACTGTTTCCTCGGCAATGGTTGATGGACTCCTCTGGGCTGAGTGAAAATTTCAACTAACATGATATTGGAGAAAAACCTTAACTTTTTTAGAAACATTTTGCTTCATTCCACCTCTACCTGCTAACCTCTTAAGTAACTTGAGGTTGCAGAGAAAGGGAGAAGGGGCAGCCAGCTTATTTTTCTACCTCTTTCGTACTTCCAGTCAATTCTCTCTTCTCCATTGCCATTGCCAGGGCCTTCACCGAGACAGGTCACCTTTGTGGTTAAAGTTCAAGGGTTCTGAGACCGGAATGTCTGAGTTTTAATACTAGTTATGCTAATAGACAGACCTTGGATGGGTTAATTACTCTCTCTGGGCCTCAGTTTCCTCAACTGTAAAATAAAAATATCTTGTTACCCATTTCAGAGAAAGAGAGGTTCCATAGGCCTGAAGGGTGAGTAGGGCACCCTGGAAAAATAAAAGCCATGAGACATCTTGGGAACCAGGTAATCTACAAATCCGCCAATGACACCTTCTGTCCCCTTTTAACCCCATGCAGTGTTTGTCAGTAGACTGTAAACGGAGCGAGGAAAGAGGACGTGTCTGCTCCTGGCTCCTGACACATAAGAAGAGCACAAGCACGCTTTGCAATGCAAAGCAAAGCCCAGCTCTGGAACCCTGCGGCAGCCCAGAGATCCGGCCCTACACCTCAAGGGTCTGTGAGAAACTAATGATCTCTCCCCCGCAGCCCTGCCTAGTGAAGGGCCCCAAGGATCCTGGCTGGTGAGAGCTTTCTTCATTCCCCACATGCCCCTGGCTCCCCTTCTCTCTGCCCACCTCCAGTCTCCCAGTCAAGCTACTGTGTGTCTCCTGCTCTCTGTTTCTTACTGCCTGGGTCCCTCTCTGCGCTGCCTCCGAGGCACTGTCTTTGATGACTTTGGCGTGAAAGGTGATTCACAGAAATAAATTGCATTGTGCTTTAGGTCCGTGGCAGTCCACCTCTGTAATCGTGTCTGTAACGGACTTTATAGTAGCTTTAGAGCCTTGGCATCCGAAACAGGGACTCTAGTGGTTTCAAGATAGATAAATGCTACAACCAACTGCACATGCATCCGGGGGAGTCACGAGTTAGCGGTGAGGGTGCAGGTGCCGGTGCTATGAACCAGCCATACTTGCAGCCTTTCTTATCTGCGGGTTGACAGAAATCAAAAGATGAGACATACTTTTGTTGTTGTTTTGTTCAGTTTTACAAGAAATGTTAAAGGGGCTTCTCTAAGCGGAAGAGAAAAGGCCACAGCTAGAAATATGAAAATTACAAAAGGAAAAATCTCATTGTTGTAGTTTTTAATAATCACTAGAAAACGAAGGCTTCTTTAACCTAGCCTCAGCTAACATCGTGTGCTCTCACCAGCCCTGTGATTTGATGAAAGAGAAATTTCAAAATGTTGCCTGCCGAGGAAGAGAGAAGCACCAAAGAGAGAAGAGGCAGGTGTGTGGGACAGTGAATGGCAGGGAAGAGCAGGCCCAGGATCTGGGAGGCCTGAGGTTTGGATCTGTTTTAATCGTCACCCAGCATGTTGAGGGGCGGTGAGGACTATGTTTGTAGGAGGGAACCGCCGGGATGGACTCAACAATGGTGGGATCAGTATTGACAGGAAAGAGACGAGGCAAGTTGGTTCAGCGTGGGGATGCGCTACTCTGAGTTCGTATATTGTGGAAGATGCTGCCCCATTCTGCTCTTCGTCGCAAGAGAGGCTGTACCCACTTATATTCAGTGTTCTCCTGGCACTGAAAGAACAGGGCTGGGATTTGCTGCTTCTCCCCCAGGGCAGGGTCCCTTCTTTTCAGCACTTTTGTACACTTGGGAGGCCCAGACCTTTCATCTGACAGGTGTTGGGCAAGCGTGTCTGCACATGCTCTTTGCCACTATTTCGCCCTGCTCCATGCCAGAGAGCCCTGTCCCTGCCAGGCCCGACTTTGGACCAAAGTGCAAGATGGGATCGCAGGTTGCATTGTTCAAGCAACCCCTCTCTACAGTGCTTCCCTGGGCCAAGCTGACTCCAGCCCCTTAGCAGGATGGGCTGGGCGGTGCTTAAAGAGGAAGGGGACCAATGTAGCAACTTACCAGGGGCCCCACCCCTCCCTCACATCCGGGCCTGTGCAGTGGGCGTGGGGATTCTCCTAAGGGACCAAAGGCCGGGGGTAGTTCGTAGCTTCTGTTCCCTTGCTCCCATGTGGCCACGTGCACACCTCTAGAGGCAGATTGATTTGAACGTTAAAACTGTTCAATTTGGTTTTGTTTGTGCCCATTTAAAAAAATGTTTTAACGGGGAAAACTTCGGGGAGAACTGTGGGAAGGGCCTGGTTCCTTTGCTTCTCGGGAACTCTAAGCCTCGCCTGGAGGACTGCTCTCTGCTCCACTTTCCTGGAAGCTGCCTAAGCCTGTCCACGCCACCCCAGCCCTGCGCCCGGATATGACACGTGGCTCCAGTCGCGTCTGGGTATGGTTGCATTCTCCCGGGACCTTGCAGTGCAGGGGACTGGGTGCTGGGGCCTTGGGCGGAGCCCGCCCTTTCTGTACACCTAGCACTGCCCACCCCGCTTGTGTCTGAGGTTGTGTATGTCAAAACAAAGCCACTAGAAACTCAAAAAAAAAAAAAGTGATGGACAGTAGGAGATGGGATTGTGCTTCCTTGAGCACATTACCCAGGAGACGCCCCGTTCCCATCACTTTTAAACAGCCTTATTGACATATAATTTATATACCATAAAGTGCACTCATCTAAAGTGTACATCCCATGACATTTTAAGCTGCTAACTTGCAGCTGTGACAAGATTTAGGGGAAACAGCGTGGAGCAAAGACCATGAGATGGGTACAGGAGGTTGGCAGAGGGGCAAGCTTTTTTTCAGTGTGTCTGCTCCCGCAGCAACTAAGAGTTCAGCCCTCACCCAACTCTCCTCCTCCTCCAGGCCTGGCCATGCCTGCAGGTTCTCTGCACAGTGTCAGAATGTGGCTCTTGGTCAGCTCACAGGACATTCACACAGCTCGATGCTGGAAATCCCTCTGGGAAACCTATTGAAATCTTGGAGATTTGGGGTTTATTCCCCTTGAACTTTCTTCTGGACCAGACTCTCTGGATGCAATCAAGAGGGCTGGGCTCTAGGCCAGTTTACGGTGTAAGCTTGGGATTATCTTTCCCCTCAGTTTCCCCATCTGAACAGTGAGAAAGTCAGACTGGGCAGGTTCCAAGTCCTTCCAACTCTGAAAATATGATGCTGGGTTGTTTCATTCATTTTGCTCTGAATAGCCACAGTGGACTCAGGTGAATGGTAAGGGTAAATGAGGAGATGACAAGATGACAGCTGTGGTCCATGGGATGACCTGTGGAAAGCCAGCCAGGTACATGGGGAGGAGCCTGCACTGCCTCTGCCCACCTTAGCAGTACACACCCTTCACAGCGCCAACCTGCCCAGGCAAGCATCGGCAAAAACACTTAGTGAGACCTCTTGCAAGGTCCGATCAGGCCCTACTAAAGACGCAGGAAGAAGGAAGAGCTCTGTGACGGCCAAGTGGGCAGAAGGGAGACTGCAGCCCGCTATGACTGGCTTGGATCACCTCTTCACGTCCCAGTGATGCCCCAGATTGAGATCCGAGTCTGTGCTGCCACATTTGTCTTTCTAAAATTGCCCTTCTTCTCATGAAACATTTATTTCCATCATGCAGCGACTAAAAACCAAACATCTCAACCCAACCTTCATGGCCCCTCTGGCCACTACTAGCCTCACCTCTCTGCCTTGACTCCCATAACTGACCAATTGCTTCACTGATCAACTGATCCACTATTATTTTCAACCCAGCTTACTCTGTCCTTGGGGCCACTCTGCCTTCCTGCTGGTGATTAAGTCTTGGACCTGAACCCATGCTACCCCAGGCTTCACTTGCCGTGTTTCTTCCAAAGTGCTTAATGTTCAGGCAGTGGCATTAACCAACATTTGTCCACCTAGAAGAGTATCCAGAGAACAAACTCATTCTCTCTAGTACCATAAGACAGAACTTCTGAAAGTCAAAATATCATGTCTTCCGTGTATTCTCTACTTTGTACACATTCTGGAAGACATCCAGGTGCTCTCTTTTGCTGTGCATCAATGAACAGCTGTGGAAACAGCATGGACTACAAGTCTTCGTTCTTTTTGAAGAGACTGAATGGGAGCGGGACTTGTCACGTTGTGGTGACGGACTCACTTCAGAGGTATAATGACTGGCATCCTGTTGGGAGAGGCTTGACGGTGGCTGACGGCACTTGGCAACGCATTCTTCACAAGCTATGGGGTGAAGCCCCCACTTCGCCAAGAGTAGAGTCTTTATGAGCAACAGGAGATCAGGGACTAGAGAAAAGAATTCCGTGGCACAGAATGGGGGTTTACAGAGAACGTGCAGTGGAGTGAACTCGAGGTCCCAGAGCTGTCTTTGCTCTGCTCTTTGCTAGTATGGGGCCTCGGCTAACTCCATTTCATGTTCCGAGATTCGCCTCATGAGGCCTCCTCTAAGAAGCCTCCCTTACCCTCTCCCTCTTCCTACAGTCTGGTCAGGTGGCCATCCTGTCTGCTTATGTACTGCCTTTCTCTTTTCTTCAATTATTACACTACACTATAACGTAGTAGTTATCAAATACCTCCTTCTCTCACTCTCACTATCTTGTAAGTACAGTAGAGTGATTAAGGACATTATTATCAGGCAGACATAGCTATAATTCACAGTTCTGCTGTCTTCTAGCTGTGTGAAATAATATACTTTTCACAAGGTTGCTACAAGGATTAAGGATATATAAAGCAATGAACACAGACTATAAGTTATAGCTGATAAATCTGTTGCCTTTTATTTCTGTCCTTATTCTATAGCCACAGCACCTACTACAATGCCTGACCCACACTGGTGGAGGCTATGGTGTTAACGATGGTGATGTGATGATGGTGGTGGTGGTGGTAGTGCAGCGATGTGGCGGTGGTGATGACGCTGGTGATGAATGATGTGGTGGTGGTGATGGTGGCAACGTTGTGATGCTGGTGGTAGTGACACTGTAATGGTGGCAGCAGTGGTGTTATGATGGTGATGATGGTAATGTGGTGCTGATGCTGGTATTGTGATAGTGGTGCTGATGGTGGTATTGATCATAGGTAAGGATAATAAAGTCAGCAGCTAACACTGAGAGTTTCCTGTACGTCAGGCACTGTGCTAAGTACTTGCATATATTTAATTACGTCCTCTTGATATCTTCCAGATACTGGTATCCCCCATCTTTTAAGAGAATGAAATAAGGTTTCAGAAGTTGAGTAATGTGCCTGAGATCCTATATTTAAGAAATTAAGACAAAGTCAGAATTTGACACAGGCTGTGTGATAGCATCACATAGATGCAGAGTACTCAACTGTTGGTTATTCGAATGAGGAAGGAAGGAAGGAAAGGAAGGAGGAAGGAAGGAGGAAAGAATTGGCTTGTTCTCTGAACTTAGGATTCCTTTTCTGAAAATGAAGATAGTAATCCTCACTTTTATGAAAATCAAATGAGATAAAGGAAGTCAAATCTCTCTGAAGACTGTCCAGTCCTCTCTGTGTATAAAGACCAAATCAGCAGCAGCAGCAGCTCTGTAATTACTCATTCATTCATTCAACGAATATTTGGCTCTAGGCACTGGGAGTATAGTGAGCAAAACAGACTGAAGCGCCTACCCTGAGAACAATAGTGTAGAGTTGATCCTCGAACAAGCTGGGGGTTAGGGGCACCCACCCCTCTCACAGTCAAAAATTCGCGTATAACTTTTGACTCCCCAAAACTTCACTCCTAGTAGCCTCCTGTTGACCAGAAGCCTTACCAGTAACGTCAACAGTCAATTAATACATATTTTGTTATGTTATACTTATTATATATTGTATTCTTCCAATAAAGTGAGAAAAGAAAATGTTATTAAGAAAATCATTAAGGAAAAGAAAATACACGCGTACATATAAGTACTTACTGAAAAAACTCCACATATAAGTGGACCCATGCAATTCAAACCTGTGTTGTTCAAGGGTCAAATATATCATAAATTTCAGTTACTCACAAACTAGATCCTAACTGTCCCCACCAAAAAAAAGAATTGGTAATTATGTGGTGTAATAGGGGTCTTAACCGACACTGCAATATAGAAATGTGTCAAATTAATACGTTGTATACCCTAAACTTAATACAAAGTTATATGTCAATTATATCTCAATATAAATAACTAAATTAAAAATAAAATAAGATGAAATTGCCTGCTCTCATGGAGCACTCAGTCTAATGACAGCCAATAAGCACAAACAAGAAGAATACATAGCGCTATGGGGAAAAATAAAGCACGGAGGGGCTGGGGGTGTGGGAATGGAGGGTGTCATTCTTTTAAATAAGGTAGTCAGGGAAAGCCTTAGGTAAGGTCACATTTGAACAGGACCTGAAGGAGGTGAATCAGGGAGCTGTGCTGGGGAAGAGTGCTCTATATCCAAGAAGACAGTTTAAAAGTAAAATTAGGGGGCTTCCCTGGTGGCGCAGTGGTTGAGAGTCCGCCTGCCGATGCAGGGGACACAGGTTCGTGCCCTGGTCCGGGAGGATCCCACGTGCCGCGGAGCGGCTGGGCCCGTGAGCCATGGCTGCTGAGCCTGTGCGTCCGGAGCCTGTGCTCTGCAATGGGAGAGGCCACAACAGTGAGAGGCCCGCATACCGCAAAAAAAAAATAAATAAATGAAATAAAAATAAAAGTAAAATTAGGAATATTCAGAAACAATGAGGTCACTTTGAAGTGAATGCTGGGAATTTAGCTAATGCTGGAACCCCAAGGTCTGCTCCCAGTGGAGTAATGAAGAGTGGAATTCAGTGTTTTCCCTGGTAACCTCCCCAGCATTGTTCCTGAAGCCTCAGGCAAGACGTGATGTCCTGGAGGATAGAGACCATAGAGAGAGAAGCATCGTTCCCCTGGCAACAGACTGTGAGCTGGAGAGAAGTGGCTTCTACTCACCACTCAACCATCCATGGATAAAATGATGCTACACGGGTCACCTCTGCTCATGGCCTTCTCACTCCTCCCAGCGGGGAAAGACAAAGGCAAAATCAGGGGTTCTCACCACATCAAAAAGAAAAGGATTAGCTCAGCCCAGCTCCAGAGGGGTCTATAATGAGATGGGCACTGTTTATTAAAATCTACAATGATCTAAGATGAAGCCAGTTGTACATTATTCAGATTTATGGCTGATGACAAATTACATAGAATTGCGAGCACAGGAGAAGATGATGAAAGAAATTATCAAGCGCACTGAAGTGCTTAGAGGAATCGGTAAACAGTCCAGGGAAGAGATTTAATTTAGATAAACCTAAGGCAGGATCTCCAGAAGGTTCCAAGGTCAGAGGAGAACAGAGAGGAAAAAAATAGCTTCTCAGATGGAAGAGACAAAGGAAGGGTTCTGGGAAGGATGTCGGTGGCAATGTGATCAATATCATGATAAATGCAAAGGAAATGAAATCACTGTAAACTGTGACTTCTCTTTAGAATCCAAAGAGTAGTGGGGTAGTATGTGCAATAGAGCACCAGAATGGGAGCCTGAGGGCTGGATTTCAAGTCAACCAGGAACTGGCTCTGTGACTGGGGAAGGCTTTTGATATTTCTGATCTTTATTTCCTCTTCTGCAGTGATCTATAATGTGGCTCTCAGCCCAAAATACTTGGTTCTTTTACATTTTTTTAAACAGATTTTATTTATTTTTTGGCTGTGTTAGGTCTTTCATTGCTGTGTGCAGGCTTTCTCTAGTTGCGGCGAGCGGGGGTTTCTCATTGCGGTGGCTTCTTTTTTTTTTTTTTTTTTTTTGCGGTACGCGGCCCTCTCACTGTTGTGGCCTCTCCCGTTGCGGAGCACAGGCTCCGGATGCACAGGCTCATCGGCCATGGCTCACGGGCCTAGCTGCTCCGCGGCATGTGGGATCTTCCCAGTCCGGGGCATGAACCCGTGTCCTCTGCATCGGCAGGCGGACTCTCAACCACTGCGCCACCAGGGAAGCCCCACGTAGCTTCTCTTGTTGCAGAGTACAGGCTCTAGAGCACAGGCTTCAGTAGTTGTGGTGCATGCGCTTAGTTGCTCCGCGGCATGTGGGACCTTCCCAGACCAGGACTCGAACCCGTGTCCCCTGCATTGGCAGGCAGATTCTTAACCACTACGCCACCAGGGAAGCCCCGGTTCTTTTACATTTAAGAGGATGCCATGAGCTGTGAGAAGACTCAAACCATCCCTGCTCCACCCCAGCAGACCTTGATGGGACCAGTGAAAGATACAGGCTCATGAAGCCCTGCGGAAGAGCATTCATCCGGGAGATGGACCAAAGGTCCAGGCCTCCTCAGAGACATTGAAAGAAGTTTAAAAGTTGCAGAATTGAGGAAGGATGGTAGTTATGAAAGCTCAGTATAAGTTGGGTTGCACTGGCGACTGCAGAGAAAATAAAAGGGAAGGTTGAGTTAAAGTGGTTGAAGGGTATATATCATGCAGGATGATGGCTGTGTTAAGTAGGCTGGGTGTCTTTCAGGAAGGGGGTGAAGTCTGAGTGACTTTAAGATGGCGTGGCAGTCTAAGATGCAGGGACAGTTGTATTCTGCTGCAGGCCACAGCCACCTATCCATTTCAGAATCTGCCATAGGAGATTTGCAAAGAAGAGTATCTCAGAGAAAGAATGTCACGCTCATCGTAGTTTTTCAGGTGCTGGGTTAGTTCACCACTTCAGCAACATGGGAGCTAACCACATGCTAAGCTGGGTCTGCAGGGGTCAGCAAACTTTATCTGTAAAAGGTCAGAGGGTAAATATTTTATGCTTTGTGGGTCACGGGATCTCTGTTGCAACTACTCGACCCTGCTGTGGGAGAGTGAAAACAGACATATATAAAAATATACAATATATAATACATACATATTATATGTATTATATATAATGATGTATATCATTATATTATATATAAAGATATATGTAAATGAATATATAGATATAAATGGGTGTAGCTGTATTCCAATAAAACTTTTACAAAAGGAGGCGGCCAGATTCCACCTGCACACCATCATCAGCCAACTCATGTTTAAATGCATGAGGACCCCACCTAACAGCAAATGTGTCATCAGTATCGTGAAATATGTTCTATTTTATGAATAGTTCCTTCCTATCAGAGAAGAGAGTGAAGATGGAAAAGCCCTTCTCCAGTAGGTGTTCTGAAGAATGGAATCACTTACTGAGACATGTGTCGCTAGAAGTGCATTTCAACATGACAAAAAATGGTGCTTAACATGGTGTTTGGTGTGTGAGGATGAATTTGTAGAACATTAGATGCATATATGAGCAGCGTGTTTTGAGACAGATTCACCAAAATGGAGGCGTTTTGACTTCCTCCGATGAGGAGGAGTTAAAGAAACAGACTCTCGAGCCTAGAGGAGAGATAATTGAGGGAACATCAGGGGAAAGAGAGGAAAGTCAAATGGGTGGAAGTCTTAAAGAGACTCTGTTACGGCTAGTTGTAACAGAGATGATTCACCTGGCACTTCACAGTTTAGAAAATATTTTAGGAAGGGCTTTGCTGACTTACTTATCAGAAGATGTAAGGGCCTTTCTCATAGGTTCCCCAAGTATGGAGGAATTCAGTGATAATTATGTATAATGATGAGTTATGCTTATAATAATGCCATAGTAGTAAATACAGCAGCAGCCATTCGTGAGGCACCATGCCAGTGCTTTACGTGCATCACTTCACTGAATCTTCACAACAGCCTTGGGAAACAGGTATGAGAAGCATTTTACAGGTGAAGAAATTGAGAGTCAGTCTTGGTAAATGACCCAAGGAAACACAGTTCATAATAAATGCCAAAGCTCAGCCCCTATTTCAGATCTGACCCCACAGCTAACAGTCTTAGTTGCCACATTTTCCTACTCCACAGCTACGGCATTCCATCATTAGTGGGTATGTTCAAGTGATGACTCAGTGTTTGGACCAGTGACCTATAAGGATCCTTTAAACCAAGTTTTATTGTGGTTGAACGTCAGGGAACTAAATTATCAAAATGTGTAAACAGAGATAGAGACCAGAATGTAATATCCACAAAGGCAAGTTCCTCCTCTGTTTTTTTTCACAGTATTATTCCTAGCATTTAGTTGTGTCTGATAAACATCTGAATCAATAAGTCAATGCATGAACACTTGGGATAATTTCTCTTTTTAGTATAAAAACCTCATAACCATCTAGCCCCACGATTTTATGCCTCCTACTTCTCTCTCTCTTAACCTCATAAGCTAATACCCTGGGCATGGTAGGCACTTAATGAATATTAGCCTATGATGAAGAATGACAGCTGACTCTGAATATGTAAAGTGCTATATAGCTACAGTAATCAACTGTAATTAACAACCTTTTATCCCTCCCAGCTCCTGTGACAGATGCAGCTACTTCTTACTCTCTGTGTGTTGGAGCTCAACCCTTTTCTCTCCCATTTATGGATGCAGGTTAGAAAGTAAATCGGAGAGGAATAAGCTAAAAATATGCTCTGATTTATAAATAGTACCTTGGCTGAAACTTTGGTGATTATATTAATAATGATGGGTTACTTGTAATACAGTTGACAGCTATTGACAGAAAACCTGGCGAGATTTTTATGTGACTCCATGTGCTAGAGCTCAGACCTATGGAACAATCAGGGGTAAGAGTTGAAAAGATGTTATCACATGGGGCTTCCCTCGTGGCTCAGTGGTTGAGAGTCCGCCTGCCAATGCAAGGGACACGGGTTCGTGCCCCCGTCCGGGAAGATCCCACATGCCGTGGAGCGGCTGGGCCCGTGAGCCATGGCCGCTGGGCCTGCGTGTCCGGAGCCTGTGCTCCGCAACAGGAGAGGCCACAACAGTGAGAGGCTCGCGTGCCGCAAAAAAAATAAATAAATAAAAAATAAAGATGTTATCACAGAACCATGCAAAGAGTGAGTGGGAAGAGAGGTGAAGTCATGAGCTCCCGGACCTCAGAGATACCGAAGCAGAGGTGGCCAGGGCCGAGGTTTAGAGAGGACAACTATGTTGTGGAGGTCAGGCACAATTATCACTAAAGCCCCTTTAAAATATAAACTTCTTGGACTTTTGAAGTCCTGCTTCAGGTTACTATGACATTATCCTTTGGTAAACAAAACCTTTTTTTTTTAACATCTTTATTGGAGTATAATTGCTTTACAATGGTGTGTTAGTTTCTGCTGTATAACAAAGTGAATCAGCTATACATATACATATGTCCCCATATCCCCTCCCTCTTGCGTCTCCCTCCCACTCTCCCTATCCCACCTCTCTAGGTGGTCGCAAAGCACCAAGCTGATCTCCCTGTGCTATCCGGCTGCTTCCCACTAGCTATCTATTTTACATTTGGTAGTGTATATATGTCCATGCCACTCTCTCACTTCGTCCCAGCTTACCCTTCTCCCTCCCTGTGTCCTCAAGTCCATTCTCTACATCTGCATCTTTATTCCTGTCCTGCCCCTAGGTTCTTCAGAACCATTTTTTTTTAATATTCCATACATACGTGTTAGCATACAGTATTTGTTTCTCTCTTTCTGACTTACTTCACTCTGTATGACAGTCTCTAGGTCCATCCACCTCACTACAAATAGCTCAATTTCATTTCTTTTTATGGCTGAGTAATAATCCATTGTATATATGTGCCACATCTTCTTTATCCATTCATCTGTTGATGGACACTTAGGTTACTTCCATGTCCTGGCTATTGTAAATAGGGCTGCAGTGAACATTGTGATCCATGACTCTTTTTGAATTATGGTTTTCTCAGGGCGTATGCCAAGTAGTAGGATTGCTGGGTCATACGGCAGTTCTATTTTTAGCTTTTTAAGGAACCTCCATACTGTTCTCCATAGTGGCTGTATCAATTTACATTCCTACCAACAGTGCAAGAGGGTTCCCTTTTCTCCACACCCTCTCCAGCATTTACTGTTTGTAGACTTTTTGATGATGGCCATTCTGACTGCTCTGAGGTGATACCTCACTGTAGTTT
The DNA here is from genome assembly GCF_039906515.1 of Pseudorca crassidens. NCBI lineage: Eukaryota > Metazoa > Chordata > Mammalia > Artiodactyla > Delphinidae > Pseudorca > Pseudorca crassidens. The sequence goes on from NC_090298.1 coordinate 129,453,395, forward strand.
TGATCTGCATTTCTCTAATGATTAGTGATGTTGAGCATTCTTTCATGTGTTTGTTGGCAGTCTGTATATCTTCTTTGGAGAAATGTCTATTTAGGTCTTCTGCACATTTTTGGAGTGGGTTGTTTGTTTTTTTGATATTAAGCTGCATGAGCTGCTTGTATATTTTGGAGATTAATCCTTTGTCAGTTGCTTCGTTTGCAAATATTTTTTAAACTTTTTATCAAAATGTAATAAACATCAACTTGCTTAACTTTTTACTCCTCCTTGAGCAATCTCAGCCTGGTTGGTAATCTTGGCAGGACCCCAGTCTACAGCAGAACTATTCATTCCTTCCCTGCTCTAAGAGTGCAATGATTTTTAATTAATGAAGTTCATTCTGTGTCACACCACATAAGCCCATGTGTCCAGGAAAGAGAACCTCCATGACAATCAGTGCATAAGAATTAGCCCAGCACTATCTTATCAGTCCAATGCTGCAAGGACTTGAGGTGGGGTCCAGCAGTGAGTACTTTTTAATGTCTTCTTGATTCTGAAACACAGTCCTGAAATGGGACCCCGTCATTTTATCTTCACAGTAGCCTGTAAGGTGAATGGCATTATCCCCATTTTACTTAGAAGTACACTGAAACCACGAGATCCAGGGTCTCTGTGATTAGAGATACAGCAGTAGCTGGGGGCAGATTTGGGACTAAAAATCCATGTTAGTTTTCTGCAGGTGCAAAAATCTCCCTACCAGGCAACTTTTATACAACATTCTAACTTTAGGACCAATGATTTCGATGATTGTTGATTGGTTATGTGTACAGGTTTGTGTGTCATCATGATAAAAACAGTATTCTTTTAAAATACATGAGTGATACATGTTTATTGTGGGGAAGTATTTATAAAATATAGGTAGGAAAAGGGGAGGAAGCAAAGCCCCTATCATTACACAACTCTGAGATAACACTTTTACTATGTTGATACATATGATTTTAGACTTACTATCCATTTATTGGGTTTCAAAAATTAGTTTATAAGACTGGGATCATGGTGTACGTAAAGGTTTTCACTCTTCAATATTCACTTACTGTATTATGCGCACCTTTCGTGCTGGTAAGTAGATACCTCATGACTATTATAATGGCTATCATCAAAAAGACAAGAGATAAGAAATGCTAGCAAGGACGTGGAGAAAAGAGAACACTTGTGCACTGTTGGTGGGAATGTAAATTGGTAGAGACAATATGGAAAGCAGTACGGCGTTTCCTCAAAAAATTAAAAATAGAACTACCATGTGATCCAACAATTCCACTTCTGGGAATACATCCAAAGGAAAAGAAAACACTATGTCAAAGAGATATCTACACCCCCATGTTCAGAGCAGCGTTATTTATAATAGCCAATACATGGAAAAACCTAAGTGTCCATCAGTTGATGAATGGATAAAGAAGCTGTGGCTTAAATATACAGTGGAATATTATTCAGCTATGAAAAAGGAGGAAAACCTGTATTTGAGACAGCATGGATGGACCTTGAGGGTATTAGGCTAAGTGAGATAAGCCAGACAGGAAAAACAAACACGGTATGATCTCACTTGTATGGAGAATCTAAACAAACAAACAAAAAACCTCACAGAAAAAGAGAACAAATTTGTGGTTAACAGAGACAGGGGATGGGGTGGGGCAATTGGATGAAGGTGGTCAAAAGATACAAACTTCCAGTTATAAGGTAAACAAGTTCTGTGGCTGTAATGTACAACATGATGGCTCTAGTTAACACTGCTGTATGGTATATTTGAAAACTGTTAAGCGACTAGATCCTAAGATTTCTCATCACAAGGAAAAAAACTTTCTTTTTTTTTGTATCTATATAAGATGGTGAATGTTAAATAAATTTATTGTGGTAATCGTTTCACAATATTAAGTCTAGTCATTATGCTGTATACCTTAAACTTGTGCAGTGCTGTATGTCAACTATATCTCAAAAAAACTCAGACAAAATTTTAAAGTAAGGAAATATCCACACGAGTACTTAAATGATTATAGAATTCCTTGACGTACTATATCATAATGTGTTCAGCAGAATCTTATTGTTAGATGTTTGACATCTGTGTATTTTTAAAACAACATACTTAAGTGAACAGCATACAACTTACCAGAGCTCAAAAATGGGATGTTTATAGATAATAAGCAGCTCTGAAGAACATGACGAGTTAGCATTCAATTAACCAGAAAATGAGTCTCAACCCTTCAGCCTGGTTGGATAACTGAGGTGGCACACATTAATGACTCCTGTTTCCATCACCATTTAGTGACAGGTGTGACCGGCACTTGGCTGTAAGAGTGATCAGACTCTGAGTTTACGGTCAGGTTTGAAATTGAGCTCCACACAATACCAGGACATTATTTCTTGTGGGTCCTTGAGACTTCCCTGCCACCTCCAAGAGCAGAAGGGAGATCTCCGAGGTTAGCGGTCAGCCCTGAATTTTCACCAGGAAAAGGAAAGGAAGCCATTAAGTCAAACCCTAGAAAACCTAATGCCTGCCTAGAAATAGCAACAGAATCTGATTAGAGCCCAGAAGAAAAGTGTCATAGACTTGAGAAAGATTAGGGTGACAACGGGTTTGTTGGAGGTCTGAAATCAGAGAAAAAAGGATTCTAAAGAATTCAGGGTAACAGCATCCAAAAAGTGGGCAAAACTGACCAAATCATGGACCCTGGTATCTTTGGAGAAGAAAATGAATCTGACTCCTTTTCAAGAAGTTGTCAGAAAACAAACTGGCCAGCCCATCCATTTATAAAATGAAAGCGATGCTCTGAGTGATCCAGAAATTCCAAAACTATGTTTACCTTCCTTACTATGAGGCTCCGGAGAGATGCCAGCGTGGTTGGTAAAGGGACCTGAGGTCTGCATTCTTGACCTGGCTTTAGTTCCTCTCTGTGCAACTAAGAAAATTCTGTCCTCCGTCTAGTCTGGTTTTCTAGGCACTGAATAAGTGGAGAGGCATTAAGTATACACATCAAGAATTCCAGTTCTACCACTTACTATGAAACTGGATTGCTCCTTTACCTTTACCAGTCTTTAAAATTTTCCAGTCCTTGCAATAGAGATAAAAGTATGTATAAGACTGTACTGAGTATGAAAACAAAATGAGGTATACGAAGAGCTTAGCTTAGGACCCATGACACAGTGGGTGCTCAATAATTACAGGAGCTGGCAGCTGTTTTATTTTCTTTGTTCCTTCCTAGCTCCAAAGCATTATTCTATGACAGGTGTTAGGGGTATACAGAGATACTAAGATATGTTCATTGCTTCCAAAGAGCTATAGTCCTCTGTGGGGAACAGACATGTAAACACAGCTGTACCGGAAGATCAAGAAGAGAGCTGTATAAATGAGGCAGAGCTGATGCATCCTCACCAGAGGTGAGTGGAGGTAGGCTTCACCGTGGAGGCATCCGTGCAGGTGGGCGTTAAATGATGAAAAGAAATTTAAGGCAGAGTAGGAGTAGAAGTACTCAGATAAGAAAGTAAAAGGCACAAGTGGATGGATTGTTAACTATTATTTTTTTAGTTCCTCCTAATGGGCTAATACAGTGGTTAAGGTGGAAAAAAATCAGCGTATATATTTACAACTGAACCCAAGTCAACTAATGCTAGAAAATTAAAATTTTGCCCTCGTGATCAAAGCAGTAAAAGCCTGGTGTTTTCTTTGTTCTGCTACTAACAGTCTGACCTTGGACGTATTATGTCACTTGCTCCTGAGCTCTAAAATGAGGATTGTACATTCTACTTCTCCACTTCCATTAACTGTTGTGAAAATTAACTGTGATAAAATAGGATCTGCTTAAGAATCATCTGGAAGGCTTGGGAAAGCACAGATTACTGGACCCTGTCTCCATTCATTCTGATTCAGTAGGTTTGAGGTGGGACCCAAGAATTGATATTCCTAACAAGCTCCCAAGTGATGCTGACGTGGCCGTTACAGAGGACTACACTTTGAAAACCACTGCTTTAGGACACTGTGTTTTTCTAACCTGTTATTCACAATTGGCTCAAGAGTAATGTGTTTATTATGTTTTATTCTGTTTCTTGCCCCTTAAGAAACTCTATAGGGAATAATGCACAAGTAGAAGACATAATATTTGCTCTAGCTGTCCCTGCACGATATTGGCCTTGCTCGATCATATGCAGTTAATGAATATGTTGATTTGATTTGTCCTCATCTAGCTTTTAATCTCACTAGAGAGACATCACAAATTTATTAGAATGATAGCATTCATTGGAATAAGATTAAGTCTTTTTCCAATTTCATTCTTTCCCTTAGTAATCAGGCCTATGATTCCTAAAGGACGTTTTCTTTTCTCCCTCTTTCTGCTCCTACGACCACATATCCCAGGACTCTTTAAAGGCCTTAGCTTAGATGGGATTTCAATTAGTGTTTAAGAGAACAGATATCTATGTAAATAGAACCGGGTGTCCCCTGCAAGATCGGAAATGGGCTTTTCAGCCATCAGAACTGTAAATCACCTTCAAGGTCTCCTTCTTCCAGAAGTGGAGTCTTTGCTCCATTCATATTCCCGTTGCCACAGAACACCTAGTCTCAGAAAGATTACAGCCAACCACCACGCTTTCACAACCCATCCCCTTCCTGCACCCCATCCCCTTTCTTGGCCTCTATATGCTTTCATGCTTTAGAGTGTCTTGTGCACGCTCTGTTCTTTGAACTTCTTTGGGGAGCAGCATTTTCCAGGGCCTGGCTCCAGCCATGCCACGGGCATTGCCTTTCCATGATCATGATATATTTTAAGGTGTCTGTTTCCTCTTTGAAAGAGGATGAACAGCAGCCATTCTAATTACTTCAAGCAACAGGATCAAGAGAGCCTGCCTCACGTTCAGTGAAGCAGTTACATGCTCTCTCCAAAACGTGTCACCCTTTGGAATCGTCTGCCTGTGTTTAGTGTGGTGGGACTAAACCCACCACACTAGCGTTTCTACCCGTAAATCTGTTTTCTCTCTGTCAGAGGTCTCAAACTGGTGTTCCAGGGACCATGTTCACCCTGGGTAACATAGTTTAAAAAAAAAAAAAGAAAAGAAAATTGAGTTTCTGACCAGCATTACAAAAAGAGAGACAGAGAATTTATGTAAAATTTGGATTTCCAGCTTCTCAAAAACAAAAGGTTCAGAAGCTTTGTCAGCCTGGACTCCCATTGTTAAAGGCAACACTGGAGGAGCTGAGTGCTGGCCACTTCCTTTGCACAGGGTCCAAGCTCTCCAGCTTCTTACTGTCCACACCAGCTTGTCACTCATGTACATGACCTGCTTGGTTCCTGAAGATATTTAAATTAGTTGCTCTTCTTGACAGGTTTGCAGACCTACAGAGTCTGGGAGCTAAGGAGGTCCCTTACAGCAGGGATTTTCAATCAGAATCACCTAGTAGCCTCCACAAATCCCTATACCCAGGCTGCACCCAATGCTAATTAAGTAACAATCTCTGGGGTAGGACCAAGCCATCAGTATTTTTTTCTTAATTCCCTAAATGATTCTAATATACAGACATATTTGAGAATCAGTACCTTGGAAGAGTTTTTCTTCTCAACATTATTGTGCATAGGAATCACCTGGGGCTCTTGTTACAAAGTCAGGTTCTAATTCAGTAGGTCTGGCGGCAGCCTGAGATCCAGCATTTCAAGCAAGCCAAGGCTGCTGGTCCCAAGACAACATTTTACGCAGCAAAACCTTAGAGATCTAGTCTGGTCTTGCTCATAGGTTTAAAGGGATGCCAAAATAATGCTTTATTCATCATAGTTAAGTATCTAAGCTTAGGAAGAATCTACTCTTGTTTAAGAATTTACTTTTAAAAACATGAATGGTAGTGGTATCAAGGACATTTCTGTAACAAAGTGGGTGCTCTTCCTCATTTACTTACATTCCATCATGACTTCTTGACTAAAAGAGGCAGGGGTAGGTCTTCAGCCAACAGAACATTATTTCACCCTAGCTAGTTCCCACGTTTTCTGGTGGTGGATGGGGTGGAGATTAGAAAATAGATCCTTACCCAGCCTTCCCCGTTATTGCTCAAGATCACGTAACTATGAATTAGAGGAGCTAATACACTGAGAAAAATAGTGCCATCTGTCTTTATAAGCAGTCTAAAACACTGAGAGTTTCTTTGTTTGATTTAGTTTTAAGTCCTGGCCACCTCTCTTTCAGGTGACAGTGAAGCAGTCAGCCAGGTCTAATTGCCTGGTTATATGAGAGAATGGAGTAGGTTAACTTTCAACAGTTTAATTCGAGGTCTGAAATTGGAGGGTTGAAGCTGGGGCCAAAAGATTTCTTTCAGGCTGGCCATTTCTCTGAACTAAAAATGCCCCCATGGTGTATTCATTTTCTAGATCCAGGTTTTTCCAAGGTATTATCAAGGAACGATGTATGTCAGAATCCCCTGAGGCTTGAGTTACTGTATATTTCCAGGCCCCATTCCCAGAGATTCTGAACTGGTAGGTCTAGGATGGGAGCCAGGAATTGACATTTTTAAGAGAATTCATCCAAGTGAATTTGATGTAACTGGAGCTCCAGATGTAGAGAAATATGGTAGGTAAGTAAATGGCCTTCCTTCCCCGTCTGCTAGCGTAGGGACTATTTGTCTTCTGAATCTAGACTGCAGCCTAGGAAGCAGCTCAGACGCAGCCTCTTCATTTATTAAATCATGACAGAGATCATGCGTGATCCCTTTTGCTACAAGGACGTGCAGCTTGGAGCCCCCGGTTCTCAGTGATGTCACCATTTTCTAAGCACAGAGCAGCTGAGAGGTTTTCCTAATGTGCTTACTATAGGAGTATACAAAATGGAGTACACCTTCTCTAAGCCTTTAGATTCTGAGGTCTCACTACAGCACCGTTCTGCAACTTTTTAAAAAAGAATGAATGATTACCTCTTCGGATGATCATAACAGCCTCACACCCTGCTGTCCTCTACTAGATGTGAATACGTCCTTGGACGATGCCACTCGTTGAGTGTCACTAAATACAGAGTGTAAATTCCATTTTCTGTGCATCGCTACTAATGCAGAAAAATTTGTGGGACGTGACTTTTGGAAATCTCTACCATAAAAACAATAGGTATAGATAAATGCTTAATAACTGATAATGTTTTAATATTGAATATGCTTTTGCCCCTACTCCTGCTGCACTGGAGGAATATTGTGATATATTGTCATATAACCCCTTCCCTTAGCAAGCACGCCCCTACTTCCTTGTGTCCCTCCACTGAGACCCACTGTTACAATGCGAAGGCCAGGAAGGGCCAGAAAGGCAGCTGGACGCACGCCTGTCACCACAGGGAGCCCAGGCCAGGAAGAGAATGACTGGCCTCTGGGTACAGAGACCTATCTGGAAGGCTTCAGTGCATCTGAATTGGCCTGTCCAGGCTGGAGTTTCAGCCAGCCTGACAGCCTGCTCAAGGGGACTCGAGTGTACACTTCAGCCACTCGATAACTCTTCCCCTGCTGGATGTCACATGATTTGATTCAAAGGGAAAGAGGCTGAAATTGCCCTGCCTGGCAATTAAATAACAGCTTGGCCTTTTTAATCAGGAAGAAGCTTTCAAGTGAAAGAGAAAGAAAAAGTAGAAACTGGAATGATGATATTGATGACGATGGCATTCAGAGCAGCTGCCAGTGACATTAAGAGATGATAATGTGTCAGGCACATGCCTTACCCTGTTTAACCCTCATACCAACCCTGGGAGGCAGAGGTATCACTGTCTCATTCTACATAAAGAACCTGAGGTTTAGACCTATTAAGTGACTTACACCTGGTGACACAGGTACTACAGGGCCAGAGTTTGAACCCAGGTCCATCTCACCCTCAAGTCCATTCTACTCTGCCTCACTGCACAATTATTATGCAATTCCCTGTTGCAGCTACCATTCTGGAAGGCTTTTAATTGTTGCACTAGGCCATGCTTCTGGGGACGTTCTTGATCTTTGCACAGTGTGGGATCTGAATTTGGTCCTTTTAGAAATTCAACTATTTTCTCATCCAGTTGAGGCCAAGAAAGAAGAGGCTCAGAGATCAGTTGGTGTCTCAAAATGTCACTCTTTCCTGCAGCTCACTTAATCCACATGCAGGTCTTCTTACCCCCAGTCTAGTGCTCCAGCAAGCTCCAGAAACCAAATATTCCCTGGAGCCCTTCTAGTCTATTGGAATAAACTACAGAGTCAAAAACCTGAGTTAAAACCCCAGGTCTTCAAGACAGTGAGTCTCATTTTTCTTCTAAGCTAGGAGACTCAGCTAGGTGTGGATCCTAGTATCATGTCTAGAATGCAGTAAGTGGGCAACTAATATTGTTTGCAAGAACGAACATCACTAGTAAGGGATATACTTACTTGGAGAAAGCACTTTATTTTCTGTCTTCAATTTTTCTATCTTTGAAATAAGTAGGTGTGGGTCTAGGTGTTTGGGGAGGCCTTTCCACTTCCAAATGTGTTTAACCATAAAGCAGAGTTTCTTTACCTACGGTCTAGAAGATTGGTCAATGTACTCGCTGTAATCATATGCATAATACCCTTAAAATTTGATTTACTTTAGTATAATGTATATTCGGTAAAAGGCACCCCTATTAAGTGTATAGTGTATGACTTTTGACAAATGTATACAATCATGTAACCACCACTATAATCAAGATGTAAAATATTTTAATTAGTCCCAAAAGTCCCTTTGTATACCTTTGCAAGCAATTCCCTCCCCCGACCCCAGCCCAGAGAACTACAGATCTTTTTTCTCCTCCTGTAATTCTGTCTTTCCCAGAGCACCATGTAAATGGAGTCACAGCCTTCTCGAGCTGGCTTCTTTTCCTGAGCATGACGCTTCTGAGATTCAGTCATTATGTTGTGTGTATTAGTAGTTTGTTCCTTTTCATAGTTGAGCAAATATTCCATTGTATAGATGTACCGCAAGTTGTTTATTCATCCCAGCTTATGGACATTTAGATTGTGTCCAATTTGGAGCATTTATGAATGAAGCTGTTATAAATATTCACATATACATTTTCACACATATTTCTTAATATCTCTCAGGTAAACATTGTGAGAGTGGGTCCATGCAGAATTACTGAGTGTATATATGTATTATTTTTCTGAGGAGATGGTGTATAGTTTTTGTCAGATTCCCAAAATGGTCAGGGCTTACGAAAGGTTAAGACCCACTGATCTCTGGAAAAGAATATATATATATATATATTCTTTATATATGTGTGTGTGTGTGTGTGTGTGTGTGTGTGTATAAAACTGAATCACTCTGCTGTATACCTGAAACTAACACATTGTAAGTCAACTATATTCCAATAAAAAATGTTAAAAAATGATTATGAAAAAAAAAGAACCACTGATCCCGTTGCTGCTTCCTTTTATGTGTTGAGTTCCTTAAGCTCAGTGGTCTGATTTCTCAAATGGAATATTAACAAATTGAGAGGCAGCTTAGCTTAATAAAATAGGCATTGGATTAGATTTGAGGTGCTGCCCCACTACAGTCTAGTCTTTCACTATGTGACATTGCCAGTCCTCTTTCCCTTCTCAGGACCTCAGCAACCCTGTCCATTGATAATGGATTTGATGGCTAAGCTCCATTCCTCCAACCTACATTTCCCAGGCTACATAATGCAAGCTTCCTCTCTGGCCTCCCACCTCTTTGGAGTTCTGGTTCAGAGCCTCCAAATACCCAGCATTCAGATTTGCCCTGCTTCCTGCTGGGGCACAATCACAGAGCATGAAACTTTCTATCCAGCTGCACTCATTTTGCTCATTAATGTCTATACCTGGGAGGATTCATGCCAAGAAGAATGTTCATCAAGGCGTGGCAAATTAGAACGGGGGACCAGATTTCCAGTCCTGGTTTTGCTAACAGAAGCTAACTGGAGATGGGAAAATCACTTTAACTTCCCTTGCTTAAAATCTTGAGTGGCTTTCCAAAGCCCTTGGGATAAAGACCCAAAGCCTTCACAAGATGACCTATGAGACCTGGCCTTTGCCTGCCTTTCTAGCTCCCACCCCTTCCTGCCTCTCCTGCAGTGGCCTCCAAAGACTCTATCCCAAACCAGCGATTGGGAAGGTGCCATGGAGACTCTGAGCAGTAGCTGTGAGCCTCTGGTTTTGAGGCTCTTCAGTGTTTAGCTGGGAATTATGTACCACTAAGTGGAGTTCTGAAGATGCTCCCATGTAAGTAATGAAGCCAGAGCCACAGAACAATAAAGGCCTGCATATGTGGAGAAGACAAAGTAACAAGGCCAATTCTGGGGCTGCAAGGTTTTCAGCAAAGCAAGAAAGATACAATTAAGACCAAGGAACAGGGCTTTTTTTTTTTTTTTTTGGTTGGGCCCTCTATTTATGTAACTTCTTTCTTCCCAATTACACAGGTTCCTCCATAATGCACATCTTTAGGACAGCCTTAGAATAGTAAAAGATTCTTCACGTAGCTTGATTTATTCAGTTGGCATTCATCAAACCTGATGGGGGTGGGGGCGGAGAGCAGGAGTCTACTAAGGCATCAGATCCTGGCCTCCAAGCAACTTTTTCAGGTGGGGGTCATGATAGTTACCAACTCTCTGGTACCTTCTCTGTATTCAGCCTCTTGCTGAGCTTTACATCCGTTATCTTATGTAATCATTATAATAAACTTAACACTGTCCATATTTTAGAGATAAGGAAACTGAGGATTACACTAAGATAGTTACTTGACGAAGCTGGTAACTTGCAGAGCCTGCATTCAACTCACGTTGGCCTGTGATGCCAAAGCCCATATACGTAACTGCTACTTACCACGTGGGAAATCCCGTTCATTACTTAACCTTATTAGGCCTCCATTTCCTCTGTGAAACGGGATAACCAAGTTTGCAGGCTTCCCGTGTTCGCAGGAATTGAAAAGATAATTAATGTAAAGTATTTATGTATCATGATGCCTGGCACATTGTAATTCTCAATATAAGCTAGCTGCTATTATTCTTCTCATCACTATCATCGTTATTGTTTGTCAACAGAGAGGTATATGCAAACTACTATGGTGATTCAAAGGAGGGGGCAATCACTTTCACCAAGAGGACAGTCAGGGTGTGTGAGGATAGGTGTAAGGTTCATAAAGGTTCAAACTTGACCTCAAAAGGAGAATGTGTACATAGGGATTCGGACTCAAAAGGGCCAGTATAAGAAACAACAGGAGTGAAAGCAAAGAGATAATAGGAAAGTACTAGTAATGACCACAAATGGTGAATAGGCCATTTTGCTGATACACATGTAAATGCAGGTGACGGGAGACAGATGTCTTGGGGTGAAAGTTTGGAGAACTGACTTGAGCAGAGGCTTGGTTTTATAGGAAGAGAGGAAACACTGAATATTTATGAGCAGGGGAGCAACAGAGCAGAGCTCTGCCCCAGGAAGATTCTGTAGGCCACCTATACCCACTGTGGCTGGGATGCATGTGAGGGAGTTACAGGATACGAATGAGACTTGGGAAGGACCAGTTCATGATAAGTCTGACCCAATACAATGCTGTATCCAATAAGTAAGACCTATTTTGGCTTTGGATGGGGATGGAGGATCTGTGCCCCCTGTGTCAGCCTTGTGAAATGCCCAAGATTTAACAGGTCTTCCAAGGTGCATTTTCAACCCATCATGGTACTTTAATAACAGCTCCCTACTTTGCAGTGTTACTATGAAATTCATGCATGTCTTTCAAGTCCCTCAGATTCTCAGAACAACCCTGTGATGAGAAGAGGAAAATATTTTGACTTGTCAGCTTACTGAAGGCAAAGACTGTGTGTGTGTGTGTGTGTGTGTGTGTGTGTGTGTGTGTGATGTGATTGCCTGATTTTTGCATACTTAACAAATAAGAGTGTGAGTGAGTGAGTGAATCTCCATTTGACTCAAGCAATTGAAGTGAGGATGAAAATATCTCAAGTTCTCATGGTTGGTAACACATATGACTGAGACCGGAAACCAGGACTTTTCATCTCTCCCAATGTCATTATTTTCACACGTCTCCATTTACACTTCCTTAAAGGGTGCTTTCCAAGGTATACACAATTTAATGACTTGGAATCCTGCTTGCTTTTTGTTCTTTCTTTTTTTTTTTTTTTTTCTTCCTAAAAGCAATGCTCTGCCTGTTCCCTTTTAAGTCAGTCACGGAGGGAGTGCACCCTCTGAGAGCCGATTTTCCAGCCCCATGCTCTGATTCCGATGCAAGATAATGGAGCTTAGCCTTCAAAGATATGAAAGGTACCAATTGTTTTGTTCTCCAAGCATTCAGAGGCAGCTGTTGTTTTTTTTATTTCCCCTTACAAAGCTTTCTTCTCCTTACAGCAAGGAGGGTGAAGGATGGAAGGTAGAAGGAGGAAGTCGGGTTTATCTATGCCTCAGAGGTCTTGAATAGTTTGGGGAAAAAAATGAAATAACACAAAACTATAATTTCTCATTGTTCTCTGCTGCTTCCACCTCCCACTGCCAGTCTACTCCTTCCATCAAATACGTATAATATTGGTTGTGGAGCAGATCAAAAATTCTCTTTTCACTGGGATGTGCAGTCAGTCCATCTTGAAGAAGGAGCATGGCATCAAAGAAGTTCATTGTCACCCTCACTTCGTCATTTCTATCCTTCCTCTCGCCTTCAGGGGGAACAAAAAGCCTGGGTTGCAAAAACTCTTTCATCTCAAATTGGTCTCTTTCCATTAGTTTCTTGGCTCTCAGGCACAAAAAGAAAAAAAGCAGATATTCTATAAATAGCATTGTTGAAGACACTAAGTGCTAAATTAGTAAGATTTGATATTTGTATAGTGCAAAATATGTTGCTTTTACAGACAGAAACTTATGCTGCTGGTTCTTGAACAATTACATTGAAGAGCTATTTTGCGTGTGTTGTGTAAATCATGACTGCCAAGATTAAGGTGTGACCTCTGCACAATTCAGGGTTCTCATGGTGGCCAAGTCTAGAGTCTCAGCTTTGCCAATACTCAAAGACAATTAGGTTCAAGATGCCTGCATTGCAACAACTAAAGCCTTGAGAAACTTCCCTATAAACAGTTGTTGCAGTGGCATCTGTTTGCCGGGATAAATATAATCCAGTCATGTGGACTGGACCTTGGAGTCTTCAAACAGTGCAGCCTTTCCCAGTAGGAAAGCCTTCATGGGGAGTCCATTCTGATTAGAAGTTATTTTTGTTCTGTTTTGTTTTTTGTCATCATGATTAAGAACATGGGGTTAGGAATTAGACAGATTTTATGTATTGGTTACCTATCACTGCATAAAAAACTACCCCAAACTTAGTAGCTTATGACAATAATATTTATTATTTCTTATGGTTCTGTGGGTCAGGGCTTCATACAGAACACAATGGAAATGGCTTGTCTCTGCTCCACACTGTCTGAGATCTCAGCTGTAAGACTTGAAAACTGTGGGCTGGAATCATCTGAAAGCTCAATCATTCTCATGTGGGCTTTGCTGGAGCTACCAGCTTGAACGCCTACAAATGGCCTCTCCATGTGGCCTGGGCTTCCTCACAACACGGTGACTGGGCTCCAAGGCTTAGCATGGCAAAAACTGTGACAAAGACCATGACATTATGATGCTTCACAGAGAGTTACATCAGCAACAGAAAACAGGTGGTTAAGATAGGAAAAAAAAAAATTAAAGAGAGAGAGGAGAGGGAAACAGGAATAAAGAAGACCAAATGTGACCATGTTTGTCTAACACTGCTTCAAAGAACCAACAGATAAAAAACTACAACTTCTCCCCCTTGTCATATCTATGTATTGTACAGAAATGCATGTATGAGGAAATTGTATTTAATAATAAATTAATAATAAATCATCCAACTAACAGCCCCTCCCTCATTCTGGGTTCACCACTACTGCCAAACTAACATTACCTGAGTCCCTCCTTTGCCTAACTAAGCATTTTCACAAACAGAGTCTCACTTAATTCTTACAACATGCTGATGAACCCAATGTTATAATTTCTATTCCCTTTTCTCTGAATCAGAACTCTGAGGATATGTAACCTTCCTGGCCCCCACTTATAAACTACTGCCGAGAGGGTTTGTTTTTAAAGATGGAGAGCCATTGTGCATTCTTAAGACATTCACCTATTTTAGTCTCAGAGAGTACTTCAGCGGTGACCTTACCTAATACTTACGGTCATATAAGCAAGTCTTTTGACTGACTGGTTCAGGAATTCTTATCACATGATTTAATTTAACCTTTCTTTCTGCCAGCAGACTCACCTTTGATTTCTCATGTCACTATTCTTCAGAGCCACCCCCAATCAAAAATCTACACTAAACAAGTAAGGGTACTTCAATAGATCTATATTTCTAAGCAACTGTCTCCTCTCCCAAAAGAGTAAAACAGCAGAAGTGCTCCTTTCAGTTAGAAATAAAAGTTCCCTCCATTTCAGTTGCTATGGTGGTCCTTTTTTCTTTTAAAAGCTTTATTAAGACAAAAGTCACATACAATACAACATTTATCGTGTTGAATTCAATATCTTTTAGTATATCCACAAACATGTGTATCCATCATCACAACCTAGTTTTAGAACATTTCCCTCCCAACAAAGAGAAGTTCTCTGCCCATTAGCTGTCACTCACCATTGCCTGCCCACAGACTCCAGTCCTAAGCAAACAGTAATCTACATTCTGTCTCTGTAGATTTGCCTATCCTGGGCATTTCACATAAATGGAATCGTACAATATGTGCTCGTCTGTAACTGACTTTTTTCATTGAGCATAATATTTTCAAGATTTATCCATGCTGTAGCATGTATTAGTACTTCATTCCTTTTTGTGGTCAAATAATATTCCACTGGATGGATGTATCATATTTTGCTTATTCATTCTTCAGCTGATGGACACTGGCTATGTCCCTTTTTTGGGCTATTATAACGAATGAAGCTTTGAACATTCTTGTACAAGTTGTCATCTGGCCACATGTCTTCATTTCTCTCGGGTGTATACCTAGTAGTGGAATTACTATATTACACAGCAACTCTATGCTTAACTTTTTGATGAACTGAAAAACTGGCCCCAATGTGGCTGCACTATTTTACATTCCCACCAGCAATATATGAGGGCTTCAATTTCTCTGCATCCTCACTAACACTTGCTATTGTCTGTCTTTTTGGCTCTAGTCATTCCTGTGGGTGTGAAATGCTATCTCATTGTGGGTTTGATTTGCATTTTCCTAATGACTAATGGAGCTGAACATCTTATGTGCTTTGTAGCTATCTGCATATCTTCTTTGGAAAAATGTCTATGCAAATCCCTTGCATATTTTTAAATTGCATTTTTGTCTTTATTTTTGAATTATTGGAGGTCTTTATAGATTCCAGATACAAGTCCCTTATCAGATATACGTTTGCAAATAGTTTCTTCCACTCTGTCTTTTGTCTTTTCTTGATGGTGTCATTTATGCCACAAGATGTTCTTTGGTCATTTATTTTGATGTTCATTGGTCATATATTTGTTTCATTTTATGTTCAATTTTGCTTCTGTTTTCATTCATTCATTCATTCATGCACTGAGTGCCTATTACGTGTCAGAAATTGTTCTAGGCACTGGAGATATATTAGTGAACAAGGTAGGACAATGTCCCTGCTGTCAAGTAACTACTGTTCCAATCAGGGGAGACAGATGATAAACAAATACATTAAATAATTTTAGACAATAGTGAATATTTTTAAGGACATAAAGTGGGGGTAACGAGATAGAAAGTTTTTATGGGGCAAGCGTCAGAAGTGCGGAGCAGCTTTAGGTAGATCAACACTACTGGCATTTCAGGACAGATCTTTTTTTTTTTTTTTTTTTGTAAGCAGGGGTTGCTGTCTTGTGCAATTGTAGGCTATTCAGCAGCATCCCTGGCCTCTTCCCACGAGATGCCAATATCACCACCTGCCCTGGCTGTGACAAGCAAAAACATCTACAAACATTGCCTAATGTTCCCTGGGGGACAAAGTTGCCCTCAGTTGAGAACCACTGAGGGTGATGGTTGAGGACAATACCTCTCAATGGAGACCTGGGGAAGGAGCTGATTTTATGGGAAGCTAGAAGGTGAAGTCACTCGAAACAGATTGTAGATCAAGCCCAAAAGTCTCAAGATGGGTATGTGGTTGTCTAAGAAACAGAAACCAGGCCTTTGAGTTAGAGTATAGTGAATGAGCAGAGGATTGGTAGAAGATGAAATCTGAGAGGTGGGCTGGAGCCAGATGATGGTGTACCTAGTAGATAGTAATAAGGAATTTGGTATTTATTCTAAGTACAATTGGAAGCCAATGAGTTAGGGATGCTGTCTTAGTCCATTCAGGCCGCTATAACAAAAATACCATAGACTGAGTGGCTTAAACAACAAACATTTTACTTCTCATAGTTCCGGAGGCTGGGAAGCCCAAAATCAAAGCACCAGCAGATTCAGTGTCTGGTGAGAGCCCATTTCCTGATTCATAAATGGCCATGTTTTCTCTGTGTCCTTACAAGGTAGAAGGGAGGGAGCTCTCTGAGGGCTTTCTTATAAAGGCAAATCTCATTCATGAGGGCTCCACCCTCATGACCTAATCACCTCTCAGATGCCCCACCTCCAAATACCAACACATTAGGCATTAGGTTTCAACATATGAGGGACACAAACATTCAGTCTATAGCATTCTTCCCCTGCCCACCCCCACCCAATTCATTCTACCCCAACATCCCTAAAAGTCTTAATTCATTCCAGCATCAGAAGTCTAAAGTCCAAAGTTTCATCTAAATATGTAAATCTGATAGGGGTAAGACTCAAAGTACTCTTCATCCTGAGGCAAATTCCCCTACACCTGTGCACCTATGAAACCAAACAGGTTTGGTTTGGTGAGATAGGGATCACATAGACATTACCATCCAAAAGAGAGAAATAGGAAAGAGGTAAGGAGTGACAGGTCTCAGGTAAATCCAAAACCTAGTGGGGCAGACAACATTAACCTGTAAGACTCCAGAATAATCTTCTTGTCTTAATGCTCTGTCTTGCAGGCCTACTGGGGTGGCAACCTCACCCCCCATGGCTTGATGGGATGGCCCTGCAATGGCTCTCTGTTGGCATCCCATGCCTGTGGCTCTTCTGGGCTTGAGTTCCATGCCTACAGCTCTCCCAGGTTGGGGTCCTGAGCCCCCGGTTCTGCCAGGTGGCCCCATCCTTTGAAATCTAGGTGGAGGCAGTCATATCCCCATGGATTTGCTGGGCATAGCCCATGCCATAGCTCTCTGCAGGGGCCCCAACCCCAAGGCATGGGGCGGGGGCATCCTGGCCCACCTAAACTGGACAGGAGGCCCCACCCTTTGAATCCACTATGCTCCCCACCCCAGGTCCTTGCACCCTGGGCCTGTGATGGGAATGGCAGCCCTGAGTATTTCTGAACCACCTTCAGTGACGTTCTTCTGTTGTCTGGGAGAATAGCTCCCAGCTTCCCTTGAGCAGGCTAATCCAAACTAATCTCCTTATCAAACCCTCACCTGGCCGCACCTCTAGGGTTCTCCTTTCTTGCAATATAAATAGGCTGAGAATTTTCTAAGCCTTTAAGTTCTAGTTCCGTTTTGCTTAACGATCCCCCCTTGTAAGTCATTTCTGTCCTCTCACGTTTTACTATAAGCAGTCAGGAGGAGCCAAGCCACACCTTCAACAATTTGCTTGGAAAATGCTTTGGCTAAGTGTCCAATTTCATTGCTGGCAAGTGCTACCTTCCACAAAACACTAGAACAGGAACACAATTCAGCCAAATTCTTTGACACTTTACAGCAAGGATCACATTTCCTCCCGTTTCCAGTAACACGTTCCTCATTCCTGTCAGAGACCTCATCAGAATGAACTCTACCATCCATTTTTCTACCAACATCCTGTTCATGATTACCTAGGTATTCTCTAAGAAGATGGAGACTTTCTCTATACCTCTCCTTTTCTCTCTCAATTCTCACTAGAATCACCTTTAAAGATCCATTCATAGCAAGACAGACTCTTCAAGCATACACCTCAACAGTCTTCTGGCCTCTCTACCCATTACCCAGTTCCAAAGCCACTTCAACAGTTTTACATATTTGGTACAGCAATACCCCCACATCTCTGCACCAGTTTCTGTCTTAGTGCATTCAGCCTGCTAGAAGGAAACTACCATAGACTGAGTGGCTTCAACGACATTTATTTCTCACAGTTGTGGAGGCTAGGAAGTCCGAGGTCAAGGTCTCAGCAGGTGTCTGTTGAGAGCTCGTTTCCTGTTGCATAGATGACTATGTTCCCACTGTATCCTCACATGGCAGAAGGGGCAAGGGAGCTCTCTTGAGTATCTATTATAAGGGCACTAATCCCATTCACACGGACTCCACTCTTCATGACCTAATCACTTTCCGAAGGCTCCACCTCCAAATACCATCACATTGGAGACAGGTTTCAACATATGAATTTAGGGAAGGTACAAATATGCAGCATTTAGCAGGTGCTGTTAAATATAGGAACTGAGCACTGGATTTGTGTTCTTGTCCCATGTTTTCCTGCTCAAGTACCTAAAAACAGACAGTGATAGAGCTAAGACTAACGCCCATGTTTCCTGACTCCTAGCCTAGTGGTCCTCCCATTAAACAAGGGAGACTAAGCAGTTCTCACCTGTTAACTGGTATGAAGATTACAGGCGATCATTAATATAACTGTCCCTTCCCTCAATCCACCTTATTTAAGAAGTCCCAACATGGTTGTTGACATCGGCATGAAAATCAAAGAAAAGAAACTCTATCTAAACTATGGTTCACAGACCTGTAGCATCAGTGTCAGCAAGGAACTCGTTAAAATGCAGAGTCTCAGGCCCCACCTCAAACTTACTAAATTAAAATCTATTTTAACAAAGCCCCCACGTAATTTGTAGGCATGTTAAAGCTTGAGAAGCACTGATCTAGTTTATCAAAATATCATCAGAAGCAGTTTAGTGATTCAGATGGGTTTTGATGGGCTTTCCCCGAGTCAGAAGACTAATGATGCTATCATCAAATTCTCATGTAACGCCATCCTGATTCCTTTCTTTCCTTTGTTTTCAGTAAGCCTGCACTCACAAAGTCACAAATTAAGGAGCTTTCCTTAATTAGGACACGGATCTTTTCCTTTCCATTTCTGCAGCCACCAGCTTTGTCTTGGCCCTCACTACTCTGTACCCGGACTATTGCAGATCCAAACTTATGCCCCAACCTTCTTCACACCCTTCCATTTGCCCAAAGCTCTCTGATTTTCAAACCTTCTCTGGCTTTTGATTTTTCTTGCCTTCAAGGTAAAATTCATATCCTAACTCTTGCTTTGAAAACCATTACATTCAGGTCCCAAAACACCACCCAGACAATCTGTTGCATATATGTTCTTCTGTCCATGCCTTTGTTCATACTCTGGAATGCCCTTTCCCATCTTTTCTACTGCCATCAGGGCTCTGCCGAATCCCACTTCTATCACGAATGTCAGATTTACCCACGTTTCTGTTGCCTTCCCTTGTTCTAAGGTCCTGTGGCACTTGTCACCTCTATGAGTTTTTGTTCGACTGCATTATCATTTCAGGTAAAAGTATATATCACACAACTAGATGGTAAACTCATGGAGGACAGGGGCTGCATCTTTACCCCTCTCCTTGTCAGCATCTGACAAGGCACTGAGCACACTGTAGGTAATCAGTAAATATTTTGCTTCTGAATCTGATGAAGTTGTAGAATAATGCCCAGAATTACAAGCACATCATTCCTACTAATTTATTTCCTCTAAGCGTCCATGCTACCGTTCAGCAATTATGCAAGCAGCATTGTTTATAAAACCGACCATGGGTAGGCAGCCTCCAATCAGCAAGGCAGTAGGCATTGGAAACAGCCCAGAACTTCAGGCCAAATAAAAACTATGGATGTTTATTTCAAGAGCCACTGTATTCTGTGGAACAAATCTCTGTTCTGGGTGTCAGAACAACAGGTATCCCTTCCCACCTCCCTGCTGTGACACTCAAGGCCAGCTGCTCTGAACAGTGTGTCAGGCGTAGAGCTCCAGTTGCACTGCCCCAGCTGAGCCAGGGGCAGCCACATACAAAATGCTGATAACATTAACCCTAATTTTGTATTTTGCTACAGTTTTGTGTTTGCTTAGTACTTCCTTCTTAAGGCTGTTGGCAATCGTGTTGGCTGGTCTCTTGGCTCAGAATATTATTAGCTTTTTGTATATAGTTGTCCATCAGTATCCACAGGGGATTGGATCCAGGACCCCTGTGGATACCAAAGTCTGTAGGTGCACAAGTCCCTTATGTAAAATGGCAAGGTACGGTAGCATTGGTTAGTTTTCCTATTCCTGGGCATTAGACTATAAAGATTCCCATGAGGAGACACAACTACTAACAACTTTCTTTGTATATATACTACGCTCCTTTGAACCCCTCCTAGAACTAAAGAGATAGCAGCAAAGTACCGTCATTACCTTTCTACAGCTAGGGAAACAGAGGCCCAGGCAAGCAATCTAACTTGCCCAAGATCACAAATGTTTGTTCCAGAGCTGAGACTAGGGTTCAGGCTTCATGAACCCAGGGCTAATATGCAATATTACAGGCTCAGTGCAGCGTTACTGGTTGACAGTAAGTAGACAAAGTTGACATTTGAACCCAGATGATCTATTTCTGGAATCCACACTCTTACCCAGCCATCAACATGGCCTACCAGACAGTCCACACTGATTCATGTAAAGAGATACATTTGCCATTTCTGTTCTAAGACAGGTTTGCCAAAATTGGGAGCAGTATCCTCTGTCTTTGAGATTCATTGCTTCAAACACCTGTCTACTTTCCCTTCAAAGTTATCCCTTTAATAATAATTTTCAATTTTGATTATATCTGGGAGAAAACTAAGAAACCTATTTAGATGCTAATTGGCTCTAACATCTCAGTGAATCAGTCTCATCTATTTCCTACAAGAAGCCTCTGGAACACGGATCATGCAGTTATCAAAGAGTTTTGCTGACCCACTAGCTTATAAGTGATTCAATGCACTTGGATTTATAACACAGTTTTATAGCGAAGGACGTCTGTGCTAAGGACAGTGTCTTAAAAGCTACATGTGGGGGCGGCAATTATTTTCTTGTGCATCATAGTCGGGATACAGGGTGGATACATTTAATTATCTTGCCCACATCAAAGTAGGGAAGTGAATAGTCAATGAGCATTCTAGGAAGTTCATGGTATGATGGTAAAAAGCTAAATTTCTGGTATCAGATTGCTTAGGTATGAATTATTGCTCTACTTCTTTGTAGCTTTGTGACCACTGGCAACTTAACTTTTCTGAGCCTCAATTTCCTTATCTGCATAATGGGGGTCATAATGATACTTAACCTCACAAGGCTGAAATAATGACTAAATAAGACGATAAATATAAAATACTTAGCCCACCGCCTGGCACACAGTGCTTCATAAAAATAAATTATTATTATGTTTACATATTTACTAATAATTCCTACAGTCAAATAAAATGAGAAGTCTTCCTCATCCTTCATAAACATTTATGGAATGTTCTTCTCCCAGGCCTGAATGAGTAATCCCCTCAGATTTACTAATAACAAGAGTCAGTTTGGTGTTTAATGGAGATGAGGAAAGAAATGAGGCACGGAGGTGGAAGTCAGCCTTTAACATTAGATGGTTTATACCACAGTTTCTCTATCTCAGCACTACTGACATTTTGGATTGCGTAAGTGTCTGTTGCAGGGCTATTCTTACCACTGAAGGATGTTCAGTAGCATCCCTGGCCTTTGCTCATTATTAGATGCCAGTAGAATCCCCCTTCCTCCATTTGTGACAGTCATAGCATCTCCAGACATTGCCAAGTGTGCCCTGGAGCAAAAATGCCCCCAGTTGAGAACCACTGATGTACATACTGCATTCTCCCATGATGGGGACATGTATAGCCATGGGGTAGCCAGAGACAGACCAAGACAGAAGTGGGAAATTTTTTTTTTCTGTAAAAGTTCAAATAGTAAGTATTTCAGGCTTTCTTTCTGTCACAACTACTCAATTCTGACACTGTAGCATGGAAGCAGCCACAGACAGTGCATAAACAAATACATTCCAATGAAATGTCTTTTACAGACACTGAAATTTGAATTGCATGTAATTTCCATGTGTCACTAAATATTCTTTTTTATTTTTTTCAACCACTTTAAATTACTGAAACCACTTTTAGCTCACAGGTCATATAAAAACAGGTGGGGGGCTGGATTTTTCTTATGGGCGATTTTGGCTGACCTCTGTGTGAAAGAATATGTGAAGCCCTGGGATAAACACGGTACTTCTCCGGAGAGCATCAGATTAACTTTAAAAACTGGGAGAAAGCGTTTTTTTAATCAAAATAAACATTGTCGTATTTTGGAGTAGAGTTCAAACCCACATGACTTTTCATGATAATATACGATATTTCAAAGTAATGTTTTGCTCCCCATGGGTTGCTTGGAGCTATGCCTCGGAGCATATCCCTAGAGGCCATCGCTGCCATCATTCTCCTCCGCTTTTAGGCTACTCTGGTGAAAAATTTGAGAAGCTGCCATTGTAGGAAGAAACTAACATAAAAGCCTTTTGGACTTCTCATAACTGACTGTCCTTGGATGGGGTCCGATAAAGCACCTAGAAATATTCTAAGTGCCTTGATGGTTCTCTAATGTGTTTCATCCAGAGAATGGTTGTGTAATATGTAATTGTTTAATCCAAGGTGGTTCTTAGAAATCCTTTTTTGAAATTCCACCTGTCTCCTTCACACGCTTGGGGTCTGGAATCTACTCACTTCTCTGGTCAACTAAGTGGCCTGAGTATTACTCAGCATGGTGAATAGCTAGGAGATTAACAAATGACCCAGCCTCTACCCTCAAGAAGCTGAACATTTTCTGGTGATGATAAAGCTTATTCATATGAGATGACCCCAAAAGAGGACCTCATCAAGAAAGACAGAGTGGGAAAGAGCATCGGATTGGCAAGCAGGGGGCTTCTTTGCCGGACCCTTCTTTGCCTTTTATCTTGAATGGGAGAGTTACTTTTCTCTTGTGCCCAGAGTGCTTTTTTGAGAAGGATTCGGAGGCATCATTCAAGCTGAGTAGGAAAGAGAGTGACAAGATTGGTCAGAGCTGTCTGCCGTGGATGGGAACTCAGGGAGTGGCTGGCACAAATGCCAGGGTGTTGCCATGCTTAGTCTCAATCATCTCTATGGTCAGTCCCTCCTAACTAGAAATGTCTATGGCTCTATTCCTCTGATGGCATGGTTTCACGGTACTGACTGGATCCAAAGAAGGCAGGATCACCATGGGATACAAAGGTCAGGGGAAGACTGCCTGGCAGAGGTGAGAGGATGGTCAGGGCTTTAAGGATGTTTATTCTCCCTCACAGCTGGGCTCCAGCAGAGTACACTTTGTCTGACTTGGGTTTTGGGTGGCTGGAGGCTGAGTGACTTCTATTGTGGTGTTGGCACAGCAAGAGGGAGGCACGTAGGAGACACTGTGTCCCCGCCATTCTCCCAGGCCTTCGTGAAAGGGAATGTCTTCTTAATGAGCCCATCCCAGAGAGCCTGGCCTTTCAGATAAACAAATAAGCACCAGCAGGAGTTGCTCACAAGAGGCCTGGACAAAATAAGGCCACTTTGAGTGACAGCACAAATAAAGAAGACCTAAGAGGTCTGAAGTTAGCAGCTAATGAGCACAACTCCTCATCTGTGCTTCCTGGCCAGGACATCTATTGTTGAGGATGCCAGAAATCTGTGTGTCCTATTCATACAGGAAGAGACCTTTCTGGCCTCTGTCCCAGTACTGACTTTTATTTCATTTTTTATGTCGGGGGTGGGGAACTGCCTGGAGGAGATGTGCAAGGTGAGAAGAAACATAATTTCATGAAAGAAGAAGTAAAACTGTCACTGTTTGCAGATGGCATGATACTATACATAGAGAATCCTAAGAATGCCACCAGAAAACTACTAGAGCTAATCAATGAATCTGGTAAAGTAGCAGGATACAAAATTAATGCACAGAAATCTCTTGCATTCCTATACACTAATGATGAAAAATCTGAAAGAGAAATTAAGGAAACACTCCCATTTACCACTGCAACAAAAAGAATAAAATACCTAGGAATAAACCTACCCAGGGAGACAAAAGACCTGTATGCAGAAAACTGTAAGAGACTGCTGAAAGAAATTAAAGATGATACAAACAGATGGAGAGATATACCATGTTCTTGGATCGGAAGAATCAATATTGTGAAAATGACTATACTACCCAAAGCAATCTACAGATTCAATGCAATCCCTATCAAATGACCAATGGCATTTTTTACAGAACTAGAACAAAAAATCTTAAAATTTGTATGGAGACACAAAAGACCCCGGATAGCCAAAGCGGTCTTGAGGGAAGAAAACAGAGCTGGAGGAATCAGACTCCCTGACTTCAGACTGTATTACAAAGCTACAGTAATGAAGACAATATGGTACTGGCACAAAAACAGAAATATAGATCAATGGAACAGGATAGAAAGCCCAGAGATAAACCCATGCACTTATGGCCAACTAATCTATGACAAAGGAGGCAAGGATATACAATGGAGAAAGGACAATCTCTTCAATTAAGTGGTGGTGGGAAAACTGGACATGTAAAAGAATGAAATTAGAACACTCCCTAACACCATACACAAAAATAAACTCAAAATGGATTAGAGACCTAAATTTAAGACCGGACACTATAAAACTCTTAGAGGAAAACATAGGAAGAACACTCTTTGACATAAATCACAGCAAGATCTTTTTTGATCCATCTCCTAGAGTAATGGAAATAAAAACAAAAATAAACAAATGGGACCTAATGAAACTTAAAAGCTTTTGCAAAGCAATGGAAACTACAAACAAGACGAAAAGACAACCCTCAGAATGGGAAAAAATATTTGCAAATGAATCAACGGACAAAGGATTAATCTCCAAAATATATAAATAGCTCATGCAGCTCAATATTAAAAAAACAACCCAATCAAAAAATGGGCAGAAGACCTAAATAGACATTTCTCCAAAGAAGACATACAGATGGCCAAGAAGTACATGAAAAGTTGCTCAACATCACTAATTATTAGAGAAATGCAAATCAAAACTACAATGAGGTATCACCTCACACCAGTTAGAATGGGCATCCTCAGAAAATCTACAAACAACAAATGCTGGAGAGGGTGTGGAGAAAGGGAACCCTCTTGTGCTGCTGGTGGGAATGTAAATTGGTACAGCCACTATGGAGAGCAATATGGAGGTTCCTTAAAAAACTAAAAAGAGAATTACCGTATGACCCAGCAATCCCACTACTGGGCATATACCCAGAGAAAACCATAATTCAAAAAGACACATATACCCCAATGTTCACTGCAGCACTATTTACAATAGCCAGGTCACGGAAGCAACCTAAATGCCCATCGACAGATGAATGGATAAAGAAGATGTGGTACATATATACAATGGAATATTACTCAGCCATAAAAAGGAAGGAAATTGGATCATTTGTAGAGACATGGATGGATCTAGAGACAGTCATACAGAGAGAAGTAAGTCAGAAAGAGAAAAACAAATATCATATATTAACACATATATGTGGAACCTAGAAAAATGGTACAGTTGAACCAGTTTGCAGGGCAGAAATTGAGACACAGATGTAGAGAACAAACGTATGGACACCAAGGTGGCAAAGTGGCAGGTGGTGGGATGAATTGGGAGATTGGGATTGACATATATACATTGATATGTATAAAATGGATGACTGATAAGAATCTATTGTATAAAAAAATAAAATTCTAAAATTTTTTTAAAAAGACATATAGTTTCAATCTAAAGCGATTTACTTATCTTTCTAATGATAAGAAAGATTTCTCACTTGAGAAATGGGGATAAAAACACAACTCTCTTCCTAGAATTGTTGGGAGGACCAAATAGGAAAGCAGTTAGCACAGTGCCCAACGTTTAGTCAGCATCTGATACACGGTGGCTACAGTCATTAATAGTAGTAATAATATCATCATCTTCTTCTCCATACATAGAAATACACAGAAAAAGTCTGGAGATGCGGGATCTAGTTCCAGTTCTGCCATCAGTTCCCTGTGAGATTTTTAGGCAAATCATCTCGCATGTCAACTGAGAGTATTAGACCGGAGTCTTGATTCATTTAGTAAACATACTATGAAGACCTACTACGTGCCAGGCTTTGTCCCAGCCACCAGACATCTAAAGGTGAATCAGAGGCAGTTTGTGAACTCAAGGAACTCCAGGTGTAATGGGGGAGACAGACAGTAATGCACATGACAGTACAACACTACAAGTACTATTACTGTGATGATGTGTGTCAGGTGCTCTGGAGCCCGAGGCAAGAACCCAGCAAGGCCAACATTCTGTCCCAATCCAACCTTCCATGAGTGTGTAACAGAAGCAACCAAGAGGCAAGCTGGATGTCCAGGAGAAGAACAACTCACCCAACTGGCAAGCGGCCTAAAACCCAGGTCCTCTCCTTCTGGGACTAGCGTTCTCACCAAATACCAAGCTGCCTTAAAATAAAAACATTCCAGAAAAAGTGATGTGCAGAGAGGTGATAATAGCTGGGGTTTGGGAACAGGAGACTTCAATCTGAGCTTCAGATCTGTTGTTGTGAGAGCTTGATGACTTTGAGAAGGTTGTTGGATCTCTTTGAGCCTCAGTTAACTCATCAGCAAGAAGGGCACAACTGTCACACCTGCTTTACCCCGTGTTATCGGGTGGAGAGAGGAGATTGTTTATTTTAAAGGCTTGGTAAACTGGACTTATATCAATTCTAGCTTGTGGTGTTTCTGTTGTTATCCTTAATAATAATAAAAATGATAAACACCCTGCTATGTTATAGAAAAAATGCTCAATGGCCAGTAATTGAATTTGGGTGTCCAAAGAAGTTGATAAGGTTTTTTTTGTTTTTTGTTTCTTTGGGTTTTTTTCCAACAGTCAATATCTTCTTCAACCAATATCTTGGTTATGTATGGAAAAACAGAAGGGAGGGAAAGAGGAAGAGAGATTATCTATTTCTCCTTAAAGCTAATCAGAGAAATCACTCAAGGTAAGTCTTGTGACATGATCTCTGATTAACTGAAGCTGCAACAGGCTGCTGTGATAGGAACCCTGAGGGGGTGACTGATTATCTAATAGTAGAGAGAAAGAATAAACAATTGACGTAAACAAAAACCTTTGTTTGAGGTAAAGCAAAGGAGAGGTGATATAGGAGAAATATAATAAAGATGGGAGTGAGGAAAGAAAGGGGTTCTAGTTCTCTAGGTAGGTGACCTTGAACAAATAAATCTCTTCGCTCTAACTGGCCTCAGTTTCCCTATCAGTGCAACCTAGGGCTTGGTTGAGACAATCCCTAAGGTCCCTTTCCGGCTTGCTGGAGTATAAGGTTTCTGCCTGCACAACACTGAAACAGAGGGGGGTGAGAGAGAGGTGGAGAAAAAGAGAGAGAGAGAGACAGAGAGAGAGAGAGGGAATCTGACTGATAAACTGAAAGGGAAACAGACTCATAAAACCCATTGATTCAAATTAAATGGAGAATTCATGTTGATTTAGAGCTGGCAATTTCAGGCTTCTATATCACAAGGAGACTATTTAATCCTGGAATGGTCTCTTGGGCCTTATCTCCCTCAGCTCAGTAGTGCTGCACACAGAGCTCCCGTGGAAGTAGAGAGAGAGAGAGAGAGAGAGCTGTTTACAAAGAAGAATTTACTTGAATCACCTGGGGAGCTGTCCCACACCCGCACCCCAGGTACCAGCAAAAGGACAGTGAAAGCCTCAGCCAGGCCGTAAATATTGGTTGCCTACCCTCTTAACTCTTTATGGCCTGATTTTCGGTCCCTAACAGAAGTCAGATCCAATGTTCTTATGTAGGGAAATAAAACACAGTTTGCACACTGTCTATTCAATAATGCTGTTTACCATTTTTAGGGCGCACAAAGGGTGGAAAATTCAAGAGACCTACAATCCAGTACTTCAGACTTTGGAAACTTAGTCCTTGAGGCTCTGGGAAGTCCTAAAGGCTGAGAAAGGTCATTGAACATCAGCAAAAGGAGACACCTTAGAGAGCTTCCAAAAATCTGTGGTGCTGCTACTAAGAAACAAGGTCCTAGAGAGGATTCAAGGCTTTGCCAGAGCCACCTGGGAGTCTCAGCAGAGCTGGGACTAGAACTCAGAATGAGAACTGAACTCTTAACATAGCATCCGGAAGTTTCCCGTGACCTGGCCCCAGTGACTGCCTGACTTTCCCCGAGAGAGTTCTGTTTTCTGACTCTTCGCAGTGTAATGTCAGAAATAAATGTAGGATTCTTCTCGGGCATGAGGGACACCAGGTACCTTAGACTGACAGTTAGACAAAGGAATGTTGGATTTGTGAGGCTTTGGTGACCCGTATACAGCAGGTCTTTATATATACCACTAGCACCTGGGGCAGAATTGTGTTCTTCCAGAGATCCAACTGCTGTTCCCAATTCAAATCAGGCCAACATACTGATTCAGATACAGAGAGTCGTGCTATCAAGAGAAATGGACTAGGATTCTGAAGACCTAGTTTCTAATCCGACTGCCATCACCCACTTGTCACCTAACCTTGATGCTCTATTTAAATTCTGTGAGCCTCATTCTTCCCACCTTTAAGACAGAGGTGATAAGGACAGTATCTGCTGAGCAGAGTTAACTTAAACTAAATGAGAAAAAAAGAGAAAAAAAAACCAAGAGGCATAGAATTAAGTATGAATTTCTAGGACCTAGTTTATATACATTATGAGAATTTAGAGAGAAGAGGAAAATGTGCAAGCATCCTGAGGAGGTTAGGAAAACTTCCTGGGAGAGGTTGCGAAGCAGAGAAGTCTTAAACAACTGCATTGTATTTGCAAACTAGAGGAGAAGAGAAAGGGGCCAGAGGAAGTGAGAAAGTAGAGGCAGCACCCTGAGCAAATGTCCAAAGACAGCTTCTGATTATTCTAATGCTTTGGGCTCTGTACTTCCATTTTAAATAATATTCCAATCCTTGACACCTCCTTTCAACCATGTTTTCTATTTTAATTTCCTGAATTGGTCCCCTGGGGAAGAGTGGGGACTATGTACTGAAACAAGTCACATCACAGAAACTTTTCTTCCCTTTTATTGAATTTTTTGTAAAATATATTAATTGTTAAAAAAAAGTAAAGACTATATCCAAATAATTCCCCAAATGAGCAGCCACCTTAGACTGTAATTACAATATGTTCACTTTCCCCCTGCTCTCCACTTGCTAAGTTGTACTATTAACAGTCATAATTCCTTCTGTGTTCTAGACTTTACAGTTTGTAAGGGGTGGTATTCATGTCTCCACCTTTGGCCCTCACAGCAAGTCCATGCAGCATTTTAGGTTGTTTGTGCTTTAGAAAGGTCACTAATAGTTGGCCACGTTGCCCAATACATAGTAAGCTGTCAATAAATACTGGATGGATGGATGGACGGATGGATGGATGGATGGATGCGGGAGAAAGGGGAATTGAGTGAGTTGATAGCTGCTCTGAACATCTGCCAAACTTTATCATTGTCCTCAATGATAATCCCAGCTTCAGCAGAAATCCCAGGGTGCAGAAAGCAGGCATGCCCTGCAGTCATTTACCTCTGGGCTACCCTGGAGC
This sequence comes from Pseudorca crassidens, assembly GCF_039906515.1. Classification (NCBI taxonomy): domain Eukaryota; kingdom Metazoa; phylum Chordata; class Mammalia; order Artiodactyla; family Delphinidae; genus Pseudorca; species Pseudorca crassidens. Next base: position 129,483,084 of record NC_090298.1, read on the forward strand.
CTGTCAAATGGGGATGGGCAGTAAGCCTGTCGGCTGTAAATTTGTGATATAGGAAATCTAGTAAATTTCCTGTGAAGCAAGGCCCTCAACAACCAAGGCTGTTTGTACAAGAGACGGTCCCCTTTCGCACAATGCGTGATTGTGTGTTTGCAGTTTCTCCCTCATTTGAGAAAAATAGAATCTTTGCCCATTCCCATCCCAAGGTACAGAATCGAGGGTAGTAACGCTTGGGTTGCAGGGAGATCATATAGAATCAAAGGAAGGACCAGCAAACCAAAGTCAGAAGAAATGTGTTTTGAGATTCAGGTCCAAAGTTTATAAGCTTCATTCATTCACTCATTCATTCATTACATATTGTGTTCCTACTCTGTAGCAGGCTCTGCCAATATCTGGGAACACGGTAGTGAGTAAGAGAGACAAGGCACCTGACTTAATAGACCTCAGTTCTAATGGGGTAAGACAGACAAAGAAAACACACACAACAAATAAATGTCTAAATACAAGTAATAATGGGCTGGTGATATTTAAGCCCAGTCTTAAAGGCTGAGAAGGTACTAGCTCTTCAGAATAAAATTGGGGGAGAAATATTCAAGTCAGAGGGAACAATTTGTGCAATGGTCCTGTGGTAGGAAAAAGCTTAGTGGTGGAATTTGAGGAACTGAGGGTCAACCAGGTAGCTGGAGCATTTTTGGCAAGGGAGAGAGCGACAGAAGTTTAGACTGGGAAGACAGAGAAAGGACCAGACAAGGCAGAGCCTGAGAGGCCATGGAGAGAAATTTGGATTTTATTTTAGGTGCATGAGAAGCCACTGCAAGGTTATAAGTAGAAACAGCACGTGATCTAATCTCTGTTTTAAGAATCTGACTTTGGCCCAATCACTCAACTTCTCTGTTTCCCTTTCCTCTCCTAAAGACGGAGGGAAAAATAATCTCCTATTGCTGTGTCCTTCTAAGAGGTTGTTGAGGCCTCACATAATGTTCATCATAATACACTGCTCCAAGTAGCATTTGATCAATATTGAGTTGATTTGAATTGTTCAATAACAATATGAACACGCTTTTTAAACCATAAAGTGTCACGCACACCTAAGGTTTTATCAACATCATCTTTCCCCAAAGCCTGGACTCCTTCACAAGAACAGATAAGATAATCTGCCACAAATGCCCTGAAAACCCCATCCCGATAAAAAGTACTTTATATTTTTGTTCCCTTGTTTATCAGAGTTGGGGCTTGCTTTTCTTTATTCCATGGCGCTAACTTATTCTCTATTATTTTTGGTCCAGGAAACATCAACTAGACTCAAGTGTGCTATTTAACCCTAAGAAATAAAAATATCCCGAGAGACTATGATGGGCAGGACTGGGGGTGAAGTTAGCCAGTGTGTGCCTGGAACTGGGCACTTTCTGCAGCAGGGGGGAGCTCGTCCTCATTAGTCACAGGTCCCCCATTACCTATGAAGGACTTGTGAAGAATAATACAAACGACGATGATGATAATAATAAATGACTAGTAATGCATATAGATATAGATATACACGTGTGTGTATACCTATATATATACATAGCCCTTTGCTACTTTTCTCCAAGCGTTTGTTTCCCATCTATTGTTTTCATTTAGCTCACACTCACGCACCCATGTAGAGCGGCAGTGTTCTAATTGGGGAAATGGCCATGAAGCGTTCAAGTGGTTTGCCTCAAGGTCATACTGTGAGTGATGGAGGAGGCGAAAACCAGGTCCCAGGGCTCCCAAATCCTGTGCCAGCACACCGTGTTGAGACCCTCAGCTCCCCTGGGAGCCTTAAGAAAGAAAACTGGGATCCTAAACCCCAGATTAAATAAATTTTGCACACAGATAAAAATGGCCACGAGCAGCAGCCCATGTGGGCAAGTGCTCTCTGTACCACCTGCTCAAGTACCCACTAAAGTTCCTGCCATCCTGCCTTTCAACCCCATGCATGGCTGGGGGCGGCAGCGGATTGGGAAGACACAAAAGAAATCAAGGCAGTCCGCAGTTTGCTGCACTGCCAATGGGAGAAAAGGACTGGGAATAGCTCTTCAGGAAATTGAGAGTTTTCTCTTGGATGGAAAGGAGGTCTCTGGGACTTTGGGGCTAACCTTGGGCCCACCACGCATTTGCCCTAGGCCTCTCTTGCCCTCCCCTCAGGGTTTTGGACAAAGTGAATCTTCGAGTTCTTTCCAACTTTAGCATTCTTTAATTCCACCATGTATGGGCTGGATGGGATATATTTGGCCATTTTGATTACACATTCAATTATTTGTAGTATAAAAGGCCCTTATATTTTGGTCCATGGAATATACTCTGTTTCCTTAGTTCCACATATGGACACCCTCTATAGAAAAAGAAGGACAAATTCTAATCCCCTTCTCCCGAACCCCTATCTTCACCTCCAGTAACTAAAATAGAGTTTTATCTGCTCTAGAATATTATCTCCAATGTTAAAAAGCTTAATAGTCAACAAAAATAGATGTATATTGAGGGCCCATCATACAATAGGCACTATGAAACCAGATAAAAGAAGCACATATAAACAACAGGCAAAGGACCCAGCATGTAGTAAGTACCCATTAAAAGCCAGTTTTTGCTGCTATCATCATCATCACCCTCATCCTCATCAACATCATCACATCAGAGCTGGTCATTTCATAGCAGAAGAGGTTGCTTTATCTCACCAACCTCTCTCAACAACTGAACAAAGGAGAAATTTTTAGTTCCCACATTTTACACATGAGTTAAATGGAACAGAGGGAGGTTGTGTAACTGGCCTGAGCTCACACAGACAGTCCTCAAACCCAGATGTACTGGTTCATAGAACCCATCTTTAAACCGCTGCACTAGTTGCACTGACCTTCTATACAACTTGGCAGCTGTACTCATTATCTTGTGCAATTTGAGCCTAAAATGTGATATAGCTCAGAGGCAGCCAAGTTCACTGGGATGTGCATGAGTACAGGGGTGGGACTCTGCTGCCCAGGTGTGAGCCTCGTGGGCTTGGTCAAGTGCCTGCCCTGGGTCCAAGCTTCTCTGTGGGTGAAATGGCTAAAAATACCCACCCAGCTCTCCTCCTAGAATGTACATGAAGTTCCAGTGGGATTATGGATGAGAATACACTTTGTATTTTGTCATCTTCTACTCAGATGCAAGTGTTCATCTCATTAATATTACAGTCTGGTGCCAATTTCTGGGGTGGTCAGCCACAGAGAAGCTCGCTCATGCTGCGACATCTCATTAGAAGCTAACATTTGGATTCAGGGAGAGGAGAAGGGAGGGGGTGAGAGTCGCCCTCCGCTGCCTAGGTTCCTACCGCTATCTGTATTCAGAGAGGCTTGTTGGTACCTTGGCAGTGCCACTCGGTGGGGCGTCTCTGACTTTGATGTTGCAAGTGTCAACATCCTAATAGGGGGCAGCTGAGATCGAGTGTGAGTTTGGAGAGACATCTTATGACAGGTTTTGCCTAAAGATGTTTCAACAGATAACCCTTTAGAAATAACAAAGGTAGTTTATACATTTCACTGGGAACCCAGGGGCTTAGGTAGCAGCTCAGTTCGACGTTTGGCATGCAAACAGCTTCCTATTCTCCTTTTCTTCCCCCCTTGCACATCTGTGAGATACCACTGCTTGTCACCATAGTACAGTACTGTTTAGTTACATTGACATTCTGTCCACGTTGACAGCAGTGATAGAAGAACATGAGGCTGTTTCCTTCTAGAAAGTCCACATTGGAAAACCTTAGAAAGTCACTCCGCCTTTCTAAAATGTAAATCAGATCACCTCATTCTGCTGTTTAAAACTCCTCTCCTGGCTTCCCATCATGCTTAGAATAAAATACAGATGCCTTCTATGTCCCGGATACTGAGCCTTATCTGACCTGTTCTGAACTCTCTCACCTCACCTTCCCAAATAGCCCCGCCACCTTACTATGCAGGAGCCCTACAGGCCTTCTCTCTGTACCTCACTCATGCCAAGCTTTCTCCTACTTTAGGGGCTATGCACCTAGAGCTCTTTCCTGCACCTATTTTCCCCCAAATTTTCCATGGTCGGCTCCTTCGCATCACTGGGTCCCAGCCTGGCTCAGAAGTCTCTGCAGCCAGTATGTCCCTGACCTTCCTATCTGGCCTCCACTTCTACCCCAAGTCTGTCCCCACCATATCACCTTGCTGTATTGTCTTCCTAGCATACAGTCACTCATTTACCTATGGATGGTCTTACTAGAAGGTTAGCACCTTCAGAGTAGAGATCTTCACTGTCTTTCAGATCCGCAGCACGTAAGAACAGAGGTGCTGTGACACAGAGTAGATGGGCGATGAATATGTGCGAGATGGATGCATGAGCCCCTCCTTCTACAGATGGAGAAGGTAGGAGCAGAGAAGAGTGGCCATCACTGCCTTCCTATTTTCTCTCTGAAGGTTTTATGTGAGCACCTTTGGGCCATACTGGGGCTTTGGCGGGTTACAGCATCCAGGGGCTCTTGATGGGATGTTCACAGATTCCTGAGAAGTCAGCAGATGAGGATCAGGGTGTCTGGAGCTCTGTGAACGTGTAGGTATATTTCTGGCAAGAATGTTTATGGCTTTTATTTGTAGCTCAAAGGGATCTTTGACTCACTGGCAGCACCATCAACTTTTCCTTTTAAGTAGTTTAGGTTTGGCGGGGGACGTGAAGTGAGCCTAGAAAGAGGATGGAGTGATGATCTCAGCATCACCTTGAGGTTCTCTTTTTTCACTATCAACATGACTCCACTGTTCTGTCACAGAATATATATAGGGAAGTTTCCCCTTCTTATCACCAAAGCATCTCTTTTCTAGTTCATTGTTTCCAGGGTGTATCTCCAGTGCCAGAAGCTAGTCAGATTTCCACATGAATAAAAGAATTCCAGAGCTGGGAAGGCACATAATTCAATGTTTATAAGCCATGATGTGCACCAGATTTTTCTAGGGAACTTTTTATAACTATGAGTTTCCACCAGCCCCTACTTTGACTTGGTAAGATTAGATGCAAGATGTATTCGTTTCGTAGGGCTGCTGTAACTAAGTACCACAAACAGGTGACTTAAAACAACAAGAATTTATTGTCTCACAGTTCTGAAGGCTGGAAGTCTGAAATCAAGGTATCGTTAAGGCCATGCTCTCTCTAAAAACTGTAGGTGAGAATCCCTCCTTGCTTCTTCCTAGCTTCCGGAGGTTGCCATTAATCCTTGACATTCATAGACTTGTAGCCGCTGCGCTTCAGTCTCTGCCTCCGTCATCACACAGTGTTTTCTCTTTTTGGCTGTGTGTGTCTTCTCTTCTTAGAAGGACACCAGTTGTATAGGACTAAGGGTCTACCCTACTCCACTGTTATCTCATCCTAACTACTTACATCCGCAATGACCCTATTTCCAAATAGTCACATTCAGAGGTACTGGGGCTTTGTACATGAACATGTGTTTTGGGAGGACACAATGCAACACATGCTAAAGAATACTGGAATTTGTATTTCTTAAAAATTCCACCAGTAATTCTCATTGAGAAACACTGTTCTTACCTATCCCCTCGCTGAACAGATGGGAAAATCAGGCCCAAGGAAGGGGTGAGTCCAGAGTCATACAGAGACTCAGTGATAATGTCACAGTAGGATGCCAGGTATCATGATTCCCCCAACATCTTTTCCAATAGGCCAAACTGCCTTTTGGTGTTCAGACGTGGTGATCCTCTCTCTGGTTTACAAAGATGAGCATTTAAGTGGGTATTTCCATTTGCCCACATCTGCCCCAAGGGCCCATTTACCTCCCCAATGGTTTCCAGTGGGGCATCAGTGGATTCTTTGGTCCTGTCACTTGTCTCCACCACTAAGAGTAAGGTTTTAGGGCAAGGTGGTCTACTGCAGCAGTCATAGACATGCAGTTTCCTCCCAGCTGTGCCCATGTTGGCCCAAATTCCTGTGGTCACTAACTGGTATTTGGATGAGGTATGGGAAGACTTCCTTTCTCTTCTGTCACTTACTCAGAACACTACCATATGGTACATGTTAGCACAGTCCTTTCACTTGTGTTCTCATGTGAGTGGGTTCTTGGGAAAAGAAATGAACATCTGGAAAGACATGCCGAGCCTCGCATGCATCATTGGAGATATTACTCAGTGGAAACAGTGGTTGTCATGCTCCATTTGTTTCCCCTCCCGTTGTATTTTTATGCTGGAAGTCTGCGTGATCTGTGGATCCCCATCTAAACCAGTTCCCACACAGCAGATGCATTTAAAGTCATGGATCTCAGAGTAAGCAAAATAAAGTGTTTAATCTATTATTAATCAGCCAGTTGACAAAACGATAGAGCTCTAGGGGGGTCTGAGGAAGACATCAATATTTATGGCCTTGTTAGTGAGTGCCTATTTTTTTCTCTCTCTCCCCTTTCTCCTCCTGCCCCTTAAGATGGGAACAGAAATATGGATCCTGTTATGTTTTATGCAACTGTGCAGGGTAGGAATGTCATGTTCTGAAATGAGGTAACTCCAGTAACTCAAATAGTACTGCATATTTGTTCAAGACTATTGGCGGTTAGAGCTGCGGTAACCTCTGCCAGGTCGGGTTAGCAAAACCAGTCTGTAATCCACAGTAATACAGTGGGAGAGCTTAGGAACAGGAGGACCTGGGAGACCATCTGTTACAAAGAATTAATGTTTCTGATGAGGCAGCTAAGGCTCAGAGAGGGCAAGGGGCTTCTTTGTGACCACACATTTATTTATTATTCAACAAACTTTAACTGGATGCCTTCTACATATCAGACGATGTGTGAGCTCGCAGGGACACCAAGATAAGTATTCAAAGGAATAGGTACCACTCACTGAGTATGTCCTAGGTGTCAGGTCCAGGCTAAGTCCTTTAAATAGTCCCTCTTGCTAAAACCCTCGACAGTTTCCAGCTGCACTTGGAATAAACGCAGATGCTTTGCCTACAAGGATCTATGTGACCTTGCTCTGACCTCACCTCATCTCATTCCCCCCCCTCACCCTGGTTCCATTCTTCCCCTCATTCCTCAGTGACTTTCATAGTTATTGTTCCTGGAATATATACCAGACTTATTGCCCCTTTAGGGCTTTGAACCAGCTGTCCACTCAGCCTAGATTACTCTTCCCTTCATCATTTCTGGATACTTATATTTCAGGTCCGAGCACAAACTTCACTTTTTCAGAGATTCCTTGACAATGAGTTACCCCACTCTCACCCCCTTAGTCACTTTCTCTTAATCAACCTGTCTTAGTGCCTTCCTACCCTGCCATGTGCTAATAAATGCTTAGCCCCTGGACATAGTGGGGCCGAGGTAGGGGTTGTGGATTTATGGCATTTGCCAATTTCCTCATGTCAATACTTCCACTACGGCTCATTCAATGCTCCAGGTTATCCGTGTGATGTTGCTGAATGTGAAGCTGGGAAGAAATACACAGATTTCACTCTTGTGAGCCAGTGTAAACCAGTTCTGGCATACAGTTTACTGCCTGAAATTACAGTATTTATCAGCTTGTAATTCTTTTTTCCCTCCCATGCAAAATAAGCTCTGAAAGAGGAGGAACCTTTTCCATTTCATTTACAGTTGTATTTCTAGCATCTAGCTCAGGGCCAGGAATATGATACTCACTGAATAAATGACTGGAATCAATTATGAATGGTTGAATGGATGAGAATCCTGACAATGACTCTGTTAAGTAGGTGCAGCTATTATCCTTTTTTGTCAGATAAGGAAACCAAAATGCAGAGAGAGATTCAGTCACTTGTCCAAGCTTACAGTCAGTACATGAAGAGCCAGGATTCGAACCCAGGCATTTTATCTCCAGAGCCCCTGCTCTAAATCCCAATCCATATGAAGTTGATGAAGTCCTTCCTTTCAAAGAGCTCATAATCTAGTGGGAAAAAAAGATACCCGAACATAAAGAAATAATGTGACCATGACAGAGGTGTGCCTATATACACTACAGGACCTGGGCGAGTGAGGGCGGACCCAGTGCTTCTGGGGAAGAGTGGGAGTGTCATGGTGGTCAGATAAGGCCATGTGACAAAGGCAATATCTGCTCAAGGCCTTGGAGGATGTCATCAGTGCTTTTCCCACCATGCCGAGCTGCTCCCCACCTGGGACAATTGACATTATGAAATCTCCCTGGAACAGGAATAGGAATCAGGCTTCACTCAAACGTAAAGGAAACTGCAGCAGTGTTAGTGACATGGCTTGAGGATCAACTGTATATTTCGGTGCCTGGGAAACCCGATAATCCCCCCAAGGCACATTTCCACACAGGGACTTCCCCCCACCCTGCCGGTCTCCTACTCGAACTCTCTGATTAAGGGTGTGATTTACTCTAAGCCACTCACCCATTTGTGCTTCTGATTCTTTGCCCCTTGCTTCAAAATTTCAGGCGGCTACTGCCCCGAGATGGTAGTGAGTGCAAAGTGCACTACTGCAGACTTTTTGATTTGTCTAGTAGCCAGGCCTGAGCACCGCAGAGCCATCAGTGACAACTGTCTAAACCTTTGCGTTCCCTGCCTCTGCTTCTCCCATCCCCTACCCTAAATCCGTCATTGGGGCCTTCTGCCAACACTTCCATCGTACCTTTCTGTTCATTCCCACTTCTGTCATCCTGATCCAACATTCATTCATCCACTCATTCACTCACTCATTCAACAAATGTCGAGTGCCTACCACATGATGCTCAGTGCCGTAGGCCCTGGGAATACAGTGATGAGCAAAAAGCACACAAGACTCCTGCCCTCACGGAGCTTATATTCTAGGGACTTCCCTGGTGGCATAGTGGTTAAGAATCCGCCAGCCAATGCAGGGGACACGGGTTCAATCCCTGGTCCAGGAAGATCCTACATGCTGCAGAGCAACTAAGCTCACGCCACAACTACTGAGCCCGCACGCCTAGAGCCCGTGCTCCACAACAAGAGAAGCCACCACAGTGAGAAGCCCGCACACCGCAACGAAAAGAGTAGCCCCCGCTTGCTGCAACTAGAGAAAGCCCGTGCGCAGCAAGGAAGACCCAACGCAGCCAAAAATAAATAATTAAAATAAATTTTAAAAAAAGAAGAAAAAGGAGCTTATGTTCTAGAGGAGGCAGACAGATGTTAAGTGAATAATCACACAGATAAATGGATCATTCTGCCTGTGATGAATGTTATAAAGGAGAGGGTGCATGGTGCTATGAGGGTCCCTAGCAGGGCATTTGACATAAGCAAAAATGCCAGGACAAGGGAAGTTACATTTAAACCAAAATCTGAAGGATGAGAAGGATAAATTAAGGAATCAAAAGGAGGAAAAATCATTTCTGCCAATTAGAACAACATGCACAAATGTTCTTCAGTGGACGGGGGTATAACTCCGACCACAACAGTGAAAATGGGCTGATTTGGACGGTGACAGAGAGCAAAGGTGGAGGGTGGGATGGGATAAGGTTGGGGAGGTCAGGAGGGGCTACGCTGGGACACTGGGAGGCCATGATAAGATCCAAGCCTAGACACCCGAAGGAATCCATTTTTGTTCTTCCCTGTGTCTCCCCTTCTGGCTCATCCAATGCACCATTGCCAAATTCCTCTTTCTAAAGCACTGTTGTGTTTCCTATTACTCTCCTACTCAAAAACTTATCCATTGTTTTCCACTCCCTACGGTGTGAAGCCTGAACCCAATGGCATCAAACACTTCTATAATCCAGCACCAACTAACCTTTTAGCTGGCATCTCTCACTGTGGGGAAATCATATAACATAATGTTTGAGAGCAGAGGCGTTGGAGTCAAATAGCCAGTGTGAGTCTCGTTTCTTCCACTTTCTACCTTTGTGACCCAGGACAGATTATTTAATCTTGCTGAGCCTGCATTTTTGTGCCTTTAAATTGGATCCAAGTGTAACGTTTATATCAGATAAGCATATAAAGCCTGTGCATAATCCACAGCGTACAGAAAGTACTTATGTAATAATAACCTATTATACTCTGTGGTCTACTCACTGCTGCCCATTCTTATCTAATGTCTCGCAGCCGGTGATGCACTATTTATCCTGTCTAGAACAGCTTCTTCTACGTCTATCCAAAATGTATAACCCTCTAATCACCAGATCAATATCACCCGAATCGCTGCCATCTCTGTGCCATCCCCCCTCTACCACCAGCCCTCTAGGGAGGACCCTTTATCTAAATTCCTAGACCAGGTTTTCAGACATTTTTATTCATATGAAGTTATTATGTTTTAATCATCTTTCAGCTTTTGTATGAGTGTTTTCCTTTTCATCCTCTCTTATTATTAGCTTTTCAAGGTCGGGTACCATGCCTTGTCTTGACCTTACTATCCTCATCACATCTAGTACAATGCACAGAACATTGCTCTTCATACAGATTCCTTGGGTGAATGAATAAAGAGTAAAAAAGTAAAAGAAGAGAGTGTCAATTTTTATAGTGCTATGAGTGGGGAAAAGAAGTTAATCAAAGTGTCCAGGGAATAAAATTCTATCCCTCTCTTCGAGCTGTTCATTTATTTATAAGCCGGGGACCATGTTCCATACCATCTATTTAGTCTCATGAGTATGTTAACATCATTAATATGAAGTTTCTGAAGTACTTTGTGTAAGGCCAAGTGGCCCGAGGCAGGGGAACGCAATCAGATTCACAGGTTGCATCAGACCGAAACTCTCCGGACCACCCAGTTCCAGGAACTGACCTGGAGACTCTCCACCTGGCCCAGCCTTCCCGCCTTTCGAGGGGCGGGACTAACGGTCCCCCACAATACCCAAAAAGACCACCAAATAAGGAATACCCTGCGCCCTCCCGGATTCACCACACCCCTTTCCCTTCTTCCCCTATAAATTCTGCCCAAACCCTCGCCTGGGCGCGACTTCTCTGGCCCCTTTCTCTCGGACCAGTGAACCTCGCCCGGGAGCGCTCCCTAAGAAAGCTCACTTGAAGCTTTCCTCTGTTTCGCGGTGCCGTTTGTTAAGATCCGACCTTACACTTTGTACTGCCTGGGGGGAAAGACGGTATAGAAGTGTAAAACATTATGTATAATCTCTTCAGGAAAAAAGGAAGAAAAACCATGTATTTTGTGAGGTGCCTCTATTCCAAATCACTCTAGTGGAAGGTTCCCAAAGGAGTTCATACACCTCTTCAAATATGCATTAATTTGTACTTTTCAAAGCCCCTGATGGATCCCTTTCATTTTAATTGAGGATATTTTGAAGAATTTTGCCTTTAAAAACTAGATAAAATAGTTCCCATACTTGCTCTGCCAAATCTACAGTGTTGGACATAACTATAATTATAAAGGACTATATTATCAGCTTCTCAGGCTAACAACAGCCACTCAGCAACTTTTTCTCAGGGATTTGAGTACTCTTACGTCTGTTTGTTTGTTTGTTTAATTTGGTGTTCTTATTTTGATCATGCTAAAAAATAAGGAGCGTATCTTAGAATGATCCCTTCATAACTGTGTACTGCCACAGATTCAGAGTCCTTGCTGGTATCTGCATTGACTGTCACATTGGCACAGAAATAATGCACAGTAAAATAACACAGGGTAAAGGCTAGCTGACACAATGATGCACTATATGGGAAAAGAGGGGAAACACTGGTGAGAGCACCGAATCTTCAAGCAGTACACAGTACTTTAGGCAGGCTGACCTCATAGAATCTATTTAATAACACAGGGTCATATCGGTGTCACCAGTGGTGTTTTGGAGTCAGCAAATGCCATAGTTTGTCACATTAAATTTATGTTGGCAATCCAAAATGCACTGGTCAGATCATTGTGTTTGTGTCTCATTTGAACCGTTTCTTCTGTTTTATAATTCTAAGGGAGTGATGAGCATAGAGTTGACCCCTGTTTTAATGTCTGTACCTTTTTAAGCATCCTGATAATAAAAATAATTCATCAACATCGTAAGTCCAGAACAGTTTCCTTCCAAATGGGCCCATAAATTGCATGAGTTTGAGAAAACTGCCTTAGTAGGTGATAGTAAAAGCCTTCAAGAGAGTGCTGCGTTATGGCCAAGCTTTAGTATACCAAGTCCACAAAACGTAAAGGAAGGGATCAAAAGTGTGGAGAATTCCAAATATGGAAACCACAGCTTTTCAGGTAAGAGTAAAAAAACTGAAGTTCTATAGCGGTCTTCAAGGGTGGATGAAGTGGAGAATTCAAGAGTGATGAAGACACACAAAGTTCCGATAGTGTTTCTGATGAACGCCTAAAATAACCAGCCTCAACCAGCTGCTGAGATATGTGTGTGGGGGGCGGGGGTATGTCTATGTGTGTACGTGTATATCCCTTTTTCCGTACTTGGGAGATACCCTCCCTACTAGGCTGCTTTCCTAACTTTCCAATCAAAAACTCTGTAGAAATGGTACTAATTTTAAAGAAATTCACTGTGCACACATATTTTCCAGAAGATTTTTTTTTTGTCAAATGAGGGCAGCCTTACTTCAGCTCTTGAAAGCTGTTCTCAATACCAATTTACTGTATAAGCAGGAAACCCATATTTGCTAGTTTCTAAACTTTATTTTCAGCTTCCTGTGTCTATAAACATTTGTTCTCATTTAGGGTGTGTACAGTACTTGTTAGAAGAGCACCCTTTTTTGTTTGTTTTTTTCTTACCCTTTCAAAGTTGAGAGGAATATGTGTGAGAGTGTGAAAAGGTCTAAGCGTTGTACCTTTGACGGGGTACTGTGCTCATTACAGGCACTGCAAATGTGGGTTGCTATTTTATGGCTGTTGCCCCCAGTGTCAAAAGATATAGTTACATCCTGACCCAGTCTTAGTTATTCAGGAGCGGTTGAGCAGAAATTTGAAATTGCTTTCCAGAACGCATTTGAAGAGGGCAAATGGGTAAGTAGACAAGTCAGCTAGATCTTCCTGGTCTAAGCAGAATCTTTCCCATTATTTTCCCCCAATCCAGTTTAAGTCTCATTTTATATCAGGAATTTTTTCCTGACTTTTTTATTGCCTTTCCTAAGGGCATGATAATAATAAGTTTAATCTGTAGACTACTTTTAACTTTTCAATACCGTTCCAAGGATATTCATCCAGGAAATAGCCAATGTTTGTTAGGCACTAACTTGCCACTCAACACTGTGGCAGGCATTCGAGGTATCCCAACGTGTATCACACAACAGCCCTGACCAACACCCTCCATCCCAGTTACGACAGATCCTCATTCACAAGGTCTCATGGTACCCAAATTCCCTGCACAACTCTACATCACATTATTATCATTATTAATTGCAATTATTAACGCAATAATTATTTACCTCGTGCATGCTTTATCTACCCAACTGAGAGCTCTAGGCGGACAGAGGTGGTATCAGTTTTGTGCACTGATGAACTCCTGGATCCCAGTTTAATGTCTAGCACCAAAAAAAAAAAAAAAGAGGTATTCAGTAGGAATGCACTGGCATGAATAAAAAAAGGAATAAATGATGATCTAGGAGGGAGGTGGATGAGTTTGGGAACCAAGGAAAGCACTGAAAGAACCCAGGGCTGCATAAAGGCAAGTACCTGCAAGAAGAAGCCTACACAGGGCAGAAAGTAGGGCAGGTTATTAAGTACAAACCAAGAAAGTAGAACGATCTTTTGTGATTGCAACATGAAAGCAAAAGCCCAAACCAGGATGCATCTCACAAGACAAGAAGTATCTTAGGAAAACATGCTTTAACTGCATCAGGCAGAAAAAGAAACGGGCTATCCCCTGTGCAGTGAGGGAAACAAAAGCAAATGACTAGTTTAAAAAGCCAGATACATCTAGGGCTTTGCTCTTTTGTCTCACCTTAGTTTTTCCCACCCAGAGCAAAGGCAGTTACACTATCAAAGCACGTGGCATCCGGAAGGGGCTGGAGAGGAGCGTGGGAGAAAGACAAAAGGGGCTGATGAAAGATGATTTTAGGAATTGGCTCCCTCATAGCCAAAGAGGCTGTACTCCATGAATTGTCCACGCCTGTTGTTTTTCAGAACTCACAGGAGGTGGTAAAGGTCAAAGGGTGTCCCTGAAACTGGCAGATGATTCTAGATCCCACTGAATCCCTGCCAACAGGCCTAACGGCATAAGTTAGTTCTACTGCTTCTTCTCCATCTAAAGTGGACAGAGCACCAGTCTGCGAGTCAGGAGACCCAAGTCTAGTCCTGGCTGTGCCACCGTCTCGCTTTGTGATCCTGAGCAGGTCACTTTACCTCTTACATCCTCAGTCTTCTCTTCCGAAAAATGGAGAAAGGGGATTATTCATTCTTCCAGTCATGGCTTGGTAGAATCAGAATATTTTTACATTTCATTTTCCCCCTAAGTAATGCATGTATACAACTTATAAAACCGAAGTGTATTCTAAGTAATAAAACAAAATTCAGCGTTCCCTTCCCTCATCCGTTTCTATCCCAGATTCCGGCTCAGGAGAATCACTCTAAGTTTTTTGCTATTTCTCCTGATATTTTCCCTTCATATCCTTTATACTGCCTTTTCCGGGTTTCCTGTTTTAGATGTTATTCATTGGATTTCTACTACTGCATATGAGGACTGAGCTCACACATCCTCAACCCATTCACGTGGGTCCCACTTTCGTACTGTCATATTTTGGTGCCATCAATATTCAGTGTTTACAATATTATGACTAGAGACATACCTCCACAGCAGAGCCAAATATTGTACTCTGAAACTTTTTGTTTTCCTGCTGTTTGTTTGTGCTGTTTTGTTTGTTTGCTTTGTTGATTTTTTCTATGTATTTTATCATTGATTCAGATGCAAACTTGCAGAGCAAACCACAGAACGCCTCTTAGTTATAACTGCACATACGAGGAGATCTCTCAGTTGCATTGCTCTCTCCTAGAGGCCTCCTTTCTGGAGACCCCCACCCTGTCCCTGGTCCTTTCTGCTCCAGCCTGGCCTGGACCTGTTGGGCATAGCAGGAGAGCTGTCTTCCTAGGACTGGCCCTCTCCTTCCCTGGTTTTGGCTCTCTTGGTCTCCATTTCCCATCCTTCCTCATGTCTCCACTGACTCTCCCATGTCAGTGCATTGTATCCTCGCCTTCCTAAAAATAGCACATGAGAGATCAATTTCTAGGTCTTGCATATCTGAGACGGTTTTTATTCCACCTCAAACTCTGTTGATTGGGGATTAAATGCAATCTTGGACACAATTTTCATTCAAACTTTTGCAGATATTTCATACAAACTGTGCAGATATTGCTCCATTAACTTCTCTTTTCCACTGGAGCTAATGAAAGGCCAGCCCATTCTGAGCACTCCTTCTTTTATGTGATTTCCTTCCCTTCTCTACCGGCAGAAGCTGTTATGATCTTCGTTTTGTCCCTCAAACTGTTGATACATATGATGGGCTACGGTATAGAGTGTTTTTCATTCATGGGTCATTCATGAGGCCAGGCACTCAATTTGAAAATGCAGATCCTTCACTTTTAAGAGATTTTCTTCTATAATTTATTTAATAGTATCCTGCCCTCCATTTTTTCTTTTCTCTTTCACTTCCAGTTCCTAGTAGCTGTATGTTGGACTTCCAAGATTCTAGTTATGAGACTTTAAGTTATTTTCTGGATGATATCTTCAACTTTATATTTCAGCATTTTTATTAACTAATCTGTTTATCTGTTGTATTGACTTCCCAGAGTTCTTTCTTATTTTTTTTATTATTCCTTTGTAATAGTATCCTATTCATGCTTCTCGTCTCTCAAATAAGAGTACAGTTTTTTTGTTTGTTTGTTTTGTTTTTATACATTTATTTATTTATTTTTGGCTATGTTGGGTCTTCGTTTCTGTGCAAGGGCTTTCTCTAGTTGCTTCGATCAGGGGCCACTCTTCATCGCAGTGCGTGGGCCTCTCACTGTTGCGGCCTCTCTTGTTGCGGAGCACAGGCTCCAGACGCGCAGGCTCAGTAGTTGTGGCTCACGGGCCCAGTTGCTCAGCGGCATGTGGGATCTTCCCAGACCAGGGCTTGAACCCGCGTCCCCTGCATTGGCAGGCAGATTCTCAACCACTGCGCCACCAGGGAAGCCCAGAGTACAGTTTTTTAAAGTGTTCTTTTGGTCCCTGAACTGTGCTTGTTTCCTGTGATTTACATTTTTCTGTTTGTTAATTTTAATTCCTACCCTCCCATAGTTAGAGGCCCTTAACTATCTATTCTTATAAATGTCAAAAAGCCAATAGGATGGTCTGCATGAGAGGAGGAAGATGGCTAGTGGATGACCCTCCCCTCCCTCCTCCCCCCTCCCCCCACCAACTGCCGCACAGCTATACCTGGTGACCCCAATCTAGGGTCCCTCCACTTCACCTTCATTGTCAGCCTCCAGTCTGCTGCTTGGCCGGAAAGCAGGCAATCACCTGGCTACATGAGCTGGGTGAGGGGTTCTGGAGCTTTCTATCAGTTTTCACCCCACTGTACATCAGTCCTTCGAGTATCTAGCACTTCAAATTTCCACCCCTTTCTGGTGACCTGTGGTATTACTGGCTTCTCTTATTGACTCCACCCACTTCCTCTGCAGACAGTTAAGTTTCAGCTTTCTTCACTTGGCTAAGTCAGTTACCCTTCATGCATCCACATTCCATCCTCCAATTGCACCTGCATGTGCATTACAAAATCCAACAAACCACAACCCTTTATTTATCTCATTGTGGTCTCCAGCCGACAAAGCCCCTTCATACGTTGTTGGCTCAATGATCCCCACAGCAGCCCCTGTTAAAGAGGCAGATACAACAGATACCACCTATAGCTCCGTTTCGCAGACAGGGAAATGGCGATCCCTGATTTGCAGCAGGTTATGCAAGCTGTAAATGGAAGACTACCTAAAACCCATGGTTCCTGACTCCAAAGCCAGTGCTCTCTGTTCATTACCCTGGAAGGCCCTGTTGTGACACTGGGAATGCTGGGGTGGGGGGAGAGCAGGAGAGGGAGAGACCCTCAAATCTTGGCTAATGGCTTATGAGTTCCCTTGTGTCCTTGCTTTCCCTTCTCAAATGACATTTGCTGAGATAGCCTCAGAGGGCAGAACAGATTACGAGCGCTTTCTCCTCCTTTCTTTCTCCTCCATTCTGCACCACCGTTCTTCACCAGCTTAACAAGCTGTTTGATGGAAAAGCACATGTAGCTTCCAAACCTGCTCCTATCCGTGGAAGCCGGTCCTGATGCTGCTCAGCTGTCATTCAGGCTGGTGGACCAGGCCACAGGGAGAGACAGGTCTTTCCTCAGCTGACACAGGAAGCATCCCGAGCTTTCCTAGCTCCCTGGCCTCCCCAGGCATTCTGCACACTTGGCTGTCTGCTAGGAACGGAGGTCCTTTGTAGCGTTCACTCTGCAGGAGAGTGACAGTTTTGAAAATTTCAGCTCAGCAGAGCCTTAAGCTCTGTTTTGAAAGGGTGCTTTGGTCAATAGAAATTTGGTCCTTAGAACTCGCTTTCCCTCTTTTCCTTTGTCTGTTTCAATGCTTAGTACGTTCGGGGACCACCTGAATACGAAATGGTTATTGACATGTCCAAGAGTCAGGATCTCTGGAGGTCTGTGCCATGGATCCTGCACCTGCTTCTGCGAGTCTGTTCTTCTCTATAGGATTGCTGCCCATGGAAGGGTCGCCAGATCTTTTTCAAGAACTCAGGCTCTGTGGTCAGACTGCTAGGGTTGCATTCTGTTTCCTCCGTTTCACAGGTATATGATTTCAGACAAGTTACTTAAGATCTCTCTTACTTTCCTCATCTGAAAAAACCAACAATAAGAGTTCTTGCTTCAGAGGGTTATTGTGAGCGTTCAGTGAGATAAGGCATGATACCTAGCACCAGAAGGGCTCTTAAAATGTTAGCACTATTATTAGCTATTGTTGAGCAAATTTTGCTATTTCTAAGTGCCAGGGGAAACATCAAGATGGATAAAAGACCACTCCTGCCCTCAGGTTGCAGTCCAGGAGAAGCTCTTGAGAATGGCACGTAAATAACCAATCACAAATTATACATATGAGCCCAAACATACAAAGTCTTGTCAAAGAGGTGTGGTCAAACTATTTGGGGGAGGAAGAATTCAGGGACAGGGAGATCACAACCTGATTGGGCTGATCCTTTTTCTTTGATTCGAATGGTTTCAGAGAGGAGTTAGCTGGAGCTTAAATTATGGGTTGGGTTTAGTACATCTTAGAGGAAAGGGAAAAAAATATAAGCAAAGATA
This sequence comes from Pseudorca crassidens, assembly GCF_039906515.1. Lineage (NCBI taxonomy): Eukaryota > Metazoa > Chordata > Mammalia > Artiodactyla > Delphinidae > Pseudorca > Pseudorca crassidens. Next base: position 129,501,249 of record NC_090298.1, read on the forward strand.
ACAGCAGGGAACTATAAGTATATTTGGAAAACACTAAACAGTCCATTTTCTGGAACATAGGGGCAAATGGAGAAAATTGGAGGGCTAAAACTGGAAGAGCATCTGTACTTAAAATATGGAGAGTCTTACATGAAAAGATGGTCAATATCACTAATTATTGGAGAAATGCAAATCAAAACTGCAATGAGCTATCACCTCACACCAGTCAGAATAGCCATCATTTCCAAAGTCTACAAATAATAAATACTGGAGAGGGTGTGGAGAAAAAGGAACCCTCCTACATTGTTAGTGGGAATGTAAATTGGTGCAGCCAGTATGGAGGTTCCCCAAAAAACTAAAAATAGAACTACCACCTGAACCAGCAATCCCACTCGTGGGCATATATCCGGAGAAAACCATAATTTGAAAATATACATGCACCCCAATATCCATTGCAGCACTATCTACAACAGCCAAGACATGGAAGCAACCTAAATGTCCATAGACAGAGGAATGGATAAAGAAGATGTGGTTCATATATACAATGGAATATTACTCAGCCATAAAAAAGAGTGAAATAATGCCATTTGCAGCAACAGGGATGGAGATTATCACATTAAATGCAGTAAGTCAGACAGAGAAAGGCAAATATCATATGATATTACTTATATGTGGAATCTAAAAAAAACAAAAAAAATGAACTTATTTACAAAACAGAAATAGACTCACAGACATAGAAAACAAATTTATGGTTACCAATGGGGATAGTGGTGGGGGAGAGATAAATTAGGAGTTTGGGATTAACATATACACGCTACTCTATACAGAATAGGTAAACAAGAACCTACTGTATAGCACAGGGAACTATACTCGATATCTTGTAATAACCTATAATGGAGAAGAATCTGAAAAAGAATATATATACATATATATATGTATAACTGAATCACTTTGCTGTATACTTTTTTTAATTTAATTTTTATTCTATATTGGAGTATAGTTGACTTACAATGTTGTGTTAGTTTCAGGTGTACAACTTTGCTGTATACTTGAAGCTAACACAACATTGTAAATTAACTATACCTCAATAATAAAAAAAAAGAATATGGAGAGCCTTGAATGCCTGTCAAAGACAAGTACCTGTCTGTTCCTTGCCAGGCTAGGGGCTGGAGGCAAACCAGGAAAGGAAGCAGATAGATGTCTGCCACCTTGGAATCTTGCTGCTAAAGAATTATTTCAGAGTTTCCCTATGTCTGGCAGCTTAGTAATTTGGGTTTAGGTGAGCTTTGCACAGAGATTGCCAACCCAGCACACCTGGGAGGTAAAGCCTTCTGTTTATCTCAAGCTTAACTATAGGCTGTCAGAGTGGCATGGCACCCTGGGATCCCACCTGGAACGGTCTCATCTTGGCCTTCCAGGGCTTCCTTGTCTCAAGAGGAAGGTGGAAGTCTCAGCTGATCAGATGCTTGAGGATGAGCTGATTCCCCTTGAGGCAGTGAGTTCTCCATTACTGGAAGTTTTCAAGCAGAGAACCATTTGGCAGGGATACTGTCAAGAGAATTCACTCAGCAGCTGGCTGGTCAGAATGATAATAGCTACCACTGACTGAGCACATCCTGGCTGCCAGGCTCTATGTTTAACATCTTACATACTTTCCCCCCTGTGTTTCCATGAGGGAAGGGATGCTGTTATCCCCATTTTATTGATACAAGAAAGAAACCTGAAGCCCATAAGAGTTTGGGATCTTGCAGAAGATCCCCTAGCCCAGCAGTCCCCAACCTTTTTGGCACCAGGGACCAGTTTCATGGAAGACAATTTTTCCACAGACTGGGGGCGGGGGGTGGGGGGATGGATGACTCAGGAGGTAATGTGAGCGACAGGGAGTGGCTGTAAATACAGATGAAGCTTCGTTCACTCACCCCACTGCTCACCTCCTGCTGTGCGGCCAGGTTCCTAACAGGGCGTCAGGGACCCCTGCTCTAGCCAATGAGTGATAGAGTTAAGATTTGAACCAAGCCTGTCCACACTTTTTTTTTTTTTAACTTTTTATTTTCAGAAAAGTGCCCTGGAGTCCACACTCTGCACAATGATACCATACTGGAAATGACTTCTAGCTATCCTCCAGCCCTGCTATTTCATAATTCCACTGCTAAGATGAAGCCATCTTTGGTTCCTGACCTTTCACTGGGACATGAAGGGCTTGGGATTAACTTTCATTTACCCTCATGTGTGTGTGTTTCCTGTCATCAGGGTGCGTGTTCAAGGCAAAGGTGAAAATCAAATCAGAGTTTAAAAAAAATATGAGAGGAAGAGCAAAGAATGCCTCTTCACACAACTCTGGAGAGCTGGGGCTTGAACTGAAGAGCTCATAAATGAACTAGCCCATGGCCAAGAGGCAAGAGAGTGAGTCCTAGGACCCTGGAATGCCAGATGGGAGAGCCAGTTTGCCACCCACCTCTCTCCCTACCTTGCTCCCAGGATGATCTCAGGCAAGTTCCTTAGATGACTGGAGTTTTTGAGTTGGAAGGGACCTTAAAGAGCCCTACCCCAGATTTTGTAAATTGTGCTCCCCAGGAACAGAGAATATTCACACTCAACTCTTCAAATATTCATTGTGAACCTACTACTTGCCAGGTATTGGTCTAGGAGCTACCTCCAGGGCTGCTCTAAGGGGGAAGGAGGAAAAAGGAGACAAACTTGACTTCTCCTCCTCACTATTTAACCATGTCCTGCCTTATATTAGAATTGCAGTTAAGATCTGTCGTAAAGAAAAGCTTAAATTCCTTTTTAAAATGATGTCTATTCTAACATTCCCATTTGAAAGACAACAAAGCCCAAAGAGATGAAGTGACTCACCCAAGGTCCAGCTACCATTGCTAACTAGTCATCATGTGTGGAGTGAAACTCTTCTCATCATAAGCCCTTGTTCCATATTGCCCTGGGCCTCAATTCCCATATTCTAGAATGGAGGAAAGTGACCAGACCACCTCTATTGGTATTTTCCAAGACTAAAGTGTTTTACTTTTCTGAATTTCTTGAACATTCACTGTTCAGCCTATATTGTCCTTGGTCATATAGTAATGGTGTACCGAAGACTGGTTCTTTAGTCCATGATTGCTATGATTCCTTTTCTCTCTCTCTGTGCCCATTGTGTTCACTCTGGGGAACTGGTCTGGGCTTTGTTTAACCATACTGAGCTTGTACCGTGGGTCTCAGGGAAAGTGGAAGGATGAACAGATTGTAACAATTACCTGTATTTACTGAGTGCTCAAGGTAGTGAGGGCTTAAGAAGCCAGAGTCCATTTTTCATGTTGAACATGCAAATACCTACTTCTCTGCTCTACAAAATCTAGGACATCCTGGAAGGATGTCTCTATATCTCACATGGGTACTGATGGCCTCACAAGGATGATGTAATGGTCGGTAATAGCCCTGAGCAAGAATCCAGTCTCTGCCATTTGCCGCCGGTGTGCTATGTTCTTGAGCCTCAACTTTCTCATCTATAAGACAGGTCCAATCATTCCCATGGCACAGGAATGTCTAAATGGTATGATCATTAAACGATATGCAGAGAATTTTGTACAGGGTTGAGTATATAGTGAGCTCTCCATAAATGGTAATGCTATTACCCTATATTTTCTCCTCTGGTTAATAATCTCCAGAAGCCTCAGAATGAGTCCTATATCATTTGTGATGTTGCTATCATGCGTGGACACAACAGAAACAACTTTTTAAAATTTCTCCCTGGAGCTTTCTTCAGGGATCCGCTACCAGTGACAGAGAGAGGAGAGAGGGGAAGAAAAAGAAAAGAGCTAAGAGAAATAAGTTTGACTTGTTACTTTAATATAACTCTGGTTCTCTACATGCAAACTCAAGTGGTGCCCTCTTACTTTCTCAGACTCTTGCACCAGAAAAGATCCAAGCCCCCTGCCCAGAACTGCCAATCAAACACAAGTTACCTTTAGAGGTTACACAATGGCAGCTCACAGATGAAATGCGAATGGCCCACACAGTTGTCTAAAGTTTTCAAAATTAGTAACATTTTCAAATCCAGGAACTTCACTTGAAAATCTAGGTTTCTGATTTGTTTCATTTTTAACTTTCAAAAATTGTAAAGTCTAACACACACACTCAGAGCAAAACTATATAGCTCAGTGATTGATCACAAAGTTAACACCCGAGTAGCCACCACCCAGGTCAAGAAATATAATGTTGCCAGCCCTCCAGGAACTTCCTTGTACCCTTTTTAGCCACATACACTGTCCCACCAAAGAGAATCTCTGACTCTTATAATCACATATTTGTTTTTCTTTATAGATTTACCATTTAACGTGCAGTCCTAATTGTTAGAGTTTAATTTTGACTTCTTTTTTGAAATTTACATAAAGGAAATAATCCAGTATGATTTTATGTGTGTCTGATTTCCTTTGCTCGATATCACACATCGGATTTATCCATATTGTTGTATATGGGTGTAGTTTACATGTTTTCATTTCTATATAGGATTCTATTGAATTAATATGTCATCCATCTATAATTCATCCATCTATAATTCTACTGTTGATGGACAACTGAGCTGCTTACACTTTTGAAAAATGAGTCTATAAATATTCTTGTATATGTCTCTGGCTGCACATGTGCACGTATTTTCATTAGATGTAAATCTAGGAGTGGCAGGAGAATGTTCAGTTTTAATAGATCCTGCCACATAGCTTCCAAAGTGGCGGGACCAATTTATACTCCTACCATCAGTATGTGACGATTCTCGTTGCTCCAAATTCTCTCAAACACTTGGGATTGTCAGTCATTTTAATTTTAGCCATTCTGGTGAGGGTGTAGTGACAACTCATTGTGATTTTAATTTGTATCCCTCCTGATTATTCATGAGGTTAGCTTCATTTCTATGTTTATTGAAATGTTGATATGCTTTTTACAGGGATAACAACAGTTCATGCCTTTTTCCCATTTTGTTACTAGGGTGTCTGTGCTTTTCTTAATGATTTATAGACGTCTAGATATGAGCCCTTGGTCAAATGTGTATGTTGAAAATATCATCTTCCTTTCTGTAGCTTGTATTTGCACTCTCTTGATGGTATCTCTTGATGTAATGGTATCTCTTGACGTACAGAACAGAAATTGTTCATCTTAATGTAGTTCAGTTTATCAGTTTTTTCCTTTATGGATATTTATTTAAGAAGACTTCTCCCACCCTGAGGTCATCAAGATATTTTCTTAGATTATCTTTGGGTGGCTTTATGTTTTCCATTTAGATTATTCCACCTGGAATTGATTTTATTGTATGGTCTGATACAGGGATCTAGAATCAATTTTTCCATACAGATATCCAACTGATGGCATAATTTATTGAAAAACTCATCCTTTCTCCACTGAACTTCAATGGCATCTTTGTCATAAATCAAGTGACCAAGTCTATGTGCTTCTGTTTTTGGTCTTCCTTTACTATTCCATTGGTCTATTTGTATATCTTAGGTCTTAAATTTAACCTAAGTCTTGATATTTGGGACAGTAAGTCTTTCCACCTTATTCTTCTTCAAATTTGTTTTGAGCCTGTTGTTAGACATTTACATTTTCATATAAATTTTAGAATCAACATATCAAATTATGAATAAAAATAAGGTATAGGAATTGAGGTGGACTTTAACTTACAAGTCAGTTTGGGAGAACTGATATCTTTAAAAATTGTCTCTCATTCCAATAATATAATATATTGCTCTACTTACTTAGGTCTTCTTATATTTCCCTCAGTGATGTTTTGTAGTTTTTCAGTATAGAGATCTTGCATATTATTTGTTATATCTGTTTTCTAGGTATTTAATGTTTTTTGTTGTTATTATAAACAGTATCTTTTAAAATATTATGTTATATTTGTTTGTTGATGGTATATAACAATAGAAATGATTACTCTTATATTGATTTCATGTCCAGTGACCCTGCCATATTCACTTAGTAATTCTAATATTTTTCTATAGCGTTTTTGGGCTTTTCTAAAAATGTAATCTTGTCACCTATGAATAATGACAACATTATTTTTTTCCTGCCAACTTGGTCATGATATTAACTCCTATATCCTGTTTACTAATATTTTAAGATTTTTTTTTCATCCTGATTCTGAAATAAAGTGCCTGTAATTTTCTTTTCTTTTCTTTTTTTTTTTTTTTTTTTTGCGGTACGCGGGCCTCTCACTGTTGTGGCCTCTCCCGTTGCGGAGCCCAGGCTCCAGACACGCAGGCCCAGCGGCCATGGCTCACGGGCCCAGCCACTCCGCGGCATGCGGGATCTTCCCGGACCGGGGCACGAACACGTGTCCCCTGCATCGGCAGGCGGACTCTCAACCACTGCGCCACCAGGGGAGCCCCTAATTTTCTTTTCTTATAAGGTTCTTGTTCAGTGTGATATCAGAGTTGTGCTGACCTCAGAAGAAGAATAAGGGAGTGCTCCCTCTTTCTATTCTTTGGAAGAGCCATGTAAGATGGTTGTTATTTATTTCTTAACTGTTTTATAGAACCCAGAAGAGAGATAATATGGGTCTGGAGTTTTCTTTGTGCAAAGCGTTAAATCTTCTTGTGGCAGCTTTAATAATTTATATTATGTAGGAATTTTCCCATTTCATCTATATTTTCAAATATCTTGTCATAGATTTGTTCATAATATTGTCTAAATATCTTTTTCATGTCTGTAGGATTTGTAATGATGTTACTTTCTATATTCCTGACATCGGTTGTTTTTGTGCTTGTTTGCTCTTGCATTTTCTCTAAGATTCTTTAGGGGTTTGTTTTCACTTTGTTCATCTTTTCTATTGTACGCTTCTTATTTCATTAACTCCTACACTGTATTTTCTTCTTCTCGCTTATGTTCTTGAAATGGATGCTTAGCTCACTGATTTTTTTTTTTTACAGCTTTTCTTCTTTTCTAATGTATGTGTTTTAAAAGCCATACATTAGAGGGAGGTATGTTTCCCTCTAAAAGTATGTTTAACTATCGATACATCATTAATTTCTTGACTTCTTTCAAATTTACTAAATATTTTATTTTTACTCATCTTATTAATTTGGAAAGTTGACAACCCTTAACTATTCCTTTCACGGTTACACTAGAGATCACAACATTCATTCTTGACTTAGCAAATCTTATTGTATATTGCCACTTATACCATCTTCCTAGATAGTGCAAAGATCTTAGAACATTGTAGCTTTATTTTTTTCCAGCCAACATACATACCACGATTGTTGTATAATTTTTGAATTTTTAAACCTGACAAAATATGTGGGAAATACAGTGGGTACAGTGGAAAACTCTAACATACATATAAATGGAATGTCATATGGAGAAAGTAAGAGGATTCAGAAATAATGTCTGAAGAGTCAATTGCCAAGAGCTTTCTAAACCTGATAAAAGGCATTAAGATACAAATTCAAGAAGTCCAATGTACCCAAAGCATGTTAAATAAAAGAAATCACACCTAGACGCAACATAGTAACATTGCTGAAAACCAAAAACAAACTCTTAAAAGCATTCAGAGTGAGGAAAGGGTGAGAAACAGATTACTGAGAAATGATCAACAATAAGACTGACAGCTGACCCTTCACAAGAAACAAGTGAATTCTATCTTTAAAGAGCTAAAAGAACATAACTGCAAGTGCAGATTCTGTATCCAACAAAAACTCATTTTCAAGAGAGACTGTGAGATAAAGACATCTTCATACAAATTTTAAAATGTATTTGTCAACAAGAGACCCATGCTAATGGAAATACTAAAGGATATTATCCAGGGACTTCCCTGGTGGCACAGTGGTTAAGAATCCTCCTGCCAATGCAGGGGACACGGGTTCGTGCCCTGGTCTGGGAAGCTCCCACATGCCACAGAACTAAGCCCATGCACCACAACTACTGAGCCCGCGTGCCACAACTACTGAAGCCCCCGCACCTAGAGCCTGTGCAACGAGAAGCCCCCGCTCGCCACAACTAGAGAAAGCCGAGTCCAGCAACGAAGACCCCATGCAGCCAAAAATAAATAAAATTAAATCTTTTAAAAAAAAAAAGGATATTATTCAGGAGAAGGAAAATTATTCTAGATGGAAACTCCGAGATGCAGAATGGAATAAAAAGGAAAAAAATAAATATATGGGTAAATATAAATAAATATGGACTGAATAAAACAGCAATAATAATAATTTTCCATCCTTTTCTCTTCCTATGCTTTAATCCTATTATTTTCCTTTTGAACTATCTTGAAGTTTATTAATTCTCTTTTAAGAAAAGAGATTCTTTTCTTGATGTAAAATTCTTGATGTCAGTTTTGTACTTTTAACATTTGGAATTTTCTCTTGATTATTTTGCATGATTTTCAGTAGTCTGCTGAAATTATCAATCTTGTATTTTACCCCCGGAAGGTAGTAAACATAGTTGATAATAAAACATATGTCTGATTGCTCTAATATCTTGAGCCCCTGTGAGTATCTCCGTATTTTCTCTTCTTTCCTGTTCATTGTTATCTATGTTGTTTTATCTTCTGGTGTAACTGGTTGTTTTTTACTGTGTGCTGGACATTGTATTGCAGAATTTTTTGTAGAAATAATTTGAGACATAGGGTTATGTTATCTTTTTCCCTAATGAATATATGTTTGCCTTACTGATAGCAATCCACTTTCATTTTAATACAATTTCAGAGATTGGGATGATTTGAATCTGAACTGCAGTCCCTACAAGCACCTATTTCCAGGTTCATTCTCCCTCCTATTGGGCAGTTCTTCTGGGTTTCAACTCAAAGTGATCATTGTTTAACAGCCTCATTCCACTGCCACCACTTTTTGGTCCTGAACTCCAATCCCCACCTTCTTATTCCTGACTCCTCTGGAGTTTAGCTGCTTCCAGCTGAATTGGTGAATGTCTCCAGGGCAAAAGTAGTTCCAAACACATGGCTTACTCACTGACTTTCCTCCAGCCCCAGATCCTGGCTCTGCAGTTCTTCACTCTCTTGCTAGCTCTTTACATCTTAAAGCAGATTTTAAGTACTTTGTCCAGTTTTTCTGTTTTTCCTCATTGGTCCAAATTATATAGTTTCTCGTTAACACAAGTGAAAGTCCTGTGCCTTCTCTTAAAAAATTCACAGACCTGTCCACAACAGGCTGACCCTAGGCAGTGGTTTCCCCCTTTAGATGAGGCATGCATTTTCCCAGTCACCACAGTGTCCAGCTGGTCACTTCTCATTTACATCAGTCCAGTCCTGTTGGCATTTGGGATTGAGACTCTTGCCTTAAATTCTTTCTAAAACAAAACAAAAGATAAACATTCCAATAGGCACTATTTGACCTTCCTGGGTTTATTTCTTCTAAATTTGGCTTTATATACTTGGTAAATAAAGGTTAGGTTTTTTATCATTTTGTTGGGAAAGAGCCTAAAGGTTTTACAGGGTTGCTGTCATTCTCCTCTCCATGTGCCTGTAAGATCTGGAATGTTTAATGGTCCCAGGCTTGCCCTGTGAGGATAGACTGCCAGACTGCCTTGTGCAGCAGAACATCTGCACTAAAAGCTGGTTTCTAGCCTCAGTCATGATGTGAGACCAGGACAGTGTTAAATGGAAGACTGAAGGCAGGATGACTTAGAAACAGATGGTGTATAGCTCCCACAGGGTGTGGAGTGCACTTCCAGAGTCAGTATAAGGAGTGTTAATGCTATTAGGGTGCCAAGTAGAGTGAAAACAAAACCACACAAAAAATGAGATAGAAGATTCAACTCTTTCTGTTCAGTAATCAGGAAATATATCTGCTCAAGGACTAGTGGCTTCAGAATAGACTTTGTCAAAGGGTCACTAAAATGGAATAATAGCTTACAAAGATTTCCAGATACCCTGGGAAATACAGAAGGGTGTGATCTTTTTCAAAAATGAACTCCTGGGCTTCCCTGGTGGCGCAGTGGTTGAGAGTCCGCCTGCCGATGCAGGGGACATGGGTTCGTGCCCCAGTCTGGGAAGACCCCACATGCCGCGGAGCGGCTGGGCCCGTGGGCCATGGCCGCTGGGCCTGCGCGTCCGGAGCCTGTGCTCCGCAGCGGGAGAGGCCACAACAGTGGGAGGCCCACGTACCAGGGGGGCGGGAAAAAATGAACTCTTGTCTTTTGCTCAGTCTAATTTGATGAAAAATTTCTGAGTACAGCTACTCTATGCAAAATAATCTCTACTTTCAGGAAGAAGGTACTTTCCCTAATTTTGGTTGAGAGTGTAGTTTCCAGAACCAGGCTGCCTGGATTCCAATCCCAGCTCTCCTGTATACTAACAATGTGACTTCAGTCATGTTATTTAATTTCTCTGTGTTGTACTTTTCCCATATATAAAATAGAAATAATAGTTATACTTATCTCGTAGGGTGAAGATTAAAAAAATAATGCATGTAAAGTACCTAGAACAGTGACTGGTCTCAAAAACTGCTATTTATAATTAAATGTTTTATTATTTTAATTACTTAACAATATTTAACATGCTTATCTTTTCTCTCGCAGAGCCCTGGGTTTCTTGTCTCTGTACTATACTCTTGCATTGAATGTTCTAAACATGCTGTCTTCACAAGACTATTTCTTTCCTAGTTGGATATGTGGGGATTACATTGCGGATTTCCAAATCTTGCTGCTCCTTTCAGAAAGCTCTTTGAAAACACAACTTCCTAGGATCCACCCATAGAGAATCTGATTTAGTAGATCCGTCAAGGCCTGGGAAGCTGAATTTTTTAAAAAGCTCACTGGTGATTATGACATGCAACCATTTTGGAACCCCTGGACGCTGGTGTACCAATTATTAAATATCTGGAGCCAACTGTTAAATATTCACGAATTTTGCAAACTGGTTGTTAAACTGTCAGCAGCTGTTGGCTGTGGTGGGAATATTTACATCATGAAAACTGGCAGATGCTACTTTTTCTTTCTCTCTGGAGAGCTGGGTGACTATCACACTGCAGGTACAATCTTCTCAGCTCCTGGGATCTGGAGTGTCTCTGTCTGACCCTCTTTTGTTTGGGACCCAAAATCTTCACTGTTCTCTGAGGTTTTCTTGATTGAGGTTTGGCTCTCCCATGGAATAGGCATTCCTGTGGCTGAAAGGGCTGTCAGCTAGATCCCTCTGCATCCATACGCAAACCCTCATTTCTTCAGTGTGAGACAGAAGTAGAAAAGCGCCCAGTAGTTGCTCTAGCTTACAGATGTGTGATGGCTGGCTCTCACAAAGATTTGAAATAAAATTTGAGGCAGCTTTTACAAAATCATGGCATTGCACATTAAAATCCAGATCCTCTGTAAAGTTTTTCTTAAAAAAAGAATAAAAAAGATCTGGACCTGCTCCTCATTTGATGAATTCTGGCTAAAGCTGAGTGACCACTGGCAGGGGGAAAAGTGCTCTCTCACCTGTCCATTTGTTCATTTATGCTTCCTGCCTGGCCCCTGAGTTTGGAACTCACCTTTGCTGGAAAAGGTGACAGTCCAGGACTTCGGAGATGTGAGCTTGTAGTCCTGATGCTGCTTTTAACTCACTATGTGGCTTTGGCTGACTCACTTTCCCTATAGGAGCCCTAGTTTCTCATTTGCAACCTGAGAGAATGCTCACCTTGTCTGCCTCCCAATGACGTTGGGTGGTCTGAAATGGGAGAGTATAAGCCCTTGACTGCCAGCAGCAGAAAAGCAAAGAATTATTGCTAAATGTTGATTCCTGTTATCTACCATCCCCTTAGTGGGGATGAGTGATCCCAGAACAAGGTCTGATAGGAGTAAGTCTTTGAATGCATTGGAACACCGAGAATGGATGGGGAGAGAGGGCTCCATGGTGAGAAAAACAGAAAATACCAGTGAACTTGCTGAATCTGCAGTCTCACTCAGGGAGATCTGGGAACACGAGAATTTAAAGATCCTATTATTAACCACCCCCACTTTACGGATAAGAAAATACGGGCTCAGAGGGAGTATGGGCTTGGCATCAGATCTGCTATCAATCCCAGCAACATTCCTTAACCTCTCTGAGCCTCTGTTTCCTTGTGTGTAAATGGGAATGTAAGAATCTGTCTTAATAAAGTATTGTGAAGATTCAGTGAGATAATGTGTGTTCAGTACCTAAAACATATTGTAAATGCCCAGTAAGTGGCAGCTGCCGCGATTAACCCAAATCAGGCATATGCTAACTGAAGCACTGGCAAACCAGGAAGTAGTTAAGAGAATATGACACATTGCTAGTGGATATTTCCTTATCAGAGAAGAACTTTTCATCAACCAGAAGGGGCTCCTTTTACTTCCCATTGCACTGGGGTAACTTAAATCAGTATTTTTCCTAGCATTTGCTACAAGAGTCGAAAGATACCCAACCACACATGCCCAAATCAACAGCAAGTACTGAGAGCCAGAGGTGGTATTAGCTTTATAAAGCATTTGCAGAGTCGAACTGGTGTGCGTTTCCCCTTCAAAAATCCTTAAATGTTGACCCTACTCAGCTGGAAATGAAAAATCTGGGCCCAGAGAACACTTTTCGATTTTCACTGCTTTGCGTGCCTCTTTTCACCGCCACATCTAAACATCAAGGCAAGAAGTGTTCAAGCGCCTTTGGGCTCCTGAAGTCTGGAACAAATTAGAATTCTTGGAGTCAGTCCTTCTTTTGGACTAAACTCCTTTTTCTTTTCCATTTTCCAATAAAACTTTCGGTTCCAGAGAGTCCTTTCTCAACCACTCCTTTTCTAACGCAGTTCTGTTTGACTTCTACTGTGCAGCTCCTGAAAGGAGCCACTGAACCATGACGCAGCCAGCATTTCAATTCCTGAGCACCAGCTTTCCAGCAGGAGCTGTTCCAGAAGCATCATTATATCCAGCAATCATGCATTTACCAGGAAAGATTGACACAGCATTTTCCCCCCTCTCCAACTTTTCCAGCCCATTAGTCTTTATTTGTCTTCCATGGAAAGACTCCCCCGGTTTGCTTTCCTGCCAAATCAGTGAACGTACAAATACGTGCATAAGTCAAACACACCTACACACCCGTAGATGTAATATGTACTGAGTCTGTATCTGTATTGAATATTCAACAGTTCATTTCCAGACTTCATGTCTCCACTGAAGTTTTAGTCATTTGCTTCTTTCCTCCTTTCTTATCTCCCCTTCTTCCTCCTTCACGCCCTCCTTACTTCTTTATTTTCTTTCTACTTTTCCCAGAAACTGCCTCTATTTTTGGTAGTCACTATAGAATCTCCTATTCTTCAGTGTCAAAGAGGCTTAAGAAGCTTTTTAATACAGTGCTCTCACTTTAGTTTTGAGAAATCTGTGTGCTAGAAAGGAAGCCATGTGCCATCAATGGCTTTCCCTTGCCTTCAGGAAAACTTCCAAGCTCCACAGGCATCACCCAGCACTGCATGGCTTGGACCCTGCCCTCTGTGTCAGCCACATCTCCACCTCAGTCTCCACACTGTAACCACACATACCCTTCAGTCCCTGCCTCGGGGCCTTTACACATGCTTTTCTTTCTTCCTACACAGGCTTTCACACATAGGCACATACCTCTTCTTCACCACTTGACCTTCTATTTATTCTTTAAGTCTCAACTCAAATGGTACTCGTTAGACCACCTTCCTGGCACTCATCAAATTTGTAATTATGTATTTAGTTGTTTAATGTCTCCTCACCTATCAGAAAGCAAGATCTCTAGGGACACACACCATGTCCCTTCCACCCCACCCCACCCCACCCCCACTATTTCTTCACTGCCATATACAGTGCCTGGCATTTGATAGTTACAACAGATATTAACAAGAAAGTAATAATAATGTCTAACATTTACTGAGAACTTGCAAGTTTCAGAGACACCGTTCTAAGATTTTTACATGTATTAACTCATTTAATACTTACAACTATCCTAGGAGGAGGGTATGAGTGGTCAAGTCACCCACCCACTATTACATGGCTAGAAAGTAGCAGAGCGAGTTTCTGACCCAGGCATTCTGACCCCAAAGCCTGAACGCTCAACCAGGCCATGCTGTGTCTCTATGAAGTGCTCCTTTAATATTCACTGAAGGAGTAAATGAAAAATTTATCCAAATTGATAGCGGCAAAACTGAGGTTAAAACTTAAATTGCTTGATTGATAATCCACTCCTCTTTCTAATGGAAACAGAGAGCCTCTCGGGTACCAGCAGAATGCAGTAAAAACAAAGAGAAGCAAATTGACAAATTGGTCTGTTGCTGATAAGGACTATGAGAGGGACCCTGTGATGTAGATTGTGGAATGAAGTGGAAATCATCGTTTTAGACTCAGGCAGGACCTAGTGGCAGGTGGAAAAATACTGAACCATTGAAGAGGACTTAAGATAAGGAATCAGGTTCTCCAGAAACATCAAGTGGATTTACAGTTATTATCACTAACAATTTAGGTAATTCTCATGCTTTGGATGATACTTTCCAAACCTGATTCTAAAGTATAAGCAACCATCAATTGTATAAAAGTGCTGGTCAGAATTCTAGGATGAAAGCTCCAGGAGGGTGCCTTGTTTGCGGCTGTATCCACAGCATGTGAAACAGTGCCTGGCACGTAGTAAGTACTCAATAAATATTTGTTTATCGAATTAATGGAAAATGCACATCAACAAATCCATCAGCAGGTACTAAGTAAGTATCTGTCATCAAGTCTATGCAGCTCAAGGCGCAATGAAGAACACAAACAAAAATAAGTCAGATTCCTTTTCTTTTTTTTTTTTTTAAACATCTTTATTGGAGTATAATTGCTTTACAATGGTATGTTAGTTTCAGCTTCACAACAAAATGAATCAGTTATATATATACATATGTTCCCATATCTCTTCCCGCTTGCGTCTCCCTCCCTCCCCCCCCCCATCCCACCCCTCCAGGAGGTCACAAAGCACCGAGCTGATCTCCCTGTGCTATGCGGCTGCTTCCCACTAGCTATCTACCTTACGTTTGGTAGTGTATATATGTCCATGCCTCTTTATCGCTTTGTCACCGTTTACCCTTCCCCCTCCCCATAGCCTCAAGTCCATTCTCTAGTAAGTCTGTGTCTTTGTTCCTGTTTCACCCCTAGGTTTTTCATGACATTTTTTTTTTCTTAAATTCCATATATATGTGTTAGCATACAGTATTTGTCTCTCTCTTTCTGACTTACTTCACTCTGTATGACAGACTCTAGGTCTATCCACCTCATTACAAATAGCTCAATTTCGTCTCTTTTTATGGCTGAGTAATATTCCATTGTATATATGTGCCACATCTTCTCTATCCATTCATCCGATGATGGACACTTAGGTTGTTTCCATCTCTGGGCTATTGTAAATAGAGCTGCAATGAACATTTTGGTACATGACTCTTTTTGAATTATGGTTTTCTCTGGGTATATGCCCAGTAGTGGGATTGCTGGGTCATATGGTAGTTCTATTTGTAGTTTTTTAAGGAACCTCCATACTGTTCTCCACAGTGGCTGTATCAATTTACATTCCCACCAACAGTGTAAGAGGGTTCCCTTTTCTCCACACCCTCTCCAGCATTTATTGTTTCTAGATTTTTTGATGATGGCCATTCTGACTGGTGTGAGATGATATCTCATTGTACTTTTGATTTGCATTTCTCTAATGATTAGTGATGTTGAGCATTCTTTCATGTGTTTGTTGGCAATCTGTATATCTTCTTTGGAGAAATGTCTATTTAGGTGTTCTGCCCATTTTTGGATTGGGTTGTTTGTTTTCTTGTTATTAAGCTGCATGAGCTGCTTATAAATTTTGGAGATTAATCCTTTGTCAGTTGCTTCATTTGCAAATATTTTCTCCCATTCTGAGGGTTGTCTTTTGGTCTTCTTTATGGTTTCCTTTGCTGCGCAAAAGCTTTGAAGTTTCATTAGGTCCCATTTGTTTACTTTTGTTTTTATTTCCATTTCTCTAGGAGGTGGGTCAAAAAGGACCTTGCTGTGATTTATGTCATAGAGTGTTCTGCCTATGTTTTCCTCTAAGCGTTTGATAGTTTCTGGCCTTACATTTAGGTCTTTAATCCATTTTGAGCTTATTTTTGTGTATGGTGTTAGGGAGTGATCTAATCTCATACTTTTACATGTACCTGTCCAGTTTTCCCAGCACCACTTATTGAATAGGCTGTCGTTTCTCCACTGTACATTTCTGCCTCCTTTGTCAAAGATAAGGTGACCATATGTGCGTGGGTTTATCTCTGGGCTTTCTATCCTGTTCCATTGATCTATATTTCTGTTTTTGTGCCAGTACCATACTGTCTTGATTACTGTAGCTTTGTAGTATAGTCTGAAGTCAGGGAGCCTGATTCCTCCAGCTCCATTTTTCGTTCTCAAGATTGCTTTGGCTATTCGGGGTCTTTTGTGTTTCCATACAAATTGTGAAATTTTTTGTTCTAGTTCTGTGAAAAATGCCAGTGGTAGTTTCATAGGGATTGCATTGAATCTGTAGATTGCTTTGGGTAGTATAGTCATTTTCACAATGTTGATTCTTCCAATCCAAGAACATGGTATATCTCTCCATCTATTTGTATGATTTTTAATTTCTTTCATCAGTGTCTTATAATTTTCTGCATACAGGTCTTTTGTCTCCTTAGGTAGGTTTATTCCTAGGTATTTTATTCTTTTTGTTGCAATGGTAAATGGGAGTGTTTTCTTGATTTCACTTTCAGATTTTTCATCCTTAGTGTATAGGAATGCCAGAGATTTCTGTGCATTAATTTTGTCTCCTGCTACTTTACCAAATTCATTGATTAGCTCTAGTAGTTTTCTGGTAGCATCTTTAGGATTCTGTATGTATAGTATCATGTCATCTGCAAACAGTGACAGCTTTACTTCTTCTGTTCCGATTTGGATTCCTTTTATTTCCTTTTCTTCTCTGATTGCTGTGGCTAAAACTTCCAAAACTATGTTGAATAAGAGTGGTGGGAGTGGGCAACCTTGTCTTGTTCCTGATCTTAGTGGAAATGCTTTCAGTTTTTCACCATTGAGGACGATGTTGGCTGTGGGTTTGTCATATATGGCCTTTATTATGTTGAGGAAAGTTCCCTCTATGCCTACTTTCTGCAGGGTTTTTATCATAAATTGGTGTTGAATTTTGTCAAAAGCTTTCTCTGCATCTATTGAGATGATCATATGGTTTTTCTCCTTCAATTTGTTAATATGGTGTATCACGTTGATTGATTTGCGTATATTGAAGAATCCTTGCATTCCTGGAATAAACCCCACTTGATCATGGTGTATGATCCGTTTAATGTGCTGTTGGATTCTGTTTGCTAGTATTTTGTTGAGGATCTTTGCATCTATGTTCATCAGTGATATTGGCCTGTAGTTTTCTTTCTTTGTGACATCCTTGTCTGGTTTTGGTATCAAGGTGATGGTGGCCTCGTAGAATGAGTTGGGGAGTGTTCCTTCCTCTGCTATATTTTGGAAGAGTCTGAGAAGGATAGGTGATAGCTCTTCTCTAAATGTTTGATAGAATTCGCCTGTGAAGCCATCTGGTCCTGGGCTTTTGCTTGTTGGAAGGTTTTTAATCACAGTTTCAATTTCAGTGCTTGTGATTGGTCTGTTCATATTTTCTATTTCTTCCTGATTCAGTCTTGGCAGGTTGTGCCTTTCTAAGAATTTGTCCATTTCTTCCAGGTTGTCCATTTTATTGGCATAGAGTTGCTTGTAGTAATCTCTCATGATCTTTTGTATTTCTGCAGTGTCAGTTGTTACTTCTCCTTTTTCATTTCTAATTCTATTGATTTGAGTCTTCTCCCTTTTTTTCTTGATGAGTCTGGCTAATGGTTTATCAATTTTGTTTATCCTTTCAAAGAACCAGCTTTTAGTTTTATTGATCTTTGCTATCATTTCCTTCATTTCTTTTTCATTTATTTCTGATCTGATTTTTATGATTTCTTTCCTCCTGCTAACTTTGGGGTTTTTTTGTTCTTCTTTCTCTAATTGCTTTAGGTGCAAGGTTAGGTTGTTTATTCGAGATGTTTCTTGTTTCTTAAGGTAAGATTGTATTGCTATAAACTTCCCTCTTAGAACTGCTTTTGCTGCATCCCATAGATTTTGAGTCGTCGTGTCTCCATTGTCATTTGTTTCTAGGTATTTTTTGATTTCCCCTTTGATTTCTTCAGTGATCACTTCGTTATTAAGTAGTGTATTGTTTAGCCTCCATGTGTTTGTATTCTTTACAGATCTTCTCCTGTAACTGATATCGAGTCTCATAGCGTTGTGGTCGGAAAAGATACTTGATACAATTTCAATTTTCTTAAATTTACCAAGGCTTGATTTGTGGCCCAAGATATGATCTATCCTGGAGAATGTTCCATGAGCACTTGAGAAAAATGTGTATTCTGTTGTTTTTGGATGGAATGTCCTATAAATATCAATTAACTCCATCTCGTTTAATGTATCATTTAAAGCTTGTGTTTCCTTATTTATTTTCATTTTGGATGATCTGTCCATTGGTGAAAGGGGGGTGTTAAAGTCCCCTACTATGAATGTGTTACTGTCGATTTCCCCTTTTATGGTTGTCAGTATTTGCCTTATGTATTGAGGTGCACCTATGTTGGGTGCATAAATATTTACAATTGTTATATCTTCCTCTTGGATCGATCCCTTGATCATTATGTAGTGTCCTTCTTTGTCTCTTCTAATAGTCTTTGTTTTAAAGTCTATTTTGTCTGATATGAGAATTGCTACTCCAGCTTTCTTTTGGTTTCCATTTGCATGAAATACCTTTTTCCATCCCCTTACTTTCAGTCTGTATGTGTCTCTAGGTCTGAAGTGGGTCTCTTGTAGACAGCAAATATATGGGTCTTGTTTTTGTATCCATTCAGCCAATCTGCGTCTTTTGGTGGGAGCATTTAGTCCATTTACATTTAAGGTAATTATCGATATGTGTGTTCCCATTCCCATTTTCTTAATTGTTTTGGGTTTGTTATTGTAGGTCTTTTCCTTCTTTTGTGTTTCTTGCCTAGAGAAGTTCCTTTAGTAGTTGTTGTAGAGCTGGTTTGGTGGTGCTGAACTCTCTCAGCTTTTGCTTGTCTGTAAAGGTTTTAATTTCTCCATCAAATCTGAATGAGATCCTTGCTGGGTAGAGTAATCTTGGTTGCAGGTTTTTCTCCTTCAACACTTTCAATATGTCCTGCCACTCCCTTCTGGCTTGCAGAGTTTCTGCTGAAAGGTCAGCTGTTAACCTTATGGGGATTCCCTTGTGTGTTATTTGTTGTTTTTCCCTTGCTGCTTTTAATATGTTTTCTTTGTATTTAATTTTTGACAGTTTGATTAATATGTGCCTTGGCGTATTTCTCCTTGGATTTATCCTGTATGGGACTCTCTGTGCTTCCTGGACTTGATTAACTATTTCCTTCCCCATACTAGGGAAGTTTTCAACTATAATCTCTTCAAATATTTTCTCAGTCCCTTTCTTTTTCTCTTCTTCTTCTGGAACCCCTATAATTCGAATGTTGGTGCGTTTAATGTTGTCCCAGAGGTCTCTGAGACTGTCCTCAGTTCTTTTCATTCTTTTTTCTTTATTCTGCTCTGCAGTAGTTATTTCCACTATTTTAACTTCCAGGTCACTTATCCGTTCTTCTGCCTCAGTTATTCTGCTATTGATCCCATCTAGAGTACTTTTAATTTCATTTATTGTGTTGTTCATCGTTGCTTGTTTCATCTTTAGTTCTTCTAGGTCCTTGTTAACTGGTTCTTGCATTTTGTCCATTCTATTGTCCATTCTATCTCCAAGATTTCGGATCAACCTTACTATCATTATTCTGAATTCTTTTTCAGGTAGACTGCCTATTTCCTCTTCATTTGTTAGGTCTGGTGGGTTTTTATCTTGCTCCTTCATCTGCTGTGTGTTTTCTGTCTTTTCATTTTGCTTATCTTACTGTGTTTGGGGTCTCCTTTTTTGCAGGCTGAAGGTTCGTAGTTCCTTTTGTTTTTTGTGTCTGTCCCCAGTGGCTAAGGTTGGTTCAGTGGGTTGTGTAGGCTTCCTGGTGGAGGGTACTAGTGCCTGTGTTCTGGTGGGTGAGGCTGGATCTTGTCTTTCTGGTGGGCAGGTCCACGTCTGGTGGTGTGTTTGGGGGTGTCTGTAGACTTATTATGATTTTGGGCAGCTTCTCTGCTAATGGGTGGGGTTGTGTTCCTGTCTTACTAGTTGTTTGGCATAGGATGTCCAGCACTGTAGCTTGCTGGTCGTTGAGTGAAGCTGGGTGCTGGCGTTGAGATGGAGATCTCTCGGAGATTGTTGCTGTTTGATATTATGTGCAGCTGGGAGGCCTCTTGTGGACCAGTGTCCTGAAGTTGGCTCTCCCACCTCAGAGGCACAGCACTGACTCCTGGCTGCAGCACCAAGAGCCTTTCATCCACAGGGCTCCTTAATTTGGGATGATTCGTTGTCTATTCAGGTATTCCACAGATGCAGGGTATATCAAGTTGATTGTGGAGCTTTAATCCGCTGCTTCTGAGGCTGCTGGGAGAGATTTCCCTTTCTCTTCTTTGTTCTCACAGTTCCCAGGGGCTCAGCTTTGGATTTGGCCCCGCCTGTGCGTGTAGGTCGCCGGAGGGCGTCTGTTCTTTGCTCAGACAGGACGGGGTTAAAGGAGCCGCTGATTCGGAGGCTCTGGCTCACTCAGGCCGGGGGGTAGGGAGGGTCACGGAGTGAGGGGCGGGCCTGCGGCGACAGAGGCCGGCGTGATGTTGCAGCCTGAGGCGCGCCATGCGTTCTCCCGGGGAAGTTGTCCCTGGATCCCGGGACCCTGGCAGTGGCGGCCTGCACAGGCTCCCCGGAAGGGCGTGTGGCTAGTGACCTGTGTTCGCACACAGGCCTCCTGGTGGCGGCAGCAGCAGCCTTAGCGTCTCATGTCTGTCTCTGGGCTCCGCACTTTTAGCCGCGGCTCGCGCCCGTCCCTGGAGCTCTCTCAAGCAGCGTTCTTAATCCCCTCTCCTCGTGCACCAGGAAACAAAGAGGGACGTAAAAGTCTCTTGCCTCTTCGGCAGGTCCAGACTTTTCCCCGGACTCTCTCCCGGCTAGCCGCGGTCCACTAACGCCCTGCAGGCTGTGTTCACGCCGCCAACCTCAGTCCTCTCCCGGCGCTCCGACAAAAGCCGGAGCCTCAGCTCCCAGTCCCGCCCGCCCCGGCGGGCGAGCAGACAAGCCTCTCGGCTGGTGAGTGCCGGTCGGCCCGATCCTCTGCGCTGGAATCTGTCTGCTTTGCCCTCCGCACCCCTGTTGCTGTGCTCTCCTCCGCGGCTCCCAAGCTCCCCCACTCCGCCTCCCGAAGTCTCCACCCGCGAAAGGGCTTCCTAGTGTGTGGACACTTTTCCTCCTTCACAGCTCTCTCCCGCTGGTGCAGGACCCGTCCCTATCCTTTTGTCTCTGTTTAGTTTTTTCTTTTGCCCTAACCAGGTACGTGGGGGGTTTCTTGCCTTTTGGGAGGTCTGAGGTCTTCTGCCAGCGTTCAGTAGGTGTTCTGTAGGAGTTGTTCCACGCGTAGATGTATTTCTGGTGTATCTGTGGGGAGGAAGGTGATCTCCGCGTCTTACTCTTCCGCCATCTTCCCGGAAGTCCCCAGTCAGATTCCTTTTCATGGAGAGGTCCTAGTCTAGTGGACCTGGTAACAACTACCACTATCAATGAAAGCCACCATCTTGGGGATTTGCTTTGTCCAGGTGCTGTGCTATGTCCCTTTATATATTATTAGGTCATTTTCATACTTGTAACATCCTTAAGGTGATGGCACTACTACTAGTCTCCATTTGCAGATGTAGCAACTGAGGTTTAGAGATGCTATGTCCTTGACCACAGTCACAAAGTCAGGAACTGGTGGAGCCAGGATTGAAACTCAGGTCTGTTTGACTCCGGTATCAACTATGCCAAATGTATTCATCCAATTATTTCAAGATCATCTATGGGTGAGAGGCATGTTGGTACTACAAGAGTTTGCAGTATTAGAGGGTGGGGGCAGGGACGGAGGGAGCACTGCAAGTAACACCACTCAGCCTCTCCATGTCTACATATGCTGCTGACCTGGGTCCGAAATACATTTCCATTCTTCACCTGCCACAATCCTATTTGTTGTGTAAATCCCAGATTCGGTGACACTTCTTCCTGGAAGGCTTCTCAAACACTACACAGTTGGGTTAGTTATCCCCTTCTCCATGACCCCTCATCATAATACTTCTCACTCCACATTCTTATCATTTGTGTTTCCCACCTACTAGTCTTCAAGTTCTTCCAGGATAATATTTTATCCTTCCAGGTCCAGTACAGTGCCTGACGTACAGTGTGTCATTTCATCAATATTTATGGAACAAATTAATTTTAGGTAGAAAGTGCTGTATACGGATCCAACTAATATACAGCAGAATTCAAAAGAAGTAGTACATTTGGGGGCATTAACTGAAGCTCCAAGACAAAGAACTGCTGAAAAGTTGGGTAAGATGCTTACTCAGTGCTACACTGCGCATGTGTGGATGTAACGGCCTCAGGGGATGAGCGGTGTACAACGTGATCCTGGAAATGTCAACATGGCGGAGGGGTCCTACATGTACCTGCTCGCAGACAGGGAACTCTTGCTGAGGGCGCGACTGTCACTGGTGCTCAGTACTGCCCCTGCCCTATGCTCAGGGCTGCAAGGGCCAACACCAGGAGAGACTCAAGGCGGAACTCTACCATGGTGGTGAAGCTGAGCCCAGAGCTGCATAAACACTTAATCTTATCAAAATGAGCACAAGCAATCTGAAGGATTCAACACCACAAAACCTACTGACTGAAATACACTGTATTGTGTATACCAAGAATGGAAGTGTTAGAAGAGAGACCCATTCTGCTAAATTATGATGGAATCAGAAGAAGAACAACGGCGCTAGAAGACAACCTTTTACTTGGAATGACCTAAAATGTAACTTCATGTCCACTTGAATGGATCCATTAGTTCCAAAGCCATGAAGAAATTAAGAGCCAAGAAGCCAGGTCTTAAAACCCATGATGAGATGACTATGATTAACAAGAGAAAGAAAAGAACTTTTGAAGAATGCTTCCAGATGTTTCAAATTATTCATCAGTTTACTACTAGCCCTGAAGATATTTTCATGGCTACAAAAGATGTTATTAAAGAATTCACAGATGATGGTGTCAAGTGCCTGAAACTAAGGAGCATACCCAGAAGAGAAAATGCTATAAGGAATGACTAAAAAGACTTATGTGGAATCTGTACTTGAGAGTATAAAACAGTCTGAAAAAGAAAATGCAGACACTGACGTTAGGTATTTGATAGCAATCAACAGAAGAGGTGGCCCTTCAGTAGCTAAGGAGACTGTTAAACTTGCTGAAGAGTTCTTCCTTTCTACTGAGGATGCAGTTCTTGGACTAGACCTTGCTGGAGACCCTACCATAGGACAAGACTTCTTAGAACCTCTTTGAGAAGCTGAGAAAGCAAATCTGAAGTTGCCATTACATCTTATAGAGATTCCAGAGCAAAAAAATTAAATAAATAAAATTAAATAAAATAAAGAAACCTAAGTACCCCTGGATCTGCATCCTGATAGAATCGGGCATGAGACATTTCTCAGATCCCCTGAGGGAGGATCCCTGGATCTGGTGGACTTTGTGAGACACCATCAGATACCACTGGGTAAGACTTCAGGTCCTGCAGACAACCCTCTGTTCCTTCCTCCCCCACCCCCAAGGTTAAAATCCATATGGAGAAAAGTACTGTTCTAAAAATATATATATCATTTAGAAAACAATGTTCTAAAGTTGGATTGGGGGGCAATGTGGTCATTAAGACTCCTGTCTTAATGTCTGGACGTTTGGACTATGTGAACCCAGGAAAGTTATTCTCTCTGAGCCCCAATTTTCTCAGCTATACCACTGAGATGACAAAAATTAGACTGTTGGGAAATCAAAATGAAGTAGTACATTAGGAACTCAGCTGAGTGCTCTGTTCTTTGTAAGTATTCAAATGTTTGTCAGAGCCACTGCTGCTGCTACTGCTGCTACTTGTCTTCCAGTATTATGATTAGGCAAAGTTGGGAGAGTAAGGCATTTTATGCAGAAGTGCACTTCTGAGGAGAAGTACAGAGATATGGAGAAACATCCTGCCCTAGGGTATAAAGACAATTCATGGCATTGGCAAAAAAGGCTATAGATATTTCATGCTAAGAGAGAGTTTCCTCTGAACCAAGGTATAAAATGCTCAGAAAATGAGAGAGCTGGTGAAACCATGCTCCATTCCTGTTTTTAAGAGCTAAATGTCAAAATGAAGAGTCCAGTGGATGTGCCTGAATCCAATGTGTGTGTCTTTTCCACTAAACAGATAGGCGAAGCTCTGTACGGTGGCTGCCATTTTGTTCCCAGGAAATGATTCCCTGGGAATGTGGGCTGCTGTCTCTTATTCTTTCTGGTGAAGAGTGGTGTGTCATTAGACATCTTTTTGTCTAGAAGCATGATACCCGTTTGGGCTCTATGTCTAGCCATCTAGTCTTTTCCTAAGGTTGCCCAAGTAGAAATGTGAAAAGATGTGATTTGGTCCTTGTGGCTGGGATTAGGGAGAGCAGGTGTGCTGGTATAGGTGATCCCTTAATTGGTCTCTTGCCATTGATCTTCATTGAAATACCTACTTTCAGTCCATAAGACCTTATAGAAGTAGCCAACTAAAGTATACTCCAGAGTAGTTCATTCATCTCATCTCATACTACAGTAGGTCTCCATGGCCCATTAAAACTGCTTATCCTTCTCTTTACATCTATTATTTGAGTTTACCCTCCCCCTCCTGTCTTCTTCCCCTTAAGTCATTGTGATGCTCCTACCACCCTAAATGGCTGGCAGCACTACCTACCTACCGCTCTCTTCCCCCACCCCAAAAACCCTCACATGCACCCCATGTTTTTGGCCACTGTGATTTTTTTTTCAAACTGATCCTTCAGTTTGAATGCCCACATCCTATTATGATTATCAAAAGAGTCTGGGCTTATGTGCAGGTTGGATGTAGTAATAACTGGGGGATAACATAGGATTATTTGATTTCTTGTGTACTGGTTTTTTTCCCAGAGACGACCTGTTTGGTTTGAAATTTGCCTTAATTGTGTCACTTCGGCAAGAGCAGAAGGGGATGGACTAGAATCTGCGAGGCTAGGATGCAGGGTTTGCTAGATGGAATCAAGAGTACAAACTTTCTAGTTAAGCATATTATAACCTGTGGGGGTAGTTTGCATTTTAACCTATGTACGTCCTCATTTAACCAGCTTTCAGACTTTAAGCAACCTTGAAATTTTGGAAAACTTCTGGTATACAAATGCAGATGAAAGAATTACCATTATTCTTACACCCTGCAGGGAAATGCATGTTGATTGTAAAACTGTATAAATGTCAGGTGAGTGATTTAACAGGCTTGGTTATTGAGCTTGTTAACAACAGATGTCAGATAAGAAAAACAGCAGGTGAGGGTAGATTGGAGGAGCAGGCACTGGCTGCTGACGGAGGAGTGACAGCTGACACGACGGGAAGGTCCAGTAGAGACTACAGTCTCACCAAGTATGAAGCTGTCTGGGAACCAAAACAAACAAAAACAAATAAAACACCCTACGACCTTAGGAGACCTTACAGGAGTTATCACATACACCAGTGGTCACAATTATTAATCAACAACCAGTTACCATATGTCTACTATGTACCGGGTTCCATTCCAGGAAATTCAGAATACAAAAAATTATAAAAAACAGAACCTTGCTCTGAAAATATTTACCATCTGCAACACTACCACATTGGCCAAGCTGAAGCTGTGTATATTAAGCTCTTTTTACAAATGTGGGGACATGCATAGAACCTATTAGGAGGTTTTTCTCTTGAAAATACGTAAAATTATTTAGCTACTTACAAGATAAATTTGTTTACTGCTTTCTCAAAGATGCCATTTCCTGACAATGCTAATAATGGAGGAATTTCAGAATAAGGACCTCATAAAGTTCACGCAGCTGTCTCTCTGTGCAGACTTAGATATCACACAGCCATGACCTCACTCAGGCCAGGGGCAGGTTTTAATAGCTTGGTAGGACTATGGTCAGAAATCCGGTTTGGTATAAACTGTTTTCTCTCTTTACTGTTAACTTATTTAATGAAAGGAAATATCTCATTAAAGATGCATATTTTCCCCAGGATTCCATGGGCATGGGGCCGTGGTACCTACAGGTCATTAGACAAAATGAGAATGGAGTCTTGAGATAGATCAGGAACCCCCAAACTCATCCTTGTACTTCAGTCATTGGAATGCTTTGGTTATCGTATTCCATCATGCCAGTCATTTAGCGTTGAGGAGTCTTCTAAATAGTGATTTAGGGCATTTTCCCTGGGGAAAGAGCTCCTCTATAAAGGAACTTCAAGAAGTCCAAGAAGGTGGGCTCTGTGTCTGCTGAGAGACAGGAGAGGTAATCAGGCAGTGGCGTAGCTCGTGGTACTGGGGAGTAAGACGATTTGCTGCCCACATCCTATGGAAGGTATGGGTGAGAGTGAGCATAATGGGACACTTATGATAGCAGCAGGCAGAACCAGGACCAGTCATTTATTTGAAATGGAGAAAGGAATGTGTATTTTCATCCCACTGTCCACCAAACTTTTTTTAGGAAAAAAATGAGAGTAGGAGGAAATTAAGAGTAGGAAAATGTTATACAACTGCTTGGTCTTTTGAGCATCTTAAAATCTTTGGCAGGTCAGGAAAAACATGGTGAGAATGCTCAATGGAGAGTCAAGAAACCAGGGAAAAAATGGTGAGAATGCAGAATTTGGAGTCAGGAAACATAAGTTCAAGTGTAGTTTCTGCGGCTGACACCCTTACTGTGCGATTGAGGACAACATCCCCCCACCCCAGAGCATCCACTCCTTGCCTGTCATATAAGGGAGTTAGATAAAGCCTCTATAGGTCCTTCCATTCCTGGCATTCTAGGGTTTAGTAATAAGCTAAAACAAGGATCTTGTTTTTTAATGTATTATAAGACACAAGGAAATGTATACAGTGAAGTGACCTATAAATTCTGCTGCACTTTAAATGTGAATTCGATGCAAATACAGAATGAAAAATCAGGGTGAAAATCATTACCCGCTGTAGGTTAGGAAGTATAATGTGGTTCTTTTGCAGTGGGAAGAATGAATCTTGCACAAGCTGAAATAAGCACTGAAAAATGTTGGAATAACTAGACACTATGGTAGTCTGGGCTTTCTTCCCCTTTGGTGAGACTTTTCTATTTTTGCACCCATGCTTAGATGGGGGACAAATATCCTGGAGATTCTACATGGGACAAGCATGTAGAGGAATGTCAGGGCACCTGAGCAGAGTCATAAGTAATGACATCATATATAGGTTTATATGATCCAGAGGACCTGAGGGTATACAGTCTCTGGTCAACCTGAGGTAGTATCTACCTGTCCTGAGAGATAGGAAAATTTATCCAATTGTTACACTTGAACTTGAGCTGAGAAGACAGCCTGGGAGATGGGAATTCATGATTACTGGGTGCCACAACATGTGTTAGCACCTGACATATTCTCTTTCATTTAATCCTTAGACTAAAAGCACCCTATCAGAAAACAGTTTTTAAACATTATTGGATTTTCTGATTCCTACTTGTAAAATGGTGAAATGAAATCTTGGAGAGGTTAAGTAGGTCTTAACAGCCAGTAAACAGTATAAGCTGAGATGGAAAGGTTCCCTGATTCCAAAGCCTGTCCTCTTCCACAATACCTCATTGCCTCTGGAAGTCCTAGTTTCCACTCTAGTTCTGCCTTTATTTGACTGTGGTACCTGAAAAATAATCACTCAGGTTCTTGAATCTCAGTTTGCTCATCTGTTTAAAATCACATAAACAACCAGCCAACCAACCAAAACAGTGACTATGTGGCCTCTGTTCTTTCTCTGTGGTTTGCGGATGGATATGACAGGGCTACAGTTAATTCACTGGGAACGGTGCCTCTCAGTCATGAAACATGGTGGCCCTCAACTTTAAGAGGGCTTTGTACAACCTGAAACTATATGTAAACTGTATCATATATTTATACATCTGTATTGTTTTAGAAAAGAGTCCAAAGCCTTCCTGAGGTTCTCCATGGAATCTGTATCTCCAAATGCCCAAGAAACTTCTGATTAGTACATCTCCTTGTGGTATCTTCGAGCTCAAAACGTTTGTAACAAACTGAAATAAATTAGGGTTTGGTACACGAAGGGAGTTCAAAGGCAGAACTTACACTTGCACCATAGACTATGCAGTGTCACAGAAACAGACCTGGCAAAGAGTCGAGGAGTCGGGATCCTGGTTTACTCTGCCTTGTCATTCAAAGAGATGCTAATTCCTGCCTATCCCTCTGCTTGTAAACAGTTATTATAAAACCAAATGTGATAACATGGATGAGAGCACTCTGGAAAAACATAAAGTATCCTGCAAAAGTAGGATATTAACTGTGAGATATTAAAGTATCAAGTCGTTTCATGAGTTGTCAACTAAGAGGGAGAATTGCAAACTCCATCAGCAAAATTTAGAACCTCTGCTTTTTCATCCTTCGGCAACGTCCTACAGCTGATACTTGTGTGTAAATTTCCTTGACATTAATGAGAATCAGTTGCAAATACAGCTTGCAGGATTCAGATGGAGATCATCACCAATCCGGAAGCTGATATACAGAACTTGAGGTTTCTTCTCTAGGCAAGATATTCTTTATTTATCTCCTTTATTCCATTAGTCAGTGATCCTTAAAGAATGGTCCAGAACCAGCAGCATGAGCATTATTCATGAACATATTAGAAATGCAAATTTTCAAGCCCCACCCCAGACCTATTGAATCAGAAATTCTGGGGGTGGGCAGTGCAGTCTGCATTTTAATAAGCTCTCCAGGGAATTCTGATACACTACATGCTCAAGTTTGAGAACCACTGCCGTTAAGTGATTATCCCAGGACAGACCTCCTGGGCTCATATGTTCGTTATGGGTACTCGAAAGAGAATGACAGGGTTCCAGTAACCTGGAAGAGTACCTAGTATAGTTCCCTAAAGGACAAGTATAGGCAAGGTTGGGCTGGGGGACACCAGGGTTAGCAAACATGATAGGTGTAGCCCGAAACATCTCAAATAGACCTCTTGTGTATATGGCCCCGTGTTAGGTTTTACAGAGCTGAGAAAGAAGAATATGGCCCTGTTTCAAGGAGTGCAACTCCTGGAAGATTCGGAAAGTATAGATACCCCTGGTACCCTTGCAGCCAAAGAGTGACAGCAATCCAAAATTAAACCACACATGCCTAAAAGTTAGCTCTGTGGTAAGCTTTCTTCTCTGAGCCTCGAAGTTATAGAACACAACAATAAATATGAAAACAACTAATGCTTATAAAGCATTTATCATAGCCCTAGCCCTGTTTTAAGTGATTTTTATGTGGTGTTTTTATTTTTAGTGGTGTTACCTGTTTTCAGCTGTTTACCGTACCAGGTAAACAGGCTCTGAAAATACAACTGTGAGAGGCTCTGAAAATGCTAGGCTCTGAAAATACAACTGTGAGAGTCTAACTGCCCTCAGGGAGCTCACACACCAATGGGGAAAATCAGAAGAAATGAGCCCATTACTGTTCCAGCGAGATGGAGTATGAAGTGCAAGTTCAGGGTGTCTTCAGAGGCCTAGGTGAGGCAGCTACACTCAGTCTTACGCAAACAGAGGTTTCTCAGAGGAGGAAATGCCTAAATGTAGGCTTCCAAAGGATGAGAGGGATTGGTCATTTTAGGAGAAAACTGAGATTTTAGGGCACTTGGACAACTGTACTCCAGGTCACATAACCTGTGAGTAAGTGGTGTGCTGGGATTTGAATTCAGGTCAGTCCATTTCCAAAGCCCTTGCTTTTAACCATTAAGGTTAGGCTGGAAGACAGGTTTTATCAAGCCTGTCAATCCTGACAAATTGGTACGGGCTTCCAGGAATGCTGATGATGAGGACTCTGAGGGCTCAACTGGAAAGAATGCCATGATCAATTAGTGATGTCTGCCTTGGGTACAGAAGAGGGGAGTGTAGGTGTCATGCATTTGCTGACCCTGCACTGCAGAATACTGCCTCTAGGACTCAGCACAAAGAGGGACAGACCTGCAGAGCTATTTCTAATTCATGGAAGACTGTCTCTGACCTCAAGGAACTTATAGCTCTATGGCTATCAGTGGGGGCCTATTATATATTACCAGGAGGTAGTCAGTGACAGCTCAGGATGTTATGAGCTGATGGAGCATTCAGGGAGAAAGGGAATAAAGTTTTCTTTATTTTTTTTTAATTAAAATTTTTTTTTTAATTTTTTGGCCACACTGTGCAGTATGCGGGATCTTAGTTCCCCAACCAGGGATTGGCCCTGCACCGCCTGCAGTGAACGCGCAGAGTCTTAACCACTGGACCGCCAGGGAAGTCCCTAAAGTTTTCTTTAAAAAGTGAACATGCTGATTAAGTGTAACTGTGAAAAACAAACAACGATAAAGAACAATCTTATGAATCTACTAAACTTCACAATTTGTAGGCCAATTCACTTTTCAATTTTTACTTCTGTTATTTCCATCAACATGGAAGATGTTAATATGATAGAAAATGGTACTGTTCACAAGTAATGTGTCAAGTTGGTTCTATCATGCCCGGGGGAAACTTAAATTTACAAATGCCACCCAAAAAGTATGCATTCAACATACCTAATGGCTCATCTGTGGAGTAGTTTGGGATTGAGGGAGGCGGCTCTTTAAGGCAAAGATGGTAATAAGTCAGTGCCAGTTTTCTTCACACATGGTTTATGGTATTAGGAGGGTGGTAGGTGAGCTCTTTGAAGGGTAATCAAACATTATTTTCACAGTATATTTGTTAAACCACTGTATGCATTGAAACGACAACAACAGCAACACAACAAGAACAATTGGTCCTAATAATCAGAAGGAATCTGATGGGTACCATCAAGTCAGCCCATAGTGGGAAATGACTGCTGGATGAATTTCCTTTGCAAAAAGTCTTTTTCAATTCTCCCTGTATTAGCTTCACATTGAACTTTTATAAACACTTTTTATCCTTGACATTAACCATTTTTTAAGTGGCTCATGCATTGGACATAGAGATCAAAAGGAGAAGATGACCTCCCCCAAGGTCCCAACGTCAGAGCTGTCTACCCTCTGGACACTTCTCCCCAGGAAGCCTGTGTTGTGAACACTCATCTCTCATTAACCATGACTTGGCAAACCAACATGCCACCTCATTTTCAGAGGCTCACTTGGTGGTTATGGGCAGCCTTGCGTTTCATCATCTGCACCAGTGGGGTGTAAACCTCAGCAGTCCCCCACCCCAGGGCTATGCCTGCTTATAGAGCTCCCCTAAACCTCCACCCACAGCCATCAGAAACCAGCTTCTCACTGGTCCTCCTCCCCACCTCCCCCAGCATGTACATCAGAGATGATGGGGGAGCTTATCACTTATCACCGGAAGACTTACTTACCTCATCTTACTTTGGAAGACAAGATTTGACAGTACCAGGAATCAAAACACTTTCCTGCTGACCAGGGCAGAATTCTCTCTGATTCATTTTACATTTTAAACATTATCTGAAACCTCAACAAGGGGAAAAAAACATGACAGTAGTCTGTGGAGAAGAGGCTCTGGGGCGCAGGCTGAGAAGCACTTTAACTTTCTCATCCCTACCAGGTTAGATAATCACCTGGAGAACTGTAAGAAATGACCTCGATGTACAGGGACTGTGTATCTTTGTATCTTAGCATCGTCTATGTACAAATCCCAACACAAAGAAGGTGCCCTGGAGGCCAAGGTGTAGGACCTCCAGTTAAGATTACATGTTCTGAAAGAGGAAGAGAACCATTTAAAGCTTAACGTTAAGTACACTGAACTCTGAAGGTTCTCCTTTGCAGGGCTCCTGATAACATTCGTGCAGCAGAGAAATACCTAGTCAGTTCAGAGAAACTACCTTATTGCCTGTGCAGTTTATTCACATCCTTCACCCCCAGTAGGCTTCTGAATACATACCCCTAATACATCCCTCCTCTTTGAGCAGTTCTGCCCCCGAAGCTTAGCTGTGTGCTGTCACTTGTCCATCCCTCTCTAATTCAAGTACATGGCTATTTTCTCCTCCATTCCATGGAGAGAGACACAGCCCAGTGCTTTGGGTGGAGCCCAGGGCTGCGGGCAGTAACAAACTCTGGTTTCTATACCTACTTCTGCCACTAATATGTTATGTGACTTAGGACAAGTATCCTTCCCCTCTCAGCAACCCAGTTATCTGGCATTAGTGCAGGATTGGCTAATCTCTAAGGAGCCTTTCCAGCCCTAACATTCTAGGTCTTCAAGGGAACTGGAATTCTAGGTTTGACTGAATTCAGTGTAACCAGCATTTGCCCACTTCTTCCTCTTTGGCATCAAGCATCACACCAGGGGCTACAGGGGATGTACTTATATGGGAGCTCTCTCTCTCTGAACCACAGCGCTCACAGGCGAGGGGAGAGTAGGATGAGAAAAACAAGCTTACAGTTCTCTCCAGTGCACAGCAGAACATACTGTGTGCTATGAGCAAAGTACAAATGATTGCAGGGTCTAAAAGAGGCAGAAATTGCATCTATCTACGAAAAGTCAGAATCACACTTCACGGCATTTCAGATGAGCCTTGGCAGGGAGGGAATTCAGACAGGACACGGCTTAGTTTCTATAGCAACATATACTGAGCAGGTCTTTTGTGCCAGGCACTGCTAAGCACTCTGCACATAATAACCAATTTATTGCTGTCAGTCTTTTGAGACTGAGACTAGGATTATTCCCATTCCGCATATGAAGAAACTAAGGCAGAGATTACCAGAGTAACAGACCACCAAGAAAGTGCCAAGTGCCAGGATTCAAACCCAGGTAGGGGACCTGGTGCCCAAGTCCAGTATCAGTCTGGTGGCTCTACTGACCCTGACATATGGAAAGCCACTGACCCTGGAGACTGGAGAATGAAGGAGATCTGACTGCAGAGACGAGTTTTATGGCCCTGGGCAAGTCCTTTCACGCCTCTGATCTCCAGTTTCTTATCTGTGAAATAGCAGTGCTAAGTCCTGGCCTCAATGGCCTCATATGATGATTCAGCAAAATGGTGGATATAAAAAGACTGTTTAAATGATAGAAAGTCCTATACACTCTTAAATAATAGAAGAAAGCAGAAGGAGCAGTGTGAAGAAAAGTCTGGAGGTGGTAAAGGGCAAGGTATATTTAGGCACATGTTTACAGTAGAGTGTATGTCCAGTGGGTTCCACGAGCAAGTGCTGCCTGATGGGTCGGGGCTGAGGTCTCTTCCCCAGAGGTGCAGCTTGGGTGGTTTACACCCAATGCCTCACTTCTTCTCATCTCTACCGGCTATGCTAGGCCTTGACTGTGCTCCCTTAATGTGGAAGAAGACAAATCTAGCCAATTTTCCTTATGTTTTGTACTCCTGAAGCTCCGCCCAGAATGCCAGTGCAATTCTCATCAGCATTTGAGTTCAATCACAGCATTTGAACGCAAGGACTAGTCCCTTAACCCTCGGGACTAATATATACATTAGCACATTAGTTTCAGCAGAATTAGCTTTTGTAGGAGTGATGCTAAGGGACAGTTAGAATGGAGTGGAAGCTCATCTGCATAAAGAAATAGATTCATCTCAGGAATGTCTGTGTAGCAAGATGTGTTACTGTCATCTTCTCAATACTGGGCAAAACAGCATCTTCAGATGGTGCCCAGGTTATCATAGGAGCTGGTGGGAATGCTGAAGGGGTACACAATGGCTAAATCTAAGAAAAGGGCAGTAGTTCAAGGGATACTCAGTGGGAAATACACTGGACTGGCGTCAGAAGGCTTGAGTTTGAGCCCCAGTATGACTGTTTTATGGCTGATTGACCCTGGAAATGTCATTTCTCCTCTCTGAGCTTCTGTTTTCTGTAAAATGGCACAATTGATAAAGATGCTCTTTAAAGCACCTTCGATTCTGAAAGCCTAAACACATGCAAGTTATTTTTAAGCAGAAGCTTAACTACAGCTATTCTTAGGCTCCCAACTGACGCTACACGCGAGTAGGAGATTTTGCATCTCCTACTCACGGCAGAGGTCAAATTTTCAGCTGCATGTTGCTCTTATCTCTCTTAGCGACCAGATGATGCTGTTTACAAAACACCAACAACAATGCGACAATAGCAACTGTAGCAACAGACACAGTGGTAGCCAGGAACTGTGCTAGGAACACAATTTCAATGCATTTAACTCTCAGAGCAGCCCCATTGGGTGGGCATTGTTATTCTTTCTATAATACAGATGAGGAAGCAAAGGTTTCAGAGGTACTAATTAACTTGCCCAAGAGATGGGAGTGGAGAACTGAATCCAGTCTGTCCATCGTCAAACCCTGTGCTCTTAGCCATCTAGATGTCCAGCCAGGAGTGAATATAAGTGCATGGACCTAAGTGTCCCAGGTGGCCCTTGAAGCCGCCCTCCTTTGAAAAATGATCTCTAAAGATTTTTTCACAGGGATCGGAGCCTTTCTTCCTCAGGAAGAAGGAAATCACTAACTCCAGAGTAAGAGAACAGAACAAGCAATCCCTTCCCTAAAGTGAACTCTGATGATACTTACGTGGACAGGTCTCCACTGGAGGAGAGAGGGCCAGAGGAACAAGAGTGGCATGAGGAAAAGCAATCGCCCACCTTCTCAGTGATCTGAGAGATACTCCACACAGGAGTCCCCGACCTCTGCCTGGCATTGCTCAGTGACCCTAACCAAGGGCACAAGGAAAAGTACACGAGAGCTGGGGAGGGGTCACGGTCGACAGATTAGACAGAATGAAGAAACCAGCTGCGTGGACCAGCCTCACTTAGAAAGCATCAGTTTCCAAAGCTCTATTAAGTGCCGGGCACACAGAAATGTTCCTAAGACACAGCTCCTGTGCTCATTGTATAAGACAGGAGACAAAGGCCAGAAACTATGAAACTCTTAGAGGAAAACATAGGCAGAACACTCTATGACATAAATCACAGCAAGATCCTTTTTGACCCACCTCCTAGAGTAATGGAAATAAAAACAAATGGGACCTAATGAAACTTCAAAGCTTTTGCACAGCAAGGAAACCATAAACAAGACCAAAAGGCAACCCTCAGAATGGGAGAAAATATTTGCAAATGAAGCAACTGACAAAGGATTAATCTCCAAAATTTATAAGCAGCTCATACAGCTCAATAACAAAAAAACAAACAACCCAATCCAAAAATGGGCAGAAGACCTAAATAGACATTTCTCCAAAGAAGATATACAGACTGCCAACAAACACATGAAAGAATGCTCAACATCATTAATCATTTGAGAAATGCAAATCAAAGCTACAATGAGATATCATCTCACACCAGTCAGAATGGCCATCATCAAAAAATCTAGAAAGAGGGCTTCCCTGGTGGCGCAGTGGTTGAGAGTCCGCCTGCCGATGCAGGGGACGCGGGTTTGTGCCCCAGTCCGGGAAGATCCCACATGCCGCGGAGCGGCTAGGCCCGTGAGCCATGGCCGCTGAGCCTGCGCGTCCGGAGCCTGTGCTCCGCAACAGGAGAGGCCACGACAGTGAGAGGCCTGCGTAAAGCAAAAAAAAAAAAAAAAAAATCTAGAAAGAATAAATGCTGGAGAGGGTGTGGAGAAAAGGGAACACTCTTGCACTGCTGGTGGGAATGTGAATTGGTACAGCCACTATGGAGAACAGTATGGAGGTTCCTTAAAAAACTACAAATAGAACTACCATATGACCCAGCAATCCCACTACTGGGCATATACCCTGAGAAAACCATAATTCAAAAAGTGTCATGTACCAAAATGTTCATTGCAGCTCTATTTACAATAGCCAGGAGATGGAAACAACCTAAGTGTCCATCATTGGATGAATGGATAAAGAAGATGTGGCACATATATACAATGGAATATTACTCAGCCATAAAAAGAAACGAAATTGAGCTATTTGTAATGAGGTGGATGGACCTAGAGTCTGTCATACAGAGTGAAGTAAGTCAGAAAGAGAAAGACAAATACCGTATGCTAACACATATATATGGAATTTAAGGGGAAAAAATGTCATGAAGAACCTAGGGGTAAGACGGGAATAAAGACACAGACCTACTAGAGAATGGACTTGAGGATATGGGGAGGGGGGAGGGTAAGCTGTGACAAAGCGAGAGAGAGGCATGGACATATATACACTACCAAACGTAAGGTAGATAGCTAGTGGGAAGCAGCCGCATAGCACAGGGAGATCAGCTCGGTGCTTTGTGACCGCCTGGAGGGGTGGGATGGGGAGGGTGGGAGGGAGGGAGACGCAAGAGGGAAGAGATATGGGAACATATGTATATGTGTAACTGATTCACTTTGTTATAAAGCAGAAACCAACACACCATTGTAAAGCAATTATACTCCAATAAAGATGTGAAAAAAAAAAAAAAGTCAGGAGACAAATCCAGGCTTGGCTAGCGATAATGCTAGACACTAAGTGCCATAATGAAAGTCTAAACAACTTGCTCTGGGTGTAGAGTGGAGGGAGGATCAGACACAATTAACTCCAACACGAAACAGAAAGTGCTAAGCGCGCTAATGGAAGTACAAGCTAAGGGCTCCGGGAGCTCAGAGAGGGATGGATTGATTGTGACTGGGGTTCTCCCAGAAGCAGTGGTGTTTAAGTGGGATCTTGAAGGAGTGAAATGAGTGGAAAAGGGCCACAATGAAATTCCCTTCATCACGGGGTAGTCAGTAAAAAGAGGAAGTCGGTATGTCTATGTTTGCTTTTCTGAAGACAGAATGGCTACAAGCACGGAGTTGAAGTTCAGAATGACCTGATTTTGACTTCCAGATCTGCCATGTCTGTGTGACCTTGAACCTTGGTATCTTCATCTGTAACAGGAGGTACTAGTATCTTTTTTGTGGGGAATAAAGAAATTAATTAAGACAAATGTTTAGTAGTGCAAGTGTTTAGCAAATACTCAATGAATGATAGCTTTTACTCTCGTTATGATTCCTGATGCACTGAACATTATCTAGCTCACCTGGGCAACATCTGAGGCTAACCAGCCACTGCTGGATATTCAGACAACTTCCAGAATTAACTAAATGCACCTACATATTCCTTTGCATTTGCCTTCACCCTGTTTGCATTTTCCCTCTCCCCAGACCCTTGCAGAGCCAGCACCTTTGCCTACTGCTGAATCAGTTTTGCTTTTTTGGTTTTGTGTTTTGGTGTTCTTGTCCATACAATGGACCAAATTATTGAGGTTTGTTTTCTCACTTCTTCTTCATGCAGTAAGGTTCTACATCGGACGGTACACACTTTGAGGTACATTCAGATCCAGCAGTGAATGCACAAAAGCCATTGTCAGCGTCAGCTTCTCAGACAAAGTCCTGTGTGGTCCACAGCCCAGCTTTGCTCCGTCTCCTGTTCATCACCCTGCTGTGAGAATCATCAGGGGATGTTGGAACCACAGGGAACTAGAGCCAAATCTTCTGTTTTACCAGTGAGGACCACAAGGGCCAGAGACAGGAAGACACTTGTCAAATTTCTGCAGAGAGGCAGACAGGGGTGGGTCTGTGCATTCGACCCCAAGTGTGGGAACTCACTTGCCTGTGCACCCTGGATGGCTTCCTCTGACCTCTGTGCCTTTGCTCTGTAGACCTGAGCTCTGATGGGGTCAAAGATGCCGTTCCTTCCTTCCCTTCACCTCCCTCACCCTCCCTCCTGGCTTTGGGTAAAGCTGGAAGGGGCAGCCCTCCTGAGGTCCGTGTTGTACCCACAGTTTCTGCTCCCACAAGCATCCTCAGATGCCTCTTACACACGCCATGTACTGACATGGGGCCTTAGAAGCTCAGAGCCCAGTTGACAGGCAGAGAGGTGAGAAGATTGAAAACACTTTAAACTGCGTCGACATTAAAGAAGTGAGAAGAAGGCAGGTGGGAAACGCTTGTGATGACCGACATCACAGAGAGGTGATAAAAATGAGGAGACCTTACGGCTTGCCTTCTCCTGCTCCCCTGAGACCAAGGAGACAACTGATTTTAATTTCACGTGACAGGTCCCGCTGTTTGGTGGTGATAACCAGGTTGAGGAGGATTCCAAAGCCGCACCTGGGCTCCACAGGCACGAAGGCTAAGGGTCACCATCTGCCCTGGTCTCCCTCTTGAGAAGGACTTGCCCTTTCCTCTGTATATACAGAACACACCGTGCTTCTACTGTAGGATTTAGTTCATTTTCTCATGGCCCGTTTTTATCCACGGTTCAGGAGTCTGTCTTCCTCATCACATTAGAACATCCCTCTTAAAGGCAGGGGCCTTGATTTCTGTTTTCCCCATACTGTATCGCATAGGATGTACTGAGTCAATACATTAATTATTCAGTGAACGTTATGATTAGATACACTGCAAGGTACTTTAGCTTAACAGTAACACCTCACCTTGTGGGATCAGACATACACAGGTGTGAATTCTAGCTCTGCCTTTATCAGTTCTGTGACTTCCACCTACCTGTGCCTCAGTCCTTCTTTTATAAAATAATAATAATACTAGTAATAAAAGTGTGTACTCTCTCAGACTGTTACAGAAATTGAGAACTGTTAATTACTTTAAAATGTCTAGTCTAGTTCCTAGCATTAAAGGGCTCAGTATACACGAGCAGCTATTAGTAACATCAGAAATCACCATCATCATTTGTTGACACGGTTCTTATGCTGGTAACCGGAATCCCCAAATCCTCAATCAGTCCCTGTCTTTCCTCAGATATGAGAGGGAGAGAGGCAAAGGAATAAATGGAAGGGGAAAAAAAAGAAAGAAACCCAATGTTTCTTACTCCCCGGCTGTTGCACTGAGCCACAACTGTGGGCTGAAGGGCCCACGAAAGCTTCGTTCCTGAGGCTCTCCCCTAACCTTGGCTCTGTGGATCCCAGCACCATGGAAACTAGAAAAGACCAACCCAAAGCAATGAGGGGGTGGGGGCAGAAGTTTTGCCCAATTTCTCAAATAAGGCAGGCCCAAACTCTCCACTCAGATCTTCAGGGTGGAAGAGGTCCGACCTACCCATGCTCAAAGCTGCCCCCAGTTTGCCTAGCACGCCGAAGAAACAAATCCAGCAGCTGTGGCACTACAGCCCAAACTGGCCTCGCCACCTCCTTACCTGTTTTGGGGGGAGGCACTGAGGGAGGGGATTATCCTAAACCCCCCAAAAAACAGGGGGGTGGGGTAAGGTACTGGCATGACTGTAGTGGAGGGTGGTGTGCAGCTATGAGGGAGGTCACTAACATAATGCTCTAAAGTGTGTGTAGAGGGTATGGAGAAAAGCAGAAGCTGAAACACAGAAATGGTTACTGGATGTGGTTAGCGGTAACAGAATGTGGATCTGAAAGTGACCATGCTGGCATAGCCCATGCCAATCCTCTCACAGTTGAGGAAACAAAATTCTTCACCTAAGGAGTGAAACAGTCCCCCCACTTGTTTATTCATTTACTTGGCACTGATTGTGGCTCTGAATGCCAAGGACTATGTTGTATACTGGGTAGGCAAGCTGAGAAAAAAGCCTAAAAGAGGGATAGATAATCAACAAGCCAACCAACCATCCATCAGATGCAGCGAAGTCTCTCGTAACCAACTTCCATTCAACCATCTCTTTGGATTGACTTGCATTCTCCATCATCTCTGTAAACCCCACACCTTCTGGCAAGTAGCCTCTTCTCCGATCAGCCCATATATTTCGCTCACATCAACTCTGTTGGAGGTGGGCTAGGAATCCATTCCATTTGTTTCCAAACCTATTTATACTTCTGTGTTTTACTCATATTTTTGCAGTGCAAGCAGAAATTATGTAAACTGGTAAAATACAAATGCAAAAAAAAAAAGTTGTTTTACTTCTCTGGAAACTAAGTTAAATACTTTGAAAGGCTCAAAGATGAATTCCTAAAAACATGGTAATGCTAGGTGTAGGCAAGGCAACTATTAAAGGTCAGGTGCAAAACACAAAAAAATTCTGCACTTACATTTACGTCAAGTTCCCACTACAACAAAAGCTTGATAAATACATGTGCACTTAGGTGTTTTAAGCTAAAAGAAAACACCTGCGATGAATCATTTTTATGATTCTTTGTTTTAACCATATTTTTCAAATAGTTTAACCACAGTCCCCACTGCATCAGATAAAAGGGTTTTCACTGCAGTTGCGACTCGAGTAAAGTGCTGTGAAGGAAACAAACTGAATGTGGTGACAGAGCACAGAGGATGACCTACTTAGGGTGGTCCTTGAAAGATGGGAAGAAGCCAGCCAAGCAGAAGTGGGAGAGAAGAGTTCGAGGTAGAGGGCACAGCATGGGGAGTGGGGGAGCTTGGTGTGTTGGAGGAGCTGCAGCAGTGGATGGGGAGACGGAGAGGATGAATGAAACTGTCCAGATCAGCAGGCTTCAGACAAGGCAGACCTTTACAGGTCATGCAAGGGAGTATAAACATTACTGAAAGCATGATGAGGACCCTCTGGGAGCTCAAGGGGACGACGACAGGACCCCATTTCCACTTTTAAAAGAACACTGTGGCTGCTATCTGAAGAGTGGGGATGAAGGTGAGAAAAGGGAAGAGGGCAAGGTGGAAGCAGGGATAAAGGAAAGTGATAAAGGAAGCGATAACACGTAGTAAGTAGAGTCGTCCCTTGGTATCCGAGGAGGATTGGTTCCAAGACCCTCCTCGGATACCGAAATCCACGGATGCTCAAGACCCTTATGTAAAATGGCACAGTATCTGTATATAACCTATGCGCGTCCTCCCGTATACTTTAAATCATGTCTAGATTACTTAGAATACCTAATACAACGCAAATGGTGTGAAATAGTTATAAATACAATGTAAGTGCCATGTAAAGAGTTGTCAGCACGCAACAAATTCAAATTTTGCTTTTTGGAACTTTCTGGATTTTTTTCTCCAAATATTTTCAATCCACAGTTGGTTGGTCTATGGTTGTGGAATACAGGTACGGAGAGCTGACTCTGTGCGTGGTAAGGACTGACAGCACTAAGCCAGGAGGAGGGGTAGTGGGCTGTGGAAGTAAGTAGATACATTTGTGGCATCTTTAGAAGGACTTATATCCATGTTTTCTCTCGTCAGTCCATCAGCATGACCAAACTTACAGCTAATTTTTGAAAGGCATTTGTGATCTGATGGGTGAAAAAAACCCCAGAAGTCAAGCAAGTTGGTTTTCTTTCTCTAGTTTGATAGTTGTTGGCTGTGTTACTCAGAGCAAGCCTCTTAACCCTTGGGAGCTCATCTGGATAAAGTGAATAATAATATCCTGTCCATTCCATGTCATATTGAGTTGTGCAATTTGAATAAGATGATGGCTGACGGGTGTACACTTTATAGTGAATGTAGGTCTTGGGTAATCTCACAGAGAGTAAGGCAGGTATTATTGCCCTCATTTCCCAGGCGAGAAAACCAAAATGTATTCAACGAACAAGTTACTGAGCATCTACTATATCAAGACCAGGGCTAGGCTGTGCGACTTTAAAAATAAACCCAGCTCTGCCCTACAGAAGTTCACAGCCTGATGAAAAAGACAGTCATGAAACTGTGAAATTATAGACTATCAAGATAAGTATAATACTAAGAAAGAAAGCACAGAGGAGAAACTCAGAGGAGAAAGTAATTAATTTTTTCTGTAAGGGTTGGAAGGCTTCCCACTGGAGTCAACATGCGATTGGGGTCTTGAAGGATGTGTAGAAGTTTTTCAGGGGCTGAGAGGCATTGTGAGGAATGTGTGCAGAGGCAGAGAGACCTAGAAGGAGATGGTTTGCTGCACACAGCAGTGTGGTCGTAGTCTCCAGTGTTTGGTGGACTATTAAGGAATGAAGCTGGGGGTGGACTGGGGCCAGTGAGGCTCTCCCACATGGAGCTCTGCGGGTGCATTATGCCCAAGCAAAAAAAATAGTACAGGGCTTTCCTGGTGGTGCAGTGGTTGAGAGTCCACCTGCCGATGCAGGGGACACGGGTTCGTGCCCCGATCCGGGAAGATCCCACATGCCACGGAGCGGCTGGGCCCGTGAGCCATGGCCGCTGAGCCTGCGCGTCCGGAGCCTGTGCTCCGCAATGGGAGAGGCCACAGCAGTGAGAGGCCCGCGTACCACAAAAAAAAAAAAAAAAATAGTACAGTAGCTTCATGCTTATGCCTTCCTCAAATGCTCTCAGCAGTTCTGCACTGTATCTGTGCCTGTGCCTTTTACTCTCTCCTTCCTCACTTACTCTTTTCCCCAGAATTAGTTTGAATCTCAGCCTTTCCCCTCCCACACACACTCCTGGATCTCAATTGAGCAGGGACATACAAAAAGAACACCTCTGGACAGTAACAAATGCTTCTATTCTCAGAATTCCTTGTAGAATTCAAGGAGCCTGGACTGTTTCTTAGCAGGAGCCATTCATCCCATGTTTTGAGAAAGCTTGAAAAGTGATTCAGATTTTGGTACAAAGGGAACTAAATACCGGGGAGTTGGCTGCGGGGGAGGTGTTTCTGCAGAGAAGGCAGTTGGGCTTTTGCTAAAGTGTCTTGGTTGGAAGTTTTCTAGGAGACCTGAGTTCCAGTCCCTGGGCTGGACAGCGTGCTTCCAGGCCTCAACTCTCCCATCCGGAAAATGATAAATAAGGAAACGTGTATTTTTAGAGGTGGAAGAGCGTTAGAGTTAATTGAATCTCACTCTTCCTTTTTTCACAAATGAGGAAATGAACTCCAAAGGGGAGAAATAACTTGGTTAAGGTCATATGGAGAACTGGCAGCTTGTTTAGTCATTCGCTCATCCATTCCATCCAAGCAAATGTCTTGGTGCCTCTCCTGTGTCAGGTACCTTGTTAGAGGCTAGGACTAGAGCAGGAGATTAAATAGTCATGATCTCTGCCATACTGGGGGAAATGAAATAATGACACCAACGAACAAAACATTAAAGGGGATAACGAAAGACAGAGATAAGCTATGATGGAAATAAACACGGTACTGCTATAGAGAATAAAAGGGCAAGAGTACAGAGAGAGCCTCTCTGAAGAAAGAACACTAAAGCGGAGGCCTGAAGAATAAGGAGTCAGCCACCTGAAGAGGGTTGGAAGAGCTTTCCAGGGGAGAACAGCATGTGCAAAAGCCCCAGGGCAAAAACGTTTGGACTGTCCTGAAAGGTAAAAGACCAGTGGGAAGCAGAGGCAGAAGGGGCGTGGCCTGGGAGCAGATGTGGCATAGGAGAGGTAGGAAGGGCTTACAGTTTGCAGCCTTGAAATTCAAAGTGCCCTTATTAGTAAATTCTTGACTGACCTTCACATCCCTGTTAGGACGGAAAGACAAGTACAGGTTCATAATAAGACTCTACCAGTTGAGCATTTGTTTAAAATTCGCTATTCTCAGTGTGCTTTTCTGAGACCTGGATTAGAAGAGCAGGAAAAGGAAAAAAAAGGTTGAGCTTTTCTTCTGTATCCACCTCTCACTTGGTTAGGTTTCACCTCGAGAAATCAGCCAAGGGCAGGGATCATGG
Source organism: Pseudorca crassidens (assembly GCF_039906515.1). Classification (NCBI taxonomy): domain Eukaryota; kingdom Metazoa; phylum Chordata; class Mammalia; order Artiodactyla; family Delphinidae; genus Pseudorca; species Pseudorca crassidens. The sequence continues at coordinate 129,544,767 of NC_090298.1, forward strand.
GTGAGTTCAGATATCCGATGGGGTAGAGTTTGGTTTCTGGCGGTGTCGTATGGTTTTGAGAGCCGGAACCTCTTGTTTTTGTAGCTTTATTTCACCCTTCAGTTCTGTCCTTTCACCTCCCCAGTGAATACACCCTCGCTAGAAAAATGAATTTCACTTTTACAGGGCACCCTCAGGCAGTCATCTGCGGATTTCCATGCAACTCTGCCTTGACGGACAGGTGCTAATCAAGGTCACAGTGTGCAGTGTATTGTGGGCTCACCACTTGGCTTAGGAAAACCTATTTATATGCACGATTTTCACAGGACAAGAATAGCAAATGAGAAACAAAATATTTTTTCCCACTCACCCAGGGAACGGAATCAACATCGGCAAAGGATGAGTCTGGCTTCATTTCCTGAATCATTTACCTGGTGTTCCTGGCAGGGATAGTTCATACGTGAACCAGCAGAAGATGCTGTGTGATGGGGGGGTAGGTGGCACAGGCTGGTGACTAGGCCTGGGGCGGAGGAAGCTATGAGGCTGATCTCTCCCACAACCTTCTTCCCTTTGGCTAGCGTCCTTGCTTTTATCTATTCTGCTCTAGTTGGTTACTCTGCTAGTTCTCAAAGGCTGCACAGTGGCAGAGCTAAGTAGATGTATTCCCTACCTGGACTTTTCAGTGAACCCCACCTCCTACCCCCAAATGAGACTGAGTGAGCACGTACCCCAGCCCTGGTCGGCAGCCTTAACCTCTACCCCAGAACCCAACCCTAGAATGAGCCCTGACCTCAGCTTCAAATCCAGGTTCCAACTTTGTCCAGCCCCTCCCCCTAGCCCCAGACCGTGCCCCTGACCCAGCACTCCTGACTAAGCCCCTACATGTGCCTGGCCCTTGGCCTTAAAGGGTGCAGCCACAATGCCGTGCATCCCCGGGTACATATCCACTTTTTAAATAGCCTCTGAAAGCACCTGTCCTCTCAAAGCTCGGGTCCCCCTTGCCATCTCATCAGAGAAGCCTTTAGCCAGGCGGCAGTGTTACAGCCTCCTCTAGCCCAAAGCCAGCGAGCGCATAGGAGAGGAGCCTGGAACTCAGAACCGCACCACCTACTTGGTGTCTGACTGTCCTTGTGTCAACACTTCAGCTGGAGTCAGTCTGTGAGCTTCAAAACCAGCAGGGCTTTGAAGCAGCAAGCAGTAGCCTCAGTCATATCGGGATGTCAGTGATTGAGCTGGACTCTCTCATGGCTCCTTTCCCCTGCCCTCCCCGCAGTGTGAATAACCAGAGCCACTGCAGAAGAATCACAAGACACGGGAAGAAGGACATGGGTTCACACCTGTGTCCGTCATCCCCCAGCTATAGGATCCCCGGTTCCTCATCTGTATGTGGGCTCCAGCATCATCAGTCACGCCCTACCCATCTTACTGGGTATTCACAAGAGGAAATGGATGTGAGAGATTTAAAAATCATATAATACACTCTGAGCAATGATTACCTCTCTCAAAATTTCAGCATTTCATCTCTCCTGCCATCCAGTAGCGAATCGCATAGAGTAGGAGTTGGCCACAGGCCACATCCAGCACAACGCCTGTTTTTGTAAATAAAGTTTTACATGGCAGATAAAGTTTCACACGCATTTATTGACATATTGTCTTTGGCTGCTTTTGTGCTACAAAAACAGCATAGAGCACTTGCAGCAGAGACTTGCAGAGCCCTCAAAGCCTAAGACACTTACTACCTGTTCCTCCACAGAAAAACCTGCTGACACCTGGCACAGAGGGTCAGAGCAATGGCTCTCAAGTTGGAATTCCTGTGTTTGGACGCTGAATCTTCTACTTTGTGGCTGTGTAACCTTGGGCGAGTTACTTGGTCTCAGTTTTTCCTCCATAAAATGGGGATAACAACTGTCTCCCTACTCTATACTACTAAAATAGTAGTAAATGAGCAATTCACGGAAAGCACGTAGCGTAATCCTAGGCACACAGTAAGTGCTCAGTGTTGGCTGATATTATCATCAGGGGAATGAAAGCTCTGGTGTGTGATGACAGACTTTCAGGGGACAGAGTTAGCGTGGTTCAAGGCACAGGCCAGGGAGGAGGACAGACCTGGATTCATATGCCAGCTCTGCCGCTTATCGCACGAATGACTTGTGAGCGATTAATGGCCCTGAACTTCAGCTTCCTCATGCCTGAAATAGGAAAAACAAATATAGGATTGTTGTGAGGAGTAAATGGTAGTGCTTAGAACAGGCTCTGGCCTATGGTAAATACTCAGTAGGTGACGGAACTATAATAATAAATAAGATGAAGAGTAGTATTTTTCCCAAGTAAGCGCAGTCACCCAGAACAGATAGGTAGTGAGAGGTCTCCAGTATGCTGACGTCTCCAGGAGGCTCCCTGTGGCTACTGACACCCTTGACATCAGGTTTTGCATATTCCAAGTACATGTAAATTCTGTAGACTTCAGAGTGGGGTTGGGCAGACAGCTGCCTCTTAGGAGGCTTTCCCCTAGGCTAATAGGCCCTCAAGATCCAGTACCTTTTAGCACTAACAATCTATGACCCTATGATGGTTCTTGGGTTAAGTGATACGTCAAGGAGGACAGCACACGTGTGTGTGTGTGTGTGTTTGTGTGTGTGTGTGTGTGTGATTATATGAACTATCTCTGAAAGATCCTCTTCCTGTAATACTACATGGTTGCATAGTTTTCTATGCAGGGTGAAAATGCCCTCGTTCTGAATCCTTTAGACATCCTAAGGATTGAATTATGTAATGGGATGTAAACCTTCTTGCCAGGGAGCACTGTCTAAGGAGACTGGGTGTTGTGCGTGGAGTACATTAAGGTTGCCCGGGTTCTGGACGCCAGCCTAGGAGCACAGCTCTCATTCTCTACTGGCTTAAGATAACAGGGAGTGACAGAGTTCAGCGGGCTGAAGCAGGGGGAATTTGGACAAGGGGCAGGGGATAACGCATACCCCCCAAGCTCATGGTTGTGAGACAGTCAGCTAAATTTAGAAGACTGTGAAACAAGTAATATCACCAAGCATTTATGTCGATTCCCTGCCCAGCTCTATATAGGATACATCACATTGTACATACCAAGAAAAACCATAGAGTTGAAAGGCCTCTGCCTTCAAGGGAGCTTACACCTCAATTGTGGATGAAAGATATAAATACACAAAACGTCATTTAATAATATAAAGGAAGAATAATGAGTCCACCCAATGCAAGAAACGCCATGGAAGCAAGATTAGGTCAATTGTCAAGAATAGTATCAATGGATTAATATAGGTGAATGATCTGCATTCATTCATTCTTCACCCTCTCATTTACCAGGAATACTCTGTAGCCATTGTGTGATGCCCTCTAGGGATTGTAAAGAATAAAATAAGCTTTATGAAGGCGGAGGCATCGTCTATGTTATTCACCACTCTGTTCCACAGCGTCTAACCCATTAGGAGACAGGCAACAGCAACTGAATCAGAAGTAACTCCTTACCTAACTTTGGTGTTCAGATGCATGTGACATTTACAGAGCTCCTTTATGGCCTCAAACTTTCACTTATATTATAAAATACTAGAAAATACAAATTTAGTAGACATCTGTTGGTTTGATATGCCTGATATCCATCTTCTCTCTGTCCACAATGTATTCATTTTCCTTTGGCAAGATTACTTCCTTAGTAATCTTAGGAAGATAATTAGTTAGTTTCCCTGCCTTCCCTCGACCAATGGATGACTCCCAACCTGAAAAAGGCCAGTCTCGAGCTGTGTGGAGCAGTGATCACAAATGGCTGGGGCAACAGTGACACTCTGAAGATGCCGTCCATGAAATTCTCACATCTAGATTCCCCGAGCTCCTGCAATTTCTGTCTCTCGAAGGTCCAGTCTTTGAGCTGAGGGTCCCCCCATCCTTTCTTCTTTTGTCTTCAGTTAGCATGCATTCATTTCTGTTCCCAGCCAAAGAACTCACACTAACAAAACATGAGGCCTTGATAAAAAATTGTAAGGGGGCATACATTTCTAAGGACATTGAAGAGAGGGATGGAGACCTTTAGATTACAGTTAGAAATGGGGAGGCATGAGAGGTTCACAGAAGAGGTGGCATGTGAGCTGAACTTCTAAAGAATGGAAAGAATGTGGAGAGGAAGACGGCAGAAGTCAGGAAGGCTGTGCGGGCTAGAACAAGAGCGTGGGCCAAGGCCCAGAACCTAAAGCAAGTCAAGAAGATCCAAGAACAGCAGCATCTACACTAGAACCTGATGAACTCGCTGGTCCATTTCTGCAGCCCCATTACACTTGAGTCAGAAGATGTTCCCTTTCCCATTTTCCATGCACTCATAACCACCTTCCCCTCTACTGCGTCTCCTCCACTGCCTTGAGCTACAGGATGTTAGAGCTGAAAGGTCTGGTAAGATCAGCTAGTACTGACCATCTCAGAGCAAGGTGATGTTCTAGGACTCTGCAGGTACCCAAGCCACACATGAAGTACCATACACCTTAGGGGAGCATTAAGTTTACTCAGAGACTTATATGATCTGTTTTTCTTCACCTTCATTTCTACTGCTTTTCTCCTTTGTCCTACACTATGTCTACCCTGGCTTTCTATTTCTCAAACTCCTCAGTCTTTTCCTGAACCTTATTAAGAGCCTTTGTACCTTCTGTTCCTTCTGCCTGAAACTGTTTCCCTGGCCCTTTGTCTGGCCAGCTTCTTTTTATGGTTCCTTTTCTCAGCTTAAACGTTAGTGCCACAGAGAGGGTCTCCCTCACCGTCTTATCTGAAGTAGCCCCTCCAGTCACTCTCACATCATCCCATGTTATTGTCTTCGTAACGCAGTATCCCAAATAATCTTGCTGATTTGTGTGTCATCCCTCTCCCCTCTCTAGATCCTAAGCTCCATGATGGTAGGTTTTCAGTGTTGTATCCCACTGGCACCACTGCTAACATACACCATGTGCACAGTAAACATTTGTTGGAAGGGTGGATGAGTAGATAGATAGAAGAAAGAGAAATTCCCTGTCTATAGAACTAGACATCTCCAATGAGTATAGCCGTTTAATTGGAGGTATTTAACACACACACACACACACACACACACACACACACACACACGAGAAACACTGATTTAGTGTAAACTTCATTGTCCAGATGGGGAAAATGCAGCCCAGAGAGAAAAAGGGGCTTGTTCATGGTTCCAGATTTGCTTCTTTGCGTTTACTTTTCCAGAACCATGTCAGGCACCTGAAGAGTTTTCCAGCAGAACCTACAATCTCTCAGTCTGTTTGTCCTTCCACTGTCCCTGGTTTCATATGTCAGCCCACAAGGTGAGTCTAATTCCAGGACCACTGAGCCCAGCCTTGATCTAATTCTTAGCCTCATATACCGTGTCACATCTCAGTGGCTTTCAGTGCCTGGTAATTAACACTCATGTTTCATAATAAATGCACGAATCTGAGCAGGGGAGGATGCCTCCTCTTCCGCATCTCCCTCTGCTGCCCTGTCCCAGCTGGGCTCCAAGGCCAGGGTGAAGAGAAGCCCTATGAAGCTGAGATGAATCCAAAGCCAAAGGAAATGCAACATGGACACGAGACGCAGGGGCTTAACTTCTCTAGTCCTGCCAAGGCCCTTGGCAATCTGGTCGCCACCCACCCCCCCAACTCTGTGCCAAAGTCCCCACCCTAGTTGTACTGGCTTTTCTGGAGTTTCTCTAAGGTTCCTTCCTCTCTCTTACCTCATTGCCTTTGGATAAACTGGTCCCTCTACCTGGATATTGACACAGGTGCTTAGTACCGTGCGTGCCTGTAGTAAGTGGTCAGTAAACACTGGCTATACTGGTAGTTATGACCACTTATTCTGTGTTTAAACCCCTTATTACTCTCTCAAAATAACCTTTCTTTCCCTTAATTTAAAACTTACTGGGACTTCCCCAGTGGTGCAGTGGTTAAGAATCCGCCAATGCAGGGAACACGGGTTTGAGCCCTGGTCCGGGAAGATCCCACATGACATGGAGCAACTAAGCCCGTGCGCCACAACTACTAAGCCTGCGCTCTAGAGCCCGTGAGCCACAACTACTGAGCCCACGTGCCACAACTACTGAAGTCTGTGCGCCTAGAGCCTGTGCTCCGCAACAAGAGAAGCCACCGCAATGAGAAGCCCGTGCACTACAACAAAGAGTAGCCCCCACTCGCCACAACTAGAGAAAGCCCGCGTGCAGCAACGAAGACCCAACACAACCAAAAATCAATCAATCAATCAATAAAACGTAGAACTCTTGTCTAAGCTGTGAGAAGGCAGAAGACACACCTGTCTTGTGTCATCCCTGCATCCTGGTTTTCTGGCAATATTAGTTTCTGGTGCTCAAAAAATATTTGTTGATTTAACAAATGAACAATAAGGTTTTATCTAGTAAATGACAGAGAAGCCCTGGACATGTCTCAGAACCCTAAATAATTGTTGTTTAGAGGAGATGGGGACAATTTATATCTATTATGGTAATTCACTACATGTCACTACCAGATCTTGGATGCAAGAGAGTGTAAGGGGACGGAGGGGCACTCTTATTGTCCTCTGAGCGACAGAAATAAAGCACATTTGATGTCACAAGGTTAGAGTCAGAGCAAGGATGTCATTCCCACCTGTAAGGATAGAATTATTGGAGAAGCAGGATGAGTGTCTAAAAGTCCCCCCACCTACACACACATACTTTCCATCTCTCTCCCCCAGAATGAAGCCATCCTGTCACCTCATTATCCACTATTTACCATGAGGCTGCCACATTTCCAGGGACTGCAGCCAGGAGCCAAGGAGGAATGTCGGTGTGAGAGGCCTTAAATGAAGTGACGATAAAAAAGAAGTTGCTAATACCAGGAGTTCCCTCCCTGGGAGAGAGCTGTCAGGGCGAGTGCCCAGGGCTGGGAGATTTATTGATATTAAGTGGATGGTGCCTTAACCAGGAGTGCTTATCAAAGAGGTCTGAGCAAAGCGATGATGGAATTGGACAGCCCGCACCCGTGCAGAGCGTGGGTTTTCCTGCCCTTGCCGGTGCCTGCCCTCCTGCCTCCCCAAGAGGGAATTCCTGGCCTCGTTTTTTACTTGCTCTGATTGTTGGACACATTCCGCTACAGAATCTCTTAGAGGCAGGGACCTCGGAATCTGACACTCTGGCAGGGTTCCCTGAATGTGCGACAGCTTTTCTCTCTGCCAGGTCTCTGCTGTCGCTCTCCCTTCTACCCGAAATACTCTTCGTGCGCAAGCAACTGCACCATACTCCCCTTGCTCCCTCTCCTGGCTGATGCCCAGTTCTCTTTCAAGGTCAAAGCGGCACTTCCTCTTGGCAGCCTTCTCTGAGGTCCCCACAGGCTGGGCTTAGGTGGCTCTGCCTGAACCCCGACCTCACCCCTGCCACAGCACTTACAGGGAAGTGTAATTGACTGGCTCGGTGTCGGCCTCTCCCACTGTCAAGGTGACGTCGAAGTGGGGGCTTGCCTTTTTCAATACTGCATGTCCACTGCCTAACACGGAGTCTCACGAGTGGTAGATGCTGGGTGTCAAGAGGTGGATGGATGGGTGGATGGACACATGTATGGACCAACAGAAGGAGAGATGTGTGTGTATATGCTCTGCATGATCCCCAGGGACAAGAGGGGAATGCAGCGAGCACCACCCAGTTTTGTTCTGTTTTGCTTTATTAATTTTTACTGGAGCTTAGTTGCTTTACAATGTTGTGTTAGTTTCTGCTGTACAGCAAAGTGAATCAGCTACACATATACATATATCCCATCTTTTTTTGGATTTCCTTCCTGTTTAGGTCACCACAGAGCACTGAGTAGAATTCCCTGTGCTGTACAGTAGGTTCTCATTACTTATCTATTTTATACACAGTAGTGTATATATGTCAATCCCAATTTCCCAGTTCATCCCACACCCCCTTCCCCACTTGGTATCCATACGTTTCTTCTCTACATCTGTGTCTGTATTTCTGCTTTGCAAGTAAGTTCATCTGTACACTGTTTCTAGATTCCACGTGTAAGCGATATTATACGATGTTTGTTTTTCTCTTTCTGACTTACTTCACTCTGTATGATAGTCTCTAGGTTTTGTTTTAATATCAACAGACCCTAATGCAGTAATGCGTCTTGATCTGGCAACAGAGGCAGGCAGAGTGCTACCTGAGAGGATTTTCTAGAAGCTGAAGCTGTCCCATATGCCATGACTGTTTCTTTCCAATATTGATGGAGGGAGGGAAGGGGTGGCATATCACAGAAGCCAAGAGCTCAAGCCTTGTGGTCTGACGGGTGGAGTTCAGAACTCAGCTTTGCATTGTGCTGGCCCCGGGCCTGCCCTTCCCAATTTGTAACCTACCTCACAGGGTGAAAGGAGTCAATGCACGGGAACGTCCTTGGCACGATGTCTGGCACCTCGTAAGTGCTCAAACGTTAGCTCCTAATTGCTACTATCAGAGGCACTATATGCACCACTGCTGTCTTAAATGGAGGACACGCACACAGTCCCACCTACTCTCATTCACTGTCAGCCTGCGAGTCTGACTGGACCAGTACACAGCAGTGTTGCAAGAGGCTGCTTTTCAGTGTTCCCTTTTCTCCCCTCGGGCTTGCTGTACCTGACAATACAAGGCTCCACCTCTAGCCCCCTTTCTGATTTGCCTTCTCTCACCTACTCTCTACTAGGTAACTAACTCACCTATATCACATTAAAAATTGTATCTTAAATACAACTCAACACTCTGAATGCACCTAGATTTAGTGCTAGGATTCTATTACAGTCGGATCCAAGAACTCAGAGCCTTTATCTGATTTCTAGGTTTGAAAACCTGCACCGGAGGTCACTACAAGTCTGACCAGCAAATAACCAAAGTGTGCTCAATCAGTGAATATTTTTCAACTACTGAGACTAGAACGTAGACTGTTGGAGCCTGAAGAGATGTTAACTCTTACGGGGTTCAAAGCACCAATTTACAGATGGAAACTGAGGTGCAGGGAGAGCCTGGGATTGGCTCAAGGTCACATAATACTGTGCTGTGATAAAACCAAAAAGAGAAGCCTCCAGGTCTTCTGGCATCTAATCTAGTACTTTTTCTACAAGACCAAGTTATCTTTTCCAATTGAATATTTACTGTGACAGATTTAAAGAAATGTGCTACAACTAATTATATTTCTGAACGTGTAACCAATTATGCATTCTCCCACAGGCCGTGGGGCCTACAGACTCTTAGTCTCTCCCTCTCCCTCGCTGTTGCTGCTCAGGCTTAGCTGAAATGAGGAGCCAGATTGAAGGTCAAATGCTGAGCAACTCGGAGGACCAGGGTCCACTTGAGTAAATCCAGGCCAGGCTACCTCCAAGCCATGCTCTTTTAGGGAGCTCTGGTTAAATGTACCCGCTTAGCCTTAGAGGATAACACACTCAATTTAAGGGAAAAGAGATTTGCAAAAGGAAAGATAGGGAGATAATTCAAGGATGGGGGAAACATCCTGGCCTCCGTGTGTGTAAGGATTCGATCGTGCCTATCTGCGCCCATTTCTTCCACCCCATCTTACCCATTCCTCCTCTACTTCTAAAGTTTCAGCAAGAAACACTGGCCACGAGGGCCCCAGAGACCCAACTAAAGGTGTGAAACCAAGTAGATGTCGTCAGGGAATAGATCGGGAACATGAGATTTATATCCCCCCAGATAATATTTCATTGCAGCATGGAAAGTAAAGATCCTAAAAATACCACAGAGAGCATATTATAATATGCTAACGGGGTTCATGTGCTCGCCATACACACCTCACCCGGTAAGATGAATTGTGCTTTTTGACAAATCTATATCTAACACAGGGAGAATAATATACAGTGTATGCTTCCTGGTGGAGAAATCCATATTTATGGAAATCTTGATTCTGGCAATTACAATAGACACTTAAAGACAGCACCTGTTGTCGGCTGCAAGTGGCTGGAGCGTCCTCGTTAGGGTGAAAGAGAAAAGAGTGCGAGTAGTGAAGGATAAATAGCTACTTCAGGAGATGCCTACCCAGAACAGGGGAGGAAGAGGTCCAGGGTGGTCCAACGGTTCCTCCTCATTCCCTAGTGCAGTGCTCTCGTCAAGCACTCATCATTCATTCAACAAACATTTACTAAGCACCTACCATGTCCCAGGCGTTATGCTGGCTTTGGGGCATAAATGAGACCCCTGTTTTTAGGGAATTAACACTGACCGGAACAGTCACAGATACATACAAGTTAAAAAAGAAAACACCTTCAAATAATAATAATTCAAGCATGAAAGATAAGACAGGGGGATGTGATAGAGACTTATAGAGGGTTGAGGGGAGGGTGGAATCACTATTTAGAAGAGGTGATGAAGGAAGTCCTGTTCAGGGAGGTGAGATTTGAGTTGAGATAAAATTGCTGAAAAGGAGTGAGCATTGCAGAGAAGTAAGGGAAGAGCACTGCAGGTGGAGCGCAGAGTCTCCAGGGCAGAACAAGTGTGGAGGCCGGAGGCACAGAACACAGGCCAGGTGGCTAAGCAGGGAGCGAGGGCAGCGGTGTGAGGCAGGAGGGGGCAAAGGGACAGGTCACTCTGCCTCAGAGTCATGGTCAGATGTTTGGAGATTTTTCCTGTGTGCAGTGGGAAACCTCAAAATTTGTAAGAGGTTTTTGCACAAGGAAGGGAAACAGTGTGTTTTCTTTGTTTTTTTGGTTTTTTTTTAATTAAAAGGATCCCTCTGGTTTCTAGGTGGAGGATGAACATCACTACTGAAAACCAAATGCCATAAAGCTGAAGTCCATGAGGGCCACCTTTGGATACCAGGAGGGCCATGGAGTGGGTTAAGAGCAGGCATATGAGGTTCTGGTTTCAAAGAGTGGTCAGTCAATGGACTGGGCACCTTGAGAAGCAGTGCATGCCCAGTAATTCAGTGTGCAAGCAGATGTTAGGGGTTGGAATTAACATATACACACTACTATACATAAAATAGACAATTAACAAGGGTCTACTTGTTCCCTATAGCACAGGGAACTCTATATTCTGTAATAACCTATATGGGAAAAGAATCTGAAAAAGAATGGTTATATGTATATGTATAACTGAATCACTTTGCTGTACACCTAAAACTAACACAACATCGTAAATCAACTATACTCCAATATACAATAAAAATTAAATTTACACACACACACACACACACACACACATACACACACAATAAAGGGCACCTGCCAGGTTTCCTGTAGATGGTATGCTGGGTTACCCTGGAAGTTAGACAGATGACTTGTATGCTTCCATTACAGTCTTTAAAAGATTATCTTTCAGGGACATGAAGGGAGGGTCTAGGGACTGACTGAGAACCTAGACTCAGTAAGCAACTGGGTCCCAGTGGCTAATGGCATTCTTTAGTGCAGTGTGGCCCAGTGAATCAGTAACATGTTAAAAAGTATTCACCAACAAAGGGTCCTGGGGGCGTATGGATTTGAGAAAATCCGTGTTAAAGTTGAACAAGATTCCTCTCAATCTTTTATGTAGCTGGTATGCAGTTTGAAACTCCAAGAGGAGGACAGGGTTTGCACCATTTCCCAAATTTCTCTGAGCAAAGAAGCCTTTTCTTTGTTAAGGAGCATTCTGCGGGGCTAATGTTCATGGAACACATCTGGGCAGTGTTCATGGAGCGTAATTTGAGAGCCCACCTACAAAGGCAGCACGGGGTCACGGAAGCAGGTGATATGGTAAAGAGAGCAGAGGATCTAGGAATAGCAACGTTATCATCTTAAAAGAAAATTGATAATACCAAAGTCACAGGGTTGTGATGAGAACTAAACAGCTTACCATATATGGCAGAGCACCCTAAAACACAGTCACTGTGATGAGGATGACTCGTTTGCCTCACCGTCCATATCAAGATGGTAATTTTCAGGCACTGGGGTTGGCATTGGGGTTGATCACTTGACTGGGGCAAAGTCTATGAACCCTTATCCTGTATCACATATTATAATGAAGTTTAGTAGCTGAATTACCTGGACTTAGCCCCATAACCTTAGGGCTAACTTTTTAGCATTATATTCTAACCAGCAGCGTAACCGAACACAAACCAGTACTGGTAACTGCACTGGGATCTTACAAAATAGCTCCTGTGGGGGTGCTCACACAGCTAAGCTACTACTGTGGCTGATAAACTGCGGGGCGGGGGGCTGAAGAATCAGCCAGGAGGATGTACAAACACAAGACGAACATCAGCAGAGAAATGTACACTGAAAACTAAGGGCTGGCTGGGAAAATCTTGTTTTCTTAAACGTGTATCAGCACCAAGCTGACAGACATCTTATTATGCTTTGCATCTTATTATGCTTTGCCTTGACGTGATGGGCAGTGTCATAGACAGATCGCTGGATTGGGTTCAAGATACCTGCCTAACTCAGATACGGTCTAGCTGTGCTACCATATTGGACACGTTCATTAACTTTCTGAGCCTTGGTTTTCCCCTTTAAAAAATGACCCAGCCATCCTTTTCCTACCTTAATAAAGGCATTGTACAGATAAAGTGAAAGAGCATACAAAACAGCTTTGCATACATTTATAATTAATAACCATGACAACATTTGGTATGGAATTGGTACCTAATAAACATTGGATTCGACAGATGGATGGGTGGGTTGGACAGATGATTGGGTGAATGGATGCAGAGATGGGTAAAATGGATGGACAGTTGGACAGATTTGTGGGTTGAAAGAAGGGAGTGATGAATTTGTTGGATGGGTGGATGGCTAGATAACAGATGGATGATGGGTTGGATGGATAGACTAGTGGATGATTTAGTTTTAGAGCCACCTGACAGCATGTTTGCAGTATCTTCTATCCATTAATTTTTCTCTTCTCCTCTTCCAGTCTGTTCCCAGTTCTCTAAAGGAGTCTATGCCATCTTTGGGTTTTATGAACGGAGGACTGTCAACATGCTGACCTCCTTCTGCGGGGCCCTCCATGTCTGCTTCATTACACCAAGCTTTCCTGTTGACACATCCAACCAGTTTGTCCTTCAGCTGCGTCCCGAGCTGCAGGATGCCCTCATCAGTATCATCGACCATTACAAGTGGCAAAAATTTGTCTACATTTATGATGCTGACCGGGGTAAGCCAGGGGAGGGGGACTGTGGAGGGATGAAGAGAAAATTATCAGCAGGAAGAATAATGGTGCCTCTCTGCCTTCTTGAAAGGCAGGGATCACGGAGGAATGATCCAGAAATGTTTTATGTCTGTGAACTGAATTTTTGGTAACTAATCTATAACTCACATGTGGAAACACATCCTTTGAGAGAATAACTGTCTTAACACCCCACGTCACTCTACAGCTTACCAAGTTTCCATGGCTCCTGAGCCCAGACTCAAAGTCCAAGGACCTCAGTTGAATGGCTCATGGCTCATGGCTCATGACATGGCTTTTAGGAGCATAGATTCTGGAGTCAGGCAGACCTGCATCTGAATTCTATGTTCCCTCCTCTCCAGCTGTTTGACTTTGGGCAAGCTCTCTCTGCCTCAGTTCGACCACTTCTGTAATGGGGATAAAATTCTCTATTCCTTCGTTTTTTCATCTCTGTAATGAAGATAAAACCAGTCTCTATATCATACAGTTGTGAGGACTGAATGAGACAATGACTAGAAAGGGCCTGTACAGTGCCTACAACATAATCAATGTGCAGCGTCTTCTATATATGTAAACCGCTGTCATCATCATCACCAGCATCAACATCAACCTTCCCAGGCCTTTCTAATTCTGCCTCCACCTGAATTTTGAATTTTCCACTCCATTTTCTAAATGTTTCCAATACTTTTTTCTTCTCTGCATCTTGACTCAAACAATTCCAGTTTCTGGGATGCACTTCCCTTCTCAAATCTACATACGCAAATTCTTCCTTTCTTTTGCAACCTACTGGAACACCACTTTCTCTATTTCCTGACCTTCTAAATGGAAACTCTCTTCTTTTTTCTAACTCCTGTGTTGCTTCTGTTGTACTGTCCTACCTTCCCCTGGTATACTAAATAGTCCTGTAAGAACTCAGTCATTATTGTTGTAAATAAATAAATGGATCATACAAGGTCTGGAAAGTGAGGCACAGGAATTTTGCCCTGAGCAAAAAGGAGGTTTTATAGAAGTTTGCCTTTAGGGAGGCTTACAAGACTTTTGAATAGGAGAGTGCTTTGTGAAATGGTTTTTCAGGAAGAGTTAGGCAGGGTTATTCAATGAGAATTAGCTGGCAGGAGAGGCCAGAAGCACTCTATTTTCTTCAATTTTCCCTTCTCTCTATTTTAATGATTTCCCTTCTCAGACAAGCAGCCATTATGAGGATGACCTGCAGAAGGGCTATTTCAGGTCAGTTTTGTGGCATAATGAGGCTTGAGGTCTGGAAGTGGCATAGACAGAAAAATGTAACTTTCATTATAGAGGATCATCTCTGGGGTCAGTCAGCAAAGCGCCCATACTCAAAGGGGCTCCGCCTACCTCACAACTCTGAACTCAGAGTTCTGCCATTTGCTAGCTGTGCGGGCTTGGGCCAATGACTACATCTCTCTGAACCTCCATTTCCACACTTGTGAAACATGGATAATAACGGTACCTACCTCAGAGAATTAAGTGAACTGAAGACAGGAAAGCTAACAGGGCAATGCCAGACACATAGTAAACTTTCAGTGAACGTGAGACTTAAGCACACCAACCGTATACTTTAAAAAAAAAAAAAGGAAGAAACAACAGAATCAATCTACAGATGGTTCTTTATGCCAGGCACCATACTGGTCACTATGGGAGGGATTAGCAATGTTATTGGAAGACAGAAATGATATATGTGCAAAAGATTGATTAATAATGCAAGAGTGAAATATGAAATAACCATCTGTTGCAGGCAGAACACTGACCTTCCCCTCTCCGCCAAAGACATCTGTGTTCTAATTCCTGGAACCTGTGAATATGTTATGTTAAATGGCAAGAGGGATTAAGGTTACAGATGGAATTCACATTGCTAATCGACTGACCTTAGAACAGAGAGATGGGCTTCTCTGGTGGCGCAGTGGTTAAGAATCTGCCCGCCGATGCAGGGGACACGGGGTCGAGCCCTGGTCCAGGAAGATCCCACATGCCGCGGAGCAACTAAGCCCATGCGTCACAACTACTGAGCCTGTGCTCTAGAGCCCATAAGCCACAACTACTGAGCCCGCGTGCCACAGCTACTGAAGCCCATGCACCTAGAGCCTGTGCTCCGCAACAAGAGAAGCCACGACAATGAGAAGCCGGCACATCACAACGAAGAGTAGCCCCCGCTCGCCGCAACTAGAGAAAGCCCGCGCACAGGAATGAAGACCCAACACAGCCAAAAATAAAAACAAATAAATTAATTAATTAAAAAAAAAACAGAGAGATTATCCTGGATTATTTGGGTGAGCTCAGTGTAATCACAAGGGTCCTTAAGTGTGCAAGTTGAAGGCAGAAGAGTCAGGGTCAGAGTATAATGTGAGAGACTCAACCAGTCACTGCTGGTTTTGAAGCTGGAAGGGGCTATACACCAAGGAGAGCGGGCATCCGCCAGAATCAGAAAAGGCAAGAGGGCTTCCCTGGTGGCGCAGTGGTTGAGAGTCCGCCTGACGATGCAGGGGACGCGGGTTCGTGCCCCGGTCCAGGAGGATCCCACATGCCGCGGAGCGGCTGGGCCCGTGAGCCATGGCTGCTGAGCCTGCGCATCCGGAGCCTGTGCTCCGCAACGGGAGAGGCCACAACAGTGAGAGGCCCACGTACCGCAAAAAAAAAGAAAAGGCAAGAACAATTCCTCCACTCGAACCTCCGGAAAATAACACAGCCCTGCCCATAACTTGAATTTAGCTCAAGGAGATTCGTTCCACACATCCGACCTCTGGCAGTGTAAGATGATAAATGTGTTGTTTGAAGCCACTACGTTTACAACAATTTGTTACAGCCGCAGTAGGAAACTAATACACCATCTATGTCCCAAAGATGAAACAAAGCAGTATTGAGTAATGGATTCCTCTATCATTTAGCTATAAATCAGAAGAGAGTAGCTTAACTCAGTACACATTGATTGAATACCTACTGTGTGACAGGCAGAGCACCAGGTACTGAGGTATACTGAACATGCGTAAACGTGGTTGACAATTATTAGGTGCTATTTAGATATCATGTTAGCACATTTAATCAGCAGTTGCTAAACACCTAATAGTAATCAATGTTTATAAAACCCTTGCCATGCTGGAGACATTCTCATTCAATCCTCATGATGACAGTGTGAGGTGGACATCATTAACATCACCCTTTTACTACTGAAGACACTAAATTGTAGCCAGGTGAATTAGTCCGTACAAGATCATTTAACTAGTATATTTGTAGCATCAGGATTTGAGTCTCAGATTCGATGTTTAATCACTCTATTGCGTGCTATGTTCTGCAAACAGAAACACAAAACAGACGCAGAACCTGACCTCGGTGAGCTCAGACTTGCACAGAGCGAGCTGGAGCTGAGTTTAGTGGAGGAGCGGGGTTGGCGGAAGTGGGGTGATGCCTGTGGATCCTGACTGCCACCTCTCTGTCCTACTCACCCGACCTCCAGGTCTGTCCGTCCTGCAGAAAGTCCTAGACACAGCGGCCGAGAAGAACTGGCAGGTGACAGCCGTCAACATTTTGACAACCACAGAGGAGGGATACCGGATGCTCTTCCAGGACCTGGAGAAGAAAAAGGAGAGGCTGGTGGTGGTGGACTGTGAATCCGAGCGCCTCAGTGCTATCCTGGGCCAGGTAGTGAGTGCAGCAAAGTGCCCTCAGGGTGGGCGTGGGAGACAGCTCATGAGCGAGCGGGGTGACCCTTTGCCTTTGGTGTTACAAAGAGAGTTCTTGACTAGATGAAACCAGAAGCCTGCCTTCTCACATTCTGTAATTCATACAGTTTAATTCTGCCATGTTACGAAATAGCACAAACAGTGGGAGCCTTCACGCAGGACTTCAAATGGTTCTCGGATCAGTTAACCAAAAACTTACCTCCAGTGCTTCCTTTTCTTGTTAAAAAGCAAAACACATTGCATTTTAGAGTTTGTAAACTGCTATCACAACCTGTAGAGCCAGATTCCTGGCTTAGCTCTGAGTTCTGTTACCCACTGGTCTAGCATTTGGTTTCTCATCCATTTGGCCCACTGACCAGTTTTGAGTCCAAGGAGGCACCAGGCATCTCCCTTTCCTGGAACACATCCATGTGTCTGAGCAATTAATTGATTGTCCGTTCCAAGAAAGGGCACTGTAATCTCAGTAGTCTTTAGCCAGACATCTCTAAGCCACGGTTCCTCCAGTTCTCAGAAGTAAAGCATGTGTCATTGGATAGGTCACTTGTCTTTTTAAATTACATTTGTGTATTCAGATGAGCTAGCAAGGAAGTAGATTTTGCAATCGTTTTTGAACAGTGCTATACAAGTAAAGATGGCAGTTTTAAGTACTTGACAACATGACAGAGCTTGTTAATGGCCCTCAAGACCCCTGGGGCTCCCACAGGGAATCTCAGCACCCGCTCAGCAATTGCTCAGAGGCCTCGGGAACTGAATAGGAGAGATTTTGAAAGTCAGGGGTTCTTTGAGGCGTTAACTCTGTGCTCTACTTTACAAAGTGCGGATATGGCTTCCCTCTCAGAGAGAGAAACCAGCAAAAATTGTTTCCATTGAGATGGGAGTTTTTTGAGCTGGAGTCATGGGACTGGAATTCTAGTTAAGTAAAGCAGAATAGAGTACTGGTTCAAAGTAGAGACCCTGGAGCTAGACTGCCTGGGATTCACATCCCCAGCTCTAATATTTGCTAGCTCTGTGAACTTGGGCCAGGTTTTTCATTTCTACATCTCAGGTTCCTGATCCGTAAAATGGGCATAATAATAATGATGATGATAATAACTACCTTTAGAGAGCTCTTGCGAGGGTTAGAAGAATCCATGTATACATGTAAAGCACTTAGAATAGAGCCTGCCCCACAGAAAGTGATATATGTAAGGATTCACCCATTTTGGCTATTCATAGTGCCAACTGGTACTGGTTTTCTTTTGTTTTGCTTTGTTTTCTTAGTTAAACTTTTAATTTTGAGACACAAACTCATATGCGTGTGTAAGAAATAATACAGAGGGATCCCATGTACCACATATCCAGTTATCCCAATGGTAACATCTTAGAAAACTATAGCAACTATAGTGAAATATCACAACCAGGAAATTGACATTGACATTGATACCTTCGAGGTACAGAACGTTTCCATCACCATAAAGATCATCTGTGTTGCCCTTTTGTCCTCACCTGGCTTCCCTCTCTCCCTCTCTTTTTCCCTTTCCTCAGGCACTCTCTAACCTGTTCTCCATTTCTGCAATTTTCTTATTTTAAGAGTGTGATATAAATGGGATTACATAGTATGTAATGTTTGGGGTATGGCTTTTTTCATTTGGCATAATTCCCCGGAGATTCAGTCAAGTTGTTGTGGGTATGATACTGCTTTCTTGAGTCACTCCCTCTTTGGCATAAGTGTACTCATCTGTAAAATAGGAATGAAGGCCCCTGTTCTACAAAGCTGATAAAAAGATTAGATGAGATAGGAGGTAGAGAAAGTGTTGAATGATAAGTTGGTATTCTTAAAGACTGATGACTCCTGCTGTATTATTCCATAGTGAAGATAAAGCTGTTGGTACTATTTTCTGAGTGCTTACCATATACCAGACACTATGCCAAGCTCTTTCCATGTATAATTCCACTTCATCCTCACGTCATCTCTATAAAAAGAGCTTCTATTAGACCCCCTATTCTATAAATGAAGAAACAAGACATTACACTTGCCTGGGATTTCACATAGAAGGAAAGCAGGAAGTCAAATCTATCTTGGTCGGGCTACAGGGCCCAACCTTTTAAAAATGCAACTTTCAGCACATGTGCTGTCTATAGCTACTCCCTCTGTCAAAGGACAAACTTGTGTTTGGGAAGGAAGGAACTTGTTTGCATGAATATTTTAGATTGCAGTGTATTAACTTTTTTAATCCTTGGATTCTTCTATTCTGAAAAGTAAGACCAAATGCTGAAAGGATCTTACAAATCACCTGATCTACCATTTGCATTCATACTTTACAGATGGGATGACTGACGGTCATATTGGTTGAATGATTTGTCTTGAGTTCAGACAACTAGTTAGTGACAATGACCGTGAGTCTAAAAGTTACATCTTCTGATTTGCGTTCTGACATCTTAGCATCATCCTAGACTATCTCACACTCAGTAATTGGGATCTTTTCAGTCTAACACAAATGTTCTGCCTAACCTGAGGAGGAAGACAATGATTCCGAATCCAAATAGGGAATTAACTGCCTGTCTCAGGCTCTAGTGCCCCGATGGGAATATAAGCTCTATTAGGATTTGTTTTGTTTTCTTCCCTGCTGCATCCACAGTGCCTTGAAGAGTGCTTGGCACCTAGTAGGTATTCAGTAAATATTTTTTGAATGAATGAGAAGAATAAGGAATCAATGAATGCTCTAAGATCCCAAATGTCAGATGGGTCTAGATATCTACAGGTAGCCTTTGACTGGAAAAGAGCCTTTAAGCTGGAGGTAAGAGCATGTAGGGAGGCCCAGAGGGCATGTAGGGGCCAAGGTTCACAGAGGGGCTTAAGAGGCCAAGTGGAGGATGTCAATTGTTTACTGGAAGGCAATGAAAAGGAGATGAACCCATGATTGTGACCACCTTTGGAAACCACCCCAAAGAGTCTGGGGTTTATTCTGTAAACAGTGGAGGGCCAGTGAAGGTTTGTGAGCAGGGAACAGGGTGATTAGAATATAATGCTTTATCAATATATAAGACACTTAATTATGTAATACAGTCATTAAGTTCAGAATGAGTTAGAGATGGATGAGGGACACCAGGACCAGGCCATCCATCACCTTACCCTGTTGTATTGTCTTCAACGTGCTTTTCACCTGCTGAAATCGTGTTCATTTATCTGTTTATATATTTACCACCTGGCTCCCTGCTAAAGTGTCAACTCAGCTCAATGAGGGCCTGGGGATCTTGCCTCATTTGTTCATAGCTTGTCCCTAGCACACAGCGTAGAGCTTCGCATGTGGCCCATGTTCAATAAATATTTGTTGAGTGAATTAATTAATCAGAGAAGGCTTTACAGAGTAGTTGGGATTAGAGATCAGCCATAAAGGTTATGAATAATTAGAGAGAATGGGAAAGGGCCTTCCAGACACAAAGATTGTGAATTAAGGCAATCCAGTGGAAATGAGCTTTGAAGAGATGGGGTGAGTGAGGCAGGGGACTCCAAGTGTACATTACCTTTATAACAACTTTCTCAGTTTGTAACCCTGTGTACCTGTATCTCTTCATCTGTTTAAGTATGGGTCTCCTCCCAGTAAACTGTGACCTCCAGGACAGCAAGCACCACGCTCGTTTCACTTTCCACTATATCTCCAGCACAGTGCTTGATAGATAGGAAGCACTTAATGTCTGTGAAAGGGAAGCTAGGCCATCAGGTAGGTAGGTGAGTAGATGGGTTGGACGGTTTGTGTTAGGTCAAACCATATGAAATTACTGATTCTTATTGGTCAAAAGTCATTAATTATCGGCTGTTTCCTATGTTTCAACCTGTAATTTCATCCTGCAGGGACTATTCTTATCCATTGCCTGGATGCACTGGGTTTCAAACTATCTTTTATTTGCTATTTTGTGCTTTTTAGAAGCTGAATAGGTTCCTCATAAAGGTATCTCATTGTTGAAAGAGCAAAAAACCATTTGACAAGAAAATGAAAAAGTAATGAAGAATTATTAATAAAACTATCATCCCCAAAGTCTTGGCACTCCATAGTCTGGAATTTCACATGCTAACCACTGTTTCAGAGCATTCATTGTGTGTGCTTGCATTTAATTATTCCCTACATTAAAAAAATGTGAGCCGCTATGCACATACATCCAGTTAAGGAGATGTCTGAATGTGGGTGTTAATAACCTTGAAATTTTATTCAGTTAGAGAAGAAGCCCAAGTGCTTCTCATGTGTTCTATGCGTCCTTGCAACAGTGCAGGGAGAGAGGCACTGAGCAGGGTGTACTAACCTCAATTTGATGATTAAAAAATAATAATAATAAAGAAATAGATCAAGTTAACTTGCAGGCTCAGCTAGGACTAAACCAAGGACTGCGGTCTTAGCTGTTCCTTGCTGGGTGGAATGTCTGGATGCCCAAGCAAACCACTGGGTAGTTCTTTCTACAAATATTTTCTTGCCTGCAATTAGGGTTGGTCTGCACATTGAAGATGGACGGGTGTCTGGGGACCCTGGCTCTGAATCAGGCATCATATGGAAAGGCTCACAATAGCCAGGTCCCTGTCCTGACACTGCTACCATACTGCTGTGGGAGCTGGCACATCACTTCGTCTCTCTGGGCCTGGACTTCCCATCTGTACAGTGAGGGGCCGGACCAGATGATCCTGACGTTCTCTTCCAGCTTCCGGGTTGAATGGCTCATTGATGTCTGAGTATCCAACGGGTTTAGGGAAGAAGGCACAAAATTCAGGGAAGGAAGGAACTGTATCTGAATATGGTCCATTCAAGGATTTGAAGTTCAAGAACTGGGGTGGAATCATCCACCTACCCATTTGACTATCCTTCCACCCGTCCACCCATCTGTCCACCCAAGCAGCAGATGTTGTTGTAACAGTGACAAGGAATTCAATACAACATAAGATTCCCACTATGTATGGGAAGGCTTTATGGAAGAAGGAAAGAAGTGAGCATTCTAGCCTGGACCTTGGGGTTATGATACCACTACTCTACCCCTGGAATCAGGCAAAACTGATGTCAGGTCTTACATCTGCACTTAATAGCTGGGTAACTTCAGGGAGTTTATTTGATTTCTCTAAGTCTCAATTCCTCATCTGTAAAACAAGGATATCAGCAATGCCACCACCATTGGATGGTTGTGATATTGTAGTTTGGGTACTTAGGATAGAACAGGGCACATTTTCAGTACTCAGTGTTAATTGCTGGTCATCGTTGGTGTAGCTTTAATTGTCAGTATGATTAATGCATCCCCTCTCGTTGTGTTTTGTAGATTGTAAAGCTGGAGAAGAACGGCATTGGCTACCACTATATCCTTGCAAATCTGGTGAGTAGAGGACACTGCAGGCTCTCAAATGGTGGGTCTTTCTGTGTTTGGTGCCCGGCTTGCTTCTGTGGTCCCTGGCTGGAGGGAACGGCGTGGGTGGGAGGGGCACTTCCTAGCTTTGCCTTTTCCCCTTCACATCCCTGCTTGTCAAACCACAGCACACTCAAGGTGAACCTCTAAGCTTCCTTGGAAGAGACCCTGCTGGTGGGCAGGCCTTCCTCAGTCATCACAATTCCAGCTTTAATTGGCTCTGCCACTTGGCGATAAGAACAAAATCACCACATCTTTAATGATACAAAATGTTTTGACCCCACTGGTTTTGACCCTCTATTTTGACACCAGTGATAGTTTTACTGTTTATAAATATAAATGTTTAAATCATAATGATGCTAGTGCTGACAGATCTTTAACCAGAAACAGTTTTACAGCATAAACAATATTATGTCAATTTAGTTTTTATTCCCTTTTTTATGTGGCATAGACAAGCTGTCTTTTAAAAAAAATTTTATTTTCATTTTAATGTGCTGTAGTTATTTTTATTGGGTGTAATGATTTTCCATGGTATGAAGACTTGACTCATAAAATAATTTTTTGCACATGTTAAATTTTACCCAGCAACATGCACAATTATGAGTTTTCTTTTGTGACCACCGTTTTTGACAAGTCTGTTTTTCCTGCGTCATGTTTTGCTCCTCTTACTTTTTTAATCATGAAGTTTGATATTTCCAGTAGTTTTTTCCCAAAGCCAAATGTAATTTTATTTTGCCTGTCTTATTTTCTAAAGAGCTAATTACATGCCATCCAGCTCACCCACTTAAAGTATACAATTCAATGGTTTTATATATATTCACAGAATTGTGAAACCATCACCACAATCTCATTTTTAAACTTTTTCATCACCCCCCCAAAAGAAACCCATACCCATTAGGAGTGATTCATCGCCCCACAAATTCCTCCAGCCTTAGGCAACCAGCAAAATCTACTTTATATCCTTATGGATTTGCGTACTCTGGATGTTACATATAAGTGGAATCATAGAATATGCGGTCCTTTGTGACTGGCTTCTTTCATTTAGCGTAATGTTTTCAAGGTTCATCCATGTTGTAGCACGAATCAGTACTGCATTCCTTTTTATTGCCAAATAACATTCCATTATATGGATGTATCCCATTTTGTTTATCCATTCATCAGTTGATGGACACTTGGGTTGTTCTCACTTTTGGACTATTATGAATAATGCTACTACAAGTTTTGTTACATTTGTTACAAGTTTTTCTCTTGAGCATAAACCTAGGAGTGAAATCACTAGGATACATGGCAACTCTATGTTTAATATCTTGAGAAACTCAAAACAGTCAAAACTGTAGTCAAAACAGTCAAAATTGTTTTCCAAAGTGGTTACATCTCCCAGCAAATTTTTTTTTGAATTTTATTTTATTTATTTTCCAGCAATTTTAATAATTTTAATAATTTTAATAAATAAATTTAATAATTTTAATAAATAACAAATTTTGCCATGTGCCAGTGTGAGCAATTATCAGATTTCCTTAATGATAGCTTTTTCTACAAAGTTAGCTTATTATCCTGGCCTGTCTTTATGATTTGGTGTTTCCTTTAAGATGTGATTTTTACCTTTTGTCTATAACAAATGATATCACTCAGTTTTAGCGATGTTATTTTGTGTTGATTATTCCTGTGAGTAATAGTAATTATTAATTGAACCAGAGATGGATATTTTCTACTTGCTTTTGGAACAAAGGTCATTAATAGAACAAAGGCACAGGGGCTGGGTATATGTAAAGGTCAAAATGGCAGGATCTAAAACACCTTGCCTAATTCTTAAGCTCTGTCTCTCTTTCTGGGTGGATTTCCAGCCTCAGATCCCTGGCTTAACCTTCTTTCCCCTTCAAAACTTCCTTGCCTTGGCTGTCCTAATACTTCAGGGTCAGGACTGGAAATAAGAAGGACTTCTTGTGATAGGTTAATTTAGACCCAGCTGTTAATAGATATATATGCTACCTTTCTCAGAGATATTTGCATTTTAAATGGTAGATGGCCGTCCAAAGATTTTTGGCGAACCAAGAGTTTCACCCTCAGAAACCATTTGGAAGGGACTTCCCTTGGAGGTCCCGTGGTTAAGAATTCGCCTTCCAATGCAGGGGGTGCGTGTTTGATCCCTGGTTGGAAAGCTAAGATCCCACATGCCTCACAGCCAAAAAAACAAAACATAAAACAGAAGCAGTATTGTAACAAATTCAATAAAGACTTTAAAAATAGTCCACATCAAAAAAAATCTTAAAAAACAAAAAACAAAAAAAACATTTGCAAGGATGAAATTTTTGACTTCATAAGGAAGAAAACTCTTGACACCCCTTGAATCCCAGATCCTTAGTCCTAGAAGGGACTTTGGAAGTCAGCTGTATCTAAGTCTCATTTGCTTATAGGGAAACATTTACTTGTAGTCAAACCAGCAAGATGGTGTGACTTGGCCAGGGTCACACAGCAAGTCAGTGATAGAGCGAGGCCTGGCACCAGGGTTAGTGGGCAGCACCCAATGCCTTTTCCACTTCATCAGGACATCTCTCAGCACAGACCACGTGGGCACCCTGCTGCTTGAGAATACACAGAGCAAGGTTGGGGGCATGCATAATCACCTCTCCAGGGTAAGATAGAAATTACACATCAGTGGCCTCAAAGCCACCAAATGACCTCAGGTAATTACACCGCCAGGCTCCATCTGTTGCCAAGTGACCCCTCGGTCACAACATCACCAAGTCAGCCCTTTGGGTGTCTGTTTCCTTCTGATCTGCATTCTTTTCTTTTCCCCCTGACCTAATGAGCTCTCAAATCCTTACAACGGCCAACTAATAGGATGCAAATTGCATATAGCATCCAAATACAAAAGACTTGCATGTTCCAATAGATTAGTTGATAATTAGGCTTCAAATTACTAATTAATTCAGTCTGAAACATAGTCGAGTATGTGCTGTGTGTCTTTCTTCCCCCTTCAGAGGAATAAAGCAATTGATAAGATGACAATTTTTAGAAATTCCGCCACATAATTAGCCTGCCGCTGCATGGAACTGACCCCCTCCTTCAGAGTGTTTGTGATTAGGGTGTAATAAGAGTTAGAAACTAAGGAAGGAAGCTTTTGAAAGATTTAACAAAAAGAGGGAGCTACGTTTTATTTTGCCGTTCTTTCTGTCCCTGTCAGAATGCAGGAGCTTCCAAGAAGCCAACAGCATTCTTGTAACAGAGCACTTTGGAGGGATGTTTTTCTGGCTTTGGAGGGCCGCTAGAAGAGAGGATGGAAGGAGACTGTGGGTCAGAGAGGAGAGCTTTATAACAGGGAGTCATAAAAAAAAAGAACAGAAAAGAAAAGCCATGCGTTTTGGGCAGATACCATCCTCAGCTAGTATCTTTGTGATCTTGGGCAATTTTCCAGCCCTCAGTTTCCACATCAGGAATAATAGTTCCTATTCTATATGCTCATGGAGTCACTGGGGAAACCAAACATGTTGCTGAATGCCACCATGCCTTGAAAAAGTTAAAGTGTTCTGCACAGGTGAAGAATCCTAACTTCATATACTAAATCTACCCATCTGTACATATTCACATGTTGTGTCCGTATGTATACATGCATATATATGCCTGTGCATATATATGCTGATATATGTATTCATATTTTATATATGATAGGATAGATGTATATTTATATTTCCATAGCATTGGTATGTCCATAAAGTGAAATTGAGCCTTGCAGAAATTGGTGAACTCTACCATTATTTCTTAAAGAAGCCCCTGGGCCCTGGAGCCCCCTGATGAACCAAGCTCTCTTGTCTGGCTGTCAGTCCTCCTCCAAGCCCAGCACTGACTCGGTTTTCACTCCCTGCTCTGAGACTGTGATCATAGCAGACAGCTACCAGCCAGAGCTCTCCAGAGTTATAGCTCTTTATCTCTGTGATGCATCAGCTGCAAATCTTAGCACAAATTGGTGTTTCTCAAAAGGAAGATATGTGGACCTCTACAATGCGTCTGCACAGTTTAGGAAACAATGAGCCAATGGTTAAATTCTTCAGTCCACTGAGACTGCAAACATGAGTACTTACAGCATGGGACAAATGATCAGATTGTTTATATTGATGATCTGACTTTCACTGAAATAAAAAAGCACAACATTTAAAAATTCTTGTAGAGAACTAGCAGACCTCTGAGAATTTATAAAGGGTCCAGCAGACCCCAGTTTGAGAAACACTGAAGGACTGAAGATATTCGTTGTCTTTCTGTGTGGACCATATGGTGCCTCCTGGGGCACCAGTAACAATAACAGCAACTCCTTTCATTTTTACACCAAGTTATAGTTCATGTGATGTTTTGGCATGAATCACACCACTGGGTTTTGAACCTTGCAGTACTCCTATGACATAAGCAAGGGAGAATTCCTCATCCCCACTTTATAGAAATGAGAACTGAGAATCCAAGATGTTACATGACTGATCTGCAGAGGGGGAAGGCAAGCACTCCTCAATGGAGTCTGGCTCTCAGGAATCTGGCAAAAGCCAAGTGATGTGATCATAAGAATAGGATGACCGGGCTAACCTGAGCCATTGAACTAGAATTTCTTAAACCCCTAGTAAGTAACTACAACAATAATAACAATGGTGATTACTATTATTCATTGAATGACTGCTACATTCCAGACACTATGATATATAATTAAACAGTTACCTATTAAATCCTCATAATTGTCCTGGAGGTTGATAATATTATCCCCATTTTTCAGATGAAGAAACTAAGGTTCAGAAAGATTAGTGAGTTTTCCAGTGACAAAGTTTATAAAGTCATGGAGCTGGGCTTCCCCTCCAGGACTAGAGAACTCCAAAATCCATGTTCTTATACTGTGCCATGTGACTGCTGAGCATGGGGGAGGTGGGGACGGGTGCAAGGGGGACACAGGCTCTCGATAAGAAGGCTTCAGTTTAAATCTTGCCTACAGTTGCAGCAATAAACCTGGAGTTCAAACTCAGGCTCTCAAACTCCCACTGGGTATCTTTTCCACTGTACACTGATAGAATTTCATGATAATTATACAGTTGGCTCTCCATGTCTGTGGGTTCTATGTCCGTGGATTCAACTGACTGCAGGTCAAAAATATTTGAAAAAAAATCCAGAAAGTTCTAAAATGCAAAACTTGAATTTGCCACACAGCAGCAACTAGTTACATAGCATTTATATTGTATTTCTAGCTATTGACACAGCATTTACATTTTATCAGGTAGTACAAGTAATCTAGAGATGACCTACAGTATACGGGAGGATGAGAGTACGTTAGATGCAAATACCATTATGCCATTTTATATAAGGGACTTGAGAATCCGCAGATTTTGGTATCTGCGGGGGTTCCTTAACCAATCCCCCACGGATACCAAGGGACAACTGTGATTTCTAGTGCACAAAGTAGCTGAGGGAAACACACGGAGGACGGGTCATCCCAGGTCTTACTGGGGGATTTGGGGACCGGGGTGGTCAGCCATTTCCGCCATGTGGAGGCAGATGACCTCCTGTGAAATGTTAGAGTTGGCAGTTCTGGTCCATGTGGCGGCTCACCCAAGCCCCCAGCTCCATGCTGCTACCTCTTTGCTACATCAGTCTTGAGAAGAAATGCTCTTTCATCTCCTTGCTCCCCTGTGGTGGGAAAGCTGTCTCTGCCTTCTGTAAGGCCAAGCTCGGCCGCTTTCTTCTACACATGCCATCTCAATACCACCCACGGTCACGTTTGGCTCCTGTATGGTTCCTCTAGTTAGGGAGCTGGAGCAGTAGTTGGGAAGGGTGGCTCTGGGTCAGACAGACCTGAGTTTGAATTCTGGTTTTATATTTATTAGCTGTGTGATATTAGTAAAGTGACCTACCTTCTCTGAGTTTTCATCACCTCATCTGTAAAAACAAGGAATGTGGTATCATCTACCTCCTCATGGGCTATCATGTGAATGAAATGAAATAATACTTTATAAGTGCTCATAGTAATATTTGGCCCAAAATAAGCACTCAGTAAACGTTAACAATGTCCACCATCATAATCATTGTCATCACCATCATCATCATCATTAGTAGTAGTGGGGAAAGAAAACACTAAATATCTGGGGACAAGATACTATACTTGAGGTCCCTCAACCCCCTGCCAAACTCAATCTCATCCACAACTGAAACCCAATTATGTAACACCTTCCTCCCTGTTTGTCTGTAAGCTCCTGGAAGAAGGAATATGTCTGCCTTTCTCACTGATGAATTCCCAGTTCACCAGGCAAAGTGACTTGCATGTAATGGTGTTCTTTAAAAAGTCACTGAATGAATGAATGAGTGAGTGAAATGACTTCTCAGGAAATAAACAATGTTGGTACCCACTTATTACACACACTTAAAGGCAAAGTCCCTGTGTCTATGCTAAAAGAAGCAGAGATCAGGGCTCGTGGGACTATGAATACAGCTAAGAATATGCAAATGAGTAGGTAGAGATGGGCCTCAGAGGGCATCTAGTCCACTTCCCATAAAAGGTCAGAATCTCCTCTACAACATCCCCAACAGAAGCCCATCCAGCTGGTTCCTGCTTGAATAATACCCAGCGATAGGGAAGAGTGTATTAGGAACCGCCTACCCTGCTTGTTCTTGGTGTTTGCTCCTTCAGCCTGGACGACCCCCTGTCCCCGCCCCTCCCCATGCCTTCCCACAGGACAGGTTCTAACAGCCAAATGAACATCAGACATGAACCAAGCATGTCTGTGTGCCTTCCACTGCACTGGGCTCATACCAGAAGCACTAAGAGGCATGCGGTTTTACTTTTGTCCTGGAAGCAACTTGGCTTTGTCTTCCAGCTCAATTGGAACACGTAAATAAATTTTTAAAAGGATGCCAGAGAAAAATCTTGTGTGAAAAAAGTAATGCAAGCCCCATAAACTTCCACCCCAACTGCCAGAGCCTGGCGGTCAGAGGCTCGAGAGGCCCCCGGAGGCTGCAGGTTTCTGGGAAGGATCATGACAGTGCATCCACGCAGCCAGTAGTCCTATGAAGAGTGTGCCTTTGCGCTGGCTTGAAGAATCCCAAAGAACCAGAGTTGAAGGGTCCCCAGGGGCTCGTCTCACCCAACCCCTCCCGCATTTTGTAAAAGAGGCACTTAAGACCCAGAGAAGGGACATAACCTGTTTGAAGTCACTCGGAAGTTGAACAGGAGAGCTGGGCTGGGATTTGGAGCAATTGTTTGTTCTGTTCTTTGTGGCTTCTTTTACCACTGCTGCCTCTCAGTTTCCTCTGTGTGTGTGTGTGTGTAAGAGAAAGAAACATATAGAAATAGGAGATAGAGAGAGGTTGAGAAGCACTCCCTCCCCACTCCCCCTGCCCCTCTCAGAGTCACCCCTCACTGATGGAGTCCATCCCAGTGTCCTCTTCTCCCTCCCACACAGCCTTCCCTCTCTCCCTCGGCTTCACCTCACTCTTCTGTAGCAGTGAGAACACACGGCTTACTTTAGGATCACCAGAGCTTACACTGCAGAGAGCCTCTGGAAGGGAAGAGGAAATGGATGGGTAGAAAATCAAGTCCCAGACCCCAAAGGATGCTCACTTCCTACGAGGTCCAAGCATCCCATCAGGCAAGGGCAAGGCTGAGTATATGTTACTCTTTGCAGTCACATCCCATGCTCTAGAATAATCCATTCTAGAGAATTGAGAGTTTCTGCATCCGTCCAAGAGAGGTGAGATTATATTTTACAAGAGAGGAAAAGGATGTCTAAGTTGCTGAAGAAAGTTTTCCAAGGTCATGTGGCTAAAACTGGAATTTGAACTCAAACCTCTCTAATTCCAAAGATTAGGTTTGTTGACCATTGGGCAACACTGCCCAAATCAAAGAAACCTTGGTGACTCTTAGGCCTGGTATTATAACTGAGAAAGCTCAGAAATAAACTCTTTTTCTTCTGAAACTGCCTGGGTTTGAATTTTCACTCAGTCACCTACTAGCCGTGTGACCTTGGGCAAGTCATCTCACCTCTCTGTACCTCAGTTTCCTCATCTGTAGGTGGGAATATTAATGCATACCTCACAAGATAAAGTGAGTTAATTTACATCAAGTTTTACAACAGTGAGTGCAGCAGAAGCCTGGGGTCTCATCCCAACTCTGCCACTGACTCATTATCCTTTGCAAAAAAAAAATTCTATTTTTTTGAGGGTCTCAATTTGTTCCAGATTTGTTCAAGGGTTTTCAAAAGGACTAAATGATCGAAAGGACGTTTCCAGATGTGCAATTTACGGTTCTGGTTTCCCTGCCTCTCTCTGTGGTCCAGAGGTGCCAAAACAAAATTCTCGAAGCACACTGGCTCCCTTCATTCTAAGGGAGAAGCCACTCCATTCATCTCAAGCACTGGGTGTTTGCATCCCTTGCCCTTGCCAGCCATGCACACCTTGGCTGATTTGGAAAGGTCCTTTCCATGCTCAGTCAGTGGGTTATTTCAGATATACAAGCCAGCAGCTGCAATTGCTCTTCCAGAGCATGGAACCCCCTTGCCACTACCAGCTCAGAAGCAGGAGGGACAGACCCCTTAAGTACCTATTTTGGCAGGAGATTGGGGTAATATATAACTGGAAAGGTTCAGTCCTCACTTCCTTACTTGTCCCTTTCTTTAAGACAGAAAAGCAAACAGACTCTAGAGTACTCTAGGTGAGTACTTATTATGTACCAGGCACTGTCCTAAGAATCTGATAACGACTAATGCAGTTAATCCCTATGAGATAGCTGCTATAATGATTCTTATTTTGCAGTAAAGGATGCCAAGGCACAGAAAGGTTGAGTAGCTTGCCTGCAGTCACACAGCTAGGTGGTGGCAGAGCTGAGATTTGAATCCAGGTTGATGTGTACACACATTTCCTCTGATTCACCGCCCTCTGTCACTCTGATTCAGAATCTCCGAGCATGTGTGCTTTCCAATTAGAGAGTTCTTCCCTGCACTCTTCACCCAGCCAAAGCCTCCTCTTCTTTCAGCTTCCCTGCTTCCACTGGGAGCCTTCCCTGAGTTCCAGGTTCAGGTTTGGTTCTACCTACTTTGCTCTACAGTTATGTGGGTAATATGGACCTTTCTCACTAAACCTTAAGTAACTTGAAAACAAGGACCAAACCTATCTTATTCTCTGCTGCATCCCTTTGTCCAGTATGTACTTTGCAATGTTAGATCCTCACAGGTGAATGAGTGAATGAATGAATGAATAGCAAGAATATTCCTTTCCCCATTCCTAGTAGGTTTCAAATTTATCATACGTTTGGACTTTCATTCATTCTTCACCAAGCATTCATTGGGTGCCTGCTCTATGGAGCCCCTGAGAATGTTTAAGCTGGCATTTCATCAAAGGTGGGCTTGCTATAGTCTTTGCCTGAGCCTCACTGGACAGGAAGGTTTGGATCAGGTGAAAGGAAGGTATTGCTGGTTTCAAGTCTGTCAGGAACTCCAGCTATACAAGCCCACCCCACCCCTACCCTCTGGCTCTTGTTCTGAAGTGGCCGTGGCCAGGTGTTACCCATGACTGCAGCCAATTAGAAGAGAGTTAAGATGAAGGGAGGTTCTGAAAGACCAACCAACCCCAGGCCAGATACTGCACTTCTTTCTTCATGCATTGACAGCCCAATCTGGGGGCCCCTGACCTTCTGCCACAAAATGCCAGCATGTTATCCTAAACCCACAGACTGAGAGAATTTGGTTTGTGAGATCCCAACTACCTTTTAAAATAATCTGTCAGCAGTGGACTTGTGTTCGGGGGATAGGTCTGTTTGCGTGTTTGCTGATATCCAAGCGTACAGGTACCTGCCTCCCTGGTTTCAAATGTACTTGGCTAAGAGTTAACACTAGTGGTTTTTTCCCAAATCGAATGGTGTTTTAGCTGCTTTAAGCACAGCTGCAATGTCTTATTGACTTGGCAGGAACCAGATAAGCCTATGTTATGAGGGATTATATAGGGTAAGGACGCATTCAAGTTTCGGTCGGTTAAAGTGGCTAGAATAGGAAAATCTGAAGACCTTATGCAGAGACATGGTTATTTGAGGACACAACAAAGTCCTCACCCCAGGAATATTCCATGAATTCGTGTACATCCATATTCATGCGCACGCACCTGTGTGATCACAGAATTGTAGATCAAAGCTGGAAAAGCCCTTAAGAGAGAAATCGACTGGCTCAGAAGTTTCCAAACTTTTTCGTTTAAAGCTCTAGTTTCAAATGGAATCTTGGGGAGAACCCCAGTATGTAAAACAGATAAAAAGCAGAGCTGCTTTGGTGGAAGAGGGAGGGTGGGAATCCAGAATGTCATCCTTCTGCCCTCCCACTAATTCAACTTGGTAGCCTCTGAAATGCCTACAGCCTGGGACAACAGTTTGAAAGATCATTGATCTAGCCAATGCCCTCATTTTGCAGATCAATCATCTAGTGCCTGGAGAAGGTGAGAACACTACCCTAGGGTAGACAGCTCATGAAGTTCAAAGACAGGACAGAACTTATGCGGTTGTCCCTAAAATTATTCTCCTGACACTACTTATTTATGACCCAGTTCAGAATATACTACACACACAGAAACAGTCAATAACAAGACCTCTTTGGTCCACAAGATGAAAGCTGAGAGACTGACAGGTGACAGGATGGAAACTTACAAGAAAACCATGAAAAGGGTGAGTGAAGACATTCGTTGTATATGTTTCACCCCTTGGTGTCAATTAAGCAGTCAGCCTGCTCCAGGTACTGGGCTGTGGATACCGTGGGGACCGAGGTTCCTGCTCTCTAGGGTCACACGGTCTTCTAGGTCTAAAGGAGATGAGAAGCAAGGCTGCAGTCAGAGAGAAAGCTGAGAAAGACGCCAAGAGAGAGAGAAATAAAGAGCTTTGTGGTTCACATCCCAATGACCAGCATCCATTAAAGGAGCTGAAGACTAACACCTGGGTCTCCTAGAAACCTGCTAATTCCTTCTTAGTATAAAGATGCAGGCCATTGCAAGGGCTTCATTGCAGGACAGAAGATAAATGAATCAGACTGATGGGACTAACGTTGAGGGGGCAGAATGTACAATGGCTAGAAAAGAAGCCCAGAGTCTTGTCACTTGCTATGACTACGGTCTCTGCCCCTCACTTTCTATGTTATGTTAGGCAGAAGCTACTCCATTCATTTAAGACTCAGTTTTCTAATTTGCAATGTGGGAATGATAAAAGTACCTGCTTCACAGGACTGTCACCGGGATTAAATGAGATCATACAAATAAAGCTCTCAGCACAGTGTCTACTACTACACAGTACAGGTCTGATACACGTTAGGCACGGTGGTTATTATTGTCACTATTATTTTAGCCAAAGTCTGCATCCCATGACTTCTGTCCATTGGTTGGTGCTGGCCTGCCTTCCAGAACCTTAGAGAACAAATCTTCTACCTCTTTCCCACGACAGCCCTTCTGGGATTCAAATACATCCTTCACTTCCCTTCTTAGTCTTCCATTATTTTCAGGTTGAACATCCCCACTTTTTTCAAGCATTTCTAATGGAACCAGACTTTTCAAACTGTACTTCCCTATAACTATCCTCTCTATGGAGCTGTCATCTAAGAATTTATCTGACAATTTGGGGAAACTTGCCACATTCAACTTGTGCCATTCAGAGTATAAAGTGCAAGTTCTTCAATTTGTTCTAACTTACCTCTTCTAGATCTCAAGGGGAGGAGATGGAGGGAGCGCTCTCTCCGGCATCCCAGGTCTTGTTAAAAAACCTTCTCCTTGGCCCCTTAACGGTGTCCGCCCAAGCAGGACGATGAGGGCTGAATAGCTTGTATGTGACCCCTGGAAAGAACCCCAGAGAAAAAGGAAATCTGGCTTTGAAGATAAAGCTTTTTATCCTTTGAAAGCCGCGTTCCTATACACCTGCCTCCTGTTGGCTCAGGTGTCTTGCCTGACCCAGTGCCTGGTTTCAAAGCAGTTGTAACAACACCTAACCTCTTTTGACCCAGTGATAATGATGATGGTGAATGTGATGATAATAATAATAACATTCATAATCACTGATGATTATAATAACATTCATTAAGCACTTACTATGTGCCAGACACAGCTCTAAGTGCTTTATGTATTTTTTTTTTAAATCTTGCTCCAGTTCTATGATGTAGGTGCTATTATATCCGCATTTTGAAGACCAGAGAGCTAAGACTCAGAGAGGTTAAATAACCAGTAAGCACACATAATCAGGTTCTTTTGTTTCCAGGCACACATGATAATTAACAGTCATAATGATAACTCAGAGCTTCCTCATGATCCTCAAAGCGTTTTCTAAATCTTTACAGCAACGTGAAAGCATGTCTAATGTAATTATACTGTTAAACATCTCTTTAGGATATTATAATTATTTGAAAAGGCTTTTCATTCTAATCCTTCGAAAATTATCATTGAGATATGAGAGATGGAATGACTATATTAACCAGTTTAATTAATTGAGCACTTTTTCCCCCAGTCATTCTATTTAAATGACTGGTCAGCATTGCATTGCCTTCTACGATGAGTACACAGGGAATACATATCCTAATCCCAGCTACCCCTCTAGTCAGCCTACAACTCGAGGCCACTAGTCTCCTCTCTGGACAACGACGGGTTTGATCTGATCGCCAGCATCTTTGCTTCAGGCGTCCGTAAACCTAAACTATGGCCCATGGGTCAAATCCAACTGCTACCTGATTTTGTTTGGCTCATGAGCTAAGAATGGTTTTACATTTTTTAATTATTAGAAAAATGAAAAGTGATACTTCATGACGTGTGAAAATTATGTGAAATTCAAGTCTCAGTGGACACAGCCATGCTCATTCATTTTCTACTGTCTAGGACGGCTTTCGTGCCGTAATAGCAACACTGAATAGTTACGACAGAAACCACATGGCCCACCAGCCTAAAAAATTCACAGTATGACCCTTTATCAAGAAAAATTTGCTGACTCCTGGTATAAATGTGGGGTAGGTGGGCACTAACAGACTTCGTATAAATCAGAGGCTTGAGAAACATCTAACCAATCTCTAACCACCATCATGGTGTCAAGGAGAGAAACCTACTGTGCTCTCCCACAGACGTTGCTTTAAGACAGAAAGCTGTATTGGAAGGCCTCTCTTTGGCAGAGCGAGACACCTGTTCCAGGCTATTAACTGTCAGCCACACTGTCTGAGCTTCTCTGTCCCTCTGTCTGGGGCAATATGGAAATGCCATCCTAAAGCTAGCCTCCTACGTTCCTCCACTGGCAAAGCAGTGTAACACAGACAAAGAAGACAGATTTGATGGCTGGACCACAGCTGGATTCCTTGCTTGCTGGGTGACCTCAAGGGAGTTTCCAAAGGTCTCTGAACCACAGCTCCTCTCACATAAAATTGGGACAGATACTCACTCACTTATGCAAATGAGCACCCGGTGCCTACTGTGCATATTCACCTCTCAGGGTTGTTGGGGGGGATTAAATAGGATTACGTATATAAAGCATTTAATAGAATGTCTGGCTCAGGATAAGAGCTTGGGAAATGTTTAATAAATCCAAGGGTGACTCTCGACTGATTATTTCATTTTTCAGTTTTAAATGACAACTTCATAATTCTCAAAAGGCTGTATAGATGAAGTTATATAATGCATAAGAAGTGACAGCTTTGCCATTGTTGTCATTTCTGTTATCCTGAGGAGCAATGCTTCCGAAGCTGCATTTCAGTAGAGCATTTAACAGCGCCAGTGTTCTTTAATTCCAGGCCAAGAGACAACCAACTAGGCAGGGCTCCCTTAACAGACCCTATCAGTCAACCAATGCCATGACTTCTCTTCCCTGTTCTGCCACTGCCACTCCCTCCCACACTTTCCAGGGACTTAACAGATGAGTTTGACCCAACAACATATATCAAAATTACCTGAGGATCTATTTTTATTTTTTAACAATACTAAAAAGAAAACATATTCACGTGGTAAAAAAGAAAAAAATTATTCCCTCATTTTGTGTCTTTTACCTAACAGCACAGATAGGAGCTTATTTTATCATTCTTTGTCCCTTCCTTCTCAGGGGAGCTAAGGAGTTCAGTTAGAGGTCCCATCAGTTTGATTAGATATACCTTGAGATTTGGTTCCAGTAACCTTGTAGTCAGACACTCTGGTGATGGAGTTGAGTGGCATTTATGTTTGAATAAACTCTGCCATTTCCTATGGCCCCCATTACATTGATGTGGGCAGTCCATACAAAATGCCCGGGAGCTTGTTACAGATTTTCAAGCGACAGAATTTGACTGCAGGAGGTTGCTTTCATTTTATTCTCTCAATAGTTACTTTATGAACAAGATGTTCTTTTTAAGATCTCTAAAAATTATGGGAAGTCTCTCAACTGTGCATTAGCTTTTAACCAGGGGTAGGATGGTTGTACTCTTAGGTAGCAGAACGTCTTTGAATGCCTATTGGGTACGAGAACCTAATTCTGATTTCATCTGTACTAAAAGCTTGCTAGAAACTGTGCAATTCAGTAGACCCCTGTGAATGTCTGTAAACTGTAGCTATGGGAAAAGTTAATCATAAAATATATTTCCAACATGAGCTTCTCTTTTCAAACAATTAAAATCATCCACCGGCATTTACTGCCTGGTGATCACACTTCCCCTTAGCTAATAAGCATTCTTGCTTGAGGAAAGTCTTTGGCTTTTATTCATTCACCCAACAAATATGTATTGAGCACCTACTCTGTGCCAGGCATTGTTCTAGGTGCTAGGTTCTAGTATACATCCGTGAACAAGACAGAAAAGGTCCCTGCCCTCATGGAGCTGACATTCCAACCCAAGGAGAGAGGACAAGGGAATAAATGAGCAAACGAGATCATCTCAAATGGGGATAAACAGAACCCTGAGAAGGAACTGACTGGACTGGGTGTTGGGGGTGGCTTGACTGGGTTCTACTAGAAATAGGTCTTAAGACAGCAATTCAAGTACAAGCAGCTTCTTTGGATGTGAATCCCAGAAACAACAGCAGGGAATCAGGGATGTGAAGTAGGGAAGGGACAGCAGGCATCTGATAGAAGTGCATAACCAAGACAGTTACCCCTCGGGGCTACGGAGCTCCATCTTTTAGGGAAGCTCTAGACCTGGGTGTAGAGCATGCCTCAGGGTTACCCCACCCAGGGAAGAGGATTCTGGAGTATTTATCTACGAACTCCCCATCTGTCAATGGTTGAGAGCTGCTCTGGGTGAATGAAATCCCCGATACGTCTGGCTTACCCTGCACGCAGGTTAAGTCATAGGTATTTGTAGTTAGTATATAAAGCGGAATATCAGTGTCTAAGGGCTGGGGGAGTGGAAATCAGCAGGGCATGAATAGCATCCACCACAGGGCAAGAATTGAGTCTTACATAAGGGGTCAGGAAAGAGCTGTCTGAAGACAGTGCATTTTAGCTGAGATCCAAAAATACGGGCAGGAGTCAGCCAGGGAAAGCTCACTTCCAGGCAGAGAGAACAGCTAGGCAAGGGCTCGGGGCGGAACTGAGCTTCGTGTGTTTATAAAATAGAAATAATAAAGAACCGCAGAACTTTAGAGGCATGGGGCGGGTGGGATGTCTTTGAGTCATGAAGTCACTGATGACTAGATCTTTTAGGTAAGGAAACTGGATCAAGTCAGTGAGAAATGAAGAGACCCGGGCAGAGCTGGGGCCAGCGCTCCGGGCTCTCAGCTGCCAGTCCTTGGCTCTCCCCAACCTCAATCCACCAAACTGCTTCCCCTGCTCGTTCCCCCATTTCACCCCCAGGGGTCTGGCAGTTTCTCCAAGCTGTGGAGCTCAGACAGCAATGACTTTATGATCCCTGCTCAAATTCCTGCAGTGGGCCGCCAATTATACCTTAAAAAGAAACCCAGGGGATCACAACGCTTTATGTGATCCAGCCCTGGGCTGCCGACTGCATTTCCCGCCCTCTCTCTCACTCACTCACCGTGCTACAGTCACACCAGCCTTCTAACGTTTTCTGGAACATGCCAAACATCCTCCGACCTCTGAGCCAGAATGCTCTCCCCCAGATTTCCCCAGAGCTCACTCACACGGCTTCACTTCACTCAGGTCCCTGTGCTGACACCACCATCTCAGGGAGGCTCAAACGGATCGTGACTCCAGGGCGTGGCACTGCCCTCCCCTCCCCAACCTCCTTCCCCACTTCATCTTCCTTCAGAGGACTCACAGCTACAGCAGAGTGTGCTCTGCTGGACTGTGCTCTAGACGCTGTGCTACATATTTACTTGTCTTTAACTGAAGTACAGTTGATGTATAATACTCCATGTTATAGGTGTACAATACAGTGATTCACAACTTTTAAAGGTTATACTCCATTTATAGGTCTTATAAAATATTTGCTCTGTTCCCCGTGTTGTACAATATATCCTTGCAGCTTATTTTATACCTAACAGTTTGTTTGTTTATGGTCTCTGTTTCCCACTAGAAAGTAAGCTTTGTAAGAGAAGGAAGTTGTTTCTCTCACTATTAGAAGAGTACACTGTAGGTTCTCAGATATGTTCGTTGAACGACAAGTGCGCAAGTGAGTGAAGACCTACAGAAGACCTCAGTTCTGGTCCCCTCTCTGCTACTAAATCAATGAATGACTCTGTGAAGACGATTCTCCCACTCTGGTCTCAATTTCTTTATCTGACAAATAAACATATAATTTCTACCTTATAAAGCCATAAAGTGAAATGCGGCCGTAGATCTGGAAGTATTGTACACTATGGAATATATTATAGAAATACAAGGTTTCCTTTCTAAATTGAAGGCTTCCTGAGTTTCAATGAACTTTACCAAATGGGGAGGAAAGTTTTTCCCAATAAAAAATGCTTTGCAGATATGAAAACTGATCAGGACTCACTGGCTAGAGAAGACCTCGGCTGCGGCCCAGGAAAGAGCACGGGGGAGGGGTAATCAGCATGCAGCCTCTTCTAGACACGCTGGTGACACTGGGGAGCCCTCAGGCGCCTGCCCCCAACGGACTTCAGATTCCTCTCCTCTCACAAGGGTGGAGAGTGGTGATGGTAGAGGAAAAACCTCCCCCTTTTTTGTTTTTCATTCTATTGCATATCTGTGTCGTCACAGTAATCTCAGCCACCATTTACTGATCACGTGGATCATCGCACTGCTTTTTCTCCCCCGCCTCCTAACCTCCATTATTCGTACGAGAAAACATCAGGGAACTTGGTCCAAGGTAGTAACTCACAGCTGGGAGCAGCAGAGCCCAACCTTCAACCCAGGCATGGCTGGCTCCTGAGCAAGGGCTCTTAACCACTGTGCTAACTCTGTGCACAAACTAAGTGACAACAGAATTCAGAAGGGAGGGAGACACAACTGTCTCTCCATTAAGTCGGTTTCACCTTAAGTAGGAACTGGGTGGAAAAGGCTGTGATTCTGTAACATGGTTAAATGGATGGACCCAGGCAACATATTCTGACTTCTTTCCCTTTCTCTCCACCCAGGGTTTCATGGACATTGACTTAAACAAATTCAAGGAGAGTGGAGCAAACGTAACAGGTTTCCAGTTGGTGAACTACACAGACACCATCCCGGCCAGGATCATGCAGCAGTGGAAAAACAGTGATGCTCGGGACCACACCCGGGTGGACTGGAAGAGACCTAAGGTAAGAGGATGGGCGGCAGGCAGCAAAGGACCAACCTGGTCCCTGTGCCTGCCCTAGATTCCTAGATAGTGTTAGCCTTTCGATAAGGACAGACTTCCTAAGAGGAACAAGTTAAAAAGTGTATCCGTAAAGACTGAGGGTATGGACAATCCAGAATGACAATGGTTTTAACAAGCTAAATATTTTGATTTTCTTTCATATAAACAGAATTCAGGAGTCAGCAACCCAGGGCTTGTGTAATGGCTTCACAATCATCAAACACTGAGGCTTGTTCTATCTTCTTGTTCTGCTATCCTCAGCATATGGCTGCTACCTTATAGCCCCAAATGGCTGCAGAGGCTCCAACAATTACCTCACTATTCTACCCAGCAGGAAGGGAAAAGGAAAATAAAAACCCAAACTGCTTCCTATAAGAAGTCTTTCCAGAAGTCACACACAGATCTTCCCTTTACATGCTATTGGCCACATCTTAGAAACCCACCCCGGCTACCTACGGGGGAAGCTGGAAAATGATGTCTCTACTCTGGGCAGGACCACCATGTTGCACAGCTCCAGGGGGATGCATTTATTTCTTCATGGATTGAGCCGCCTAGATTTGTGCAGGGAGCTGGCCCTTTTTCTAATCAGCCACATACCTAGCTAAAACTCAAGGAAATTTAACTAAGCAATAACCAGCACATCTCCTTCTCAGAGAGTCTACTACCTATTATCACGCAGACTACCTGTCTCTCACTCCCCAGCAAGGCAGCTTTAAATCCTGCAGCCAACATCTATATTGTTTGCTATTTGATAATGGCTTAGAATAAGGATAGGGGATAATTTTTCTTTCCCACATCAAATCCAACAGTTTGGCAATGGCTGTGTGAAACACTGTGCTGAGAAGGACTCTGAGGCTAAATTTGTTTATCCAGGGCAAACTGTGGATCCTTGGCAACTTTCTCTTGCCACTTGTCAATTTCTTTTTGCGAATGGCAGGCCACTTAAGCGAGATGCTTCTCATCCCACTTTTGCTCAAAGTGAGTTAGCAATTCAGAAATAAAAACTTATTTCAATATGAGCTTAAGCAAGAAAAATCACAAATGTGCTTTAAAGCAATGAGCAAACCACACAGCAGTTAATTCATTAATATGCGAAAAGCCCACCCAATTTCCAAAAGATTGGAGCTGATTATAAAAATAACAAAATATAAGGTATACACTTTTAAAATAGCAAGAGAATCAAAGTTAAGAACTGGAAAAATACATATACGTTCATTCTACAACTCTACTGTGAACTCAGAATGTGCCAGAGAACATGCTAGACATCGAGGACAAAGTAATGAGGACAGACATGAGTTCCAGCGCCAGGAAATGTTGTTCTGGATTGTTATCCCGCTTTTGTTTCAACATTTTCACCCGCTTTCAGGCGAGAGGGGGATAAAATTGAGGGTTAGCATGAAGAAGCACAAGGGGAAAGTTTGCAGAATGTAAACCTGCCACTTGAGTGAACCACATGTGGAAATAATTTAGAGTTGACCCTTCTTGGATTATTCTTTTACTGTCACCAGGGATGGTGGAGTAAACTGTTCCTCTTGGCCCCCAACTGATGACTATACCACAGAGAGCACCAAGTGGTTTTCCATGGACTGTATCAGACAGATACAGATGTGTTGTATTTAGTCTATGCATTCTTTTTCCAGTTGAACCAACATTTTCAAATGGCAAGATGGAACACAAAATTCTAAAGTTCTCTTCTAACATCGCAACCTGCAGTAATACTGAACTCACAATCCAGGAGGGCAATATTGGCTAGAGAGGTGGAGCGGCAGCCCCCATCTAAGAGGCAGGCACTTCCCGGCTCACGGCTGCTCCCCTCCTCCCCCCACTCCCCATCCCTGGCCGACTGCAGGCATCCTCACCACCGGGAAGCTCGTTCCCAGATACAGCTCCCACCTGCCTCCCTGTCAGCGAGCTCTGACACCTAACTGTCTCTGTTCCTCCCACTAGTACACCTCTGCGCTCACCTACGACGGGGTGAAGGTGATGGCTGAGGCTTTCCAGAGCCTGCGGAGGCAGAGAATCGATATCTCTCGCCGGGGGAATGCTGGGGACTGCCTGGCTAACCCAGCTGTGCCCTGGGGCCAGGGCATCGACATCCAGAGAGCTCTGCAGCAGGTGAGGCTGGCAATGGCTGCCCCATCTTATGGGAGCCTCACAGGGGATTTCAGCATCAGTTTCAGGTGGGACGTAGCTATTTAAAAGAAAAGGGAGAGCACGCCTAAGTTTGGACTGCCGCTGCATTGTGTCTGTGGCTCTTGGCGTACATGGAAGGTCACGCAGAAATTTGAAAAACGAAACAAAAAAACGCAATAGTATGGAATAGTCATTCCTGACAGCACAAAAGCTCTATTTTCTGCTTAGCGTTTATGTTAAAAAGGGGAAGCCAGTGATTCTGTATTTGACAAGGGGACGTGAGATATACAAGGATGAAACTGAAGCATTTTAGCAGGCTCTTGGAGACTCCCCCTCCTGCCCTGATTTTCTGGATTTCTTCATTACCTTTGCTTTCTGTGCACATGTC
Source organism: Pseudorca crassidens (assembly GCF_039906515.1). Classification (NCBI taxonomy): domain Eukaryota; kingdom Metazoa; phylum Chordata; class Mammalia; order Artiodactyla; family Delphinidae; genus Pseudorca; species Pseudorca crassidens. Next base: position 129,587,118 of record NC_090298.1, read on the forward strand.
ATGCTGGGACCCTGAAAATGTTTCTCAGGACTTCTGATTCTATTTTCTTGCTTCTCAGCACTGCAATCATCAATTTTGTTCGCGCTTAACAACAGGTAAAGAACGGGGATAGAAAATGGTCAGGCCCTTCCAGTCAGCTGGCTATGCAGAGGATTCTGAGGCTGAATCCAGACTCAACACGGGGGGAGTATAAATACTCAATTCGTGATACGTCTGCTGTGGAAGCAGGATGAGACAGACGTACACATGAGCCATGTACTTCACATTCCTGGTTTAGAAGTTTCTGGGGATTTGCCCAGTTTTATCACTCTCTGCACTCCTAGAAGTCTCTAGAAGTTTCTAGAAGCACCTCAAGCCCAGGCTGTGGTCCTCCAACTCCTGACGGATAGCACCACAGGATGCCTCTCGTGCCTCCTGAGAGAGGCTGTGTTTCCAAAGGGGACTGGGCAAAGAGGGCAGTGCTCACTGAAAAGGAATGTCCAAGTATCTGACACAGTGGCAAGCCAGCAGCAGCAAGATATTTTGGTACAAATGCCTCTCAGGACCTGCCCTCCCCATCCAAGAGTTGCCTAGATAAGGCCAGCTCTACTTTCAAGACTCCGTTCAACAGAAGATGAATTTGGACTCCCAGGGAAGGAGAGATGCGTTTCTGAATGACGCAGAAATGTAGAGCAAAATGTACAACTATTCCCATTTGTTTTCCAACCACACGTGCACAGCTCTAACAATTTTCACAACCTGGAGAAAGAGACAAGACAGGAATATCACAGGCTGTTCTTCAGCTTGGATGAACTGCCTGCACATGGAATGTGGATTATACTTCTGTCCTTTGGAATGAAGTGAAGCAGCTGCCCTGTGACCACACGCGAATGGGTCCACCCGCAGCCCTTTCTGCCCTCCCCGTCTCTGCGCAGGGTGGCCCCGAATCGCTAGGCAGCAAGAGCAGACACCCACCAGCTTCAGAATGATCGCCAAAGGTGCTGTGCCCGCCTTCTGGCTTATTTAAAATGCTCTTCCAGACCCCACAGTCGAGACAGATTCTGTTTGCAATGTGAAGCTAGTTTCAGAAGGTCCCACGGACTTGCCCTCAGCCTCACAACCCTTCTAGCTCCCTTGCCTCTCCCATCTTAAGGGCATCCCTGGAAGGATATCCTGATGCCATCATGACAGTGATGAAGCCTGGAGACGACGTGGGTGGCAGGAAGGGCACTGAATCAGGAGAGCTGGGGTCCAGGTCCCGCTGGGCCCTTGAGTCTCTGGGTGACCTTGAAATACTCATTCATATCTCCTACACCCTTCCCTTTCCTCATCCACGACAATGAGGCGGTTAGAGAGACAATTCTTGGGTCTCAACTGGCTTAAGAACTCTAAGGATCTAATTTATTTTTTCTTATGCTCTAACCCATGTCTTTCTGGTTGTAACATGCTCAGGCTTCTGCTTCTGCCTTCAGTGGGGTTGAGAGGAGGCAGCTGCCTTAGCCAAAAAAATAATAGTCTCTATACTGTCTTGAGTCAAGACATGTGTGTGCCAGTCAGCTGCTCCTGAGAGCCTACTACGTGCTGTGGTCTGGGACCAAGCTCTGGGGACAACGAGAAGTCAAGACCTGCCCTCAAGAAACTCCCTTCAGTCTCTGTTGGGTGTGGACGTAGGGCAGGGAGAACTAGGCACAAAACAGACACAAAAATAAAACCAACATTCTGATCTAAAAATCAGCTGTTCAAACTGATTACTTTCAAATCTTTGTTAATCACCTAGAATCACAAACATGTATTGCTGAAAGAGACCTGAAAAATTACGACTCCCATTTTCCCTTACATTATAGATGAAGCAGCTGACCTAGAGTAGGCAGTGACTCAGCCGGGGTCACACAGCAGCTTAGCAGCACAGGCTGGACCAGACACCCATCCAGGGTTCTTCTTCCTGTCCCACAACTGTCCTGTGGCCCCAGGGGCCTTTGCTTGTACGCACTGAGCTCCAGGGCCTTACACACACAGTCATGGCCACTGTCCAACCATCTCACCCTCAAGACCCATCTCTTGAAAAAGCCATGCCCCTAGGAAGGAGCAGTGTGCACCTACAGTAGATTGGGTAAATCCCAATGACATTTGGTCCTTGGAATCCAAGGATGGGGGCTCGAGTCTCTTCTGCCCTGCCCACTGGCCTTCAGGTCCCACATGGGGAGGGACCTGTGGGTCAGCTTGTGGTAGAGCTGGGATGTCTGTGAGTTAGGCCAAGAGGAATTAGCACATTATTCTAAAAATAATGGTAATACCAGCTATGATATGTCCCGGGCTCACTATGTACAAGGTTCTGAACGTATTTTACATGTTTGATCTCACTGAATCCTCAATATAACCCTCTGAGGTAGCTGGTTTTATTAACTGCGCTTTATAAATGCAGAAACTGAGCTACAGAGATTTTTTTAATTTCCCAAAATTATACAGTTAGTGATAAAAGTGGGACTCCAACCCCCATCTCCTTGCTACCTCACCCTGTCTCCATAACTGCTCTGCTCTGAAGCCTTGAAGGCCCAGCCCAGCAGGTGAGACACAAGCCATGGGCCAGCCAGCACCAGCACATGGCCTTGGGTAATATCTACATGCCCCCGCTCCCCCACACCCCACTATAGTTTCCCCGGTGGCAGAGTGAAGACAACCAGCCTGCCTGCTCCCTGCCTGACATCCAAGGAGCCATTCAGAATATTAATGAGCCCACATCCTGGAATTCCTCAGCGCTCCAGGAAGGAAGAGGCATGAGGGCGCCCAAAGGTTGGCTTCTCGCTGGCAGAAAAGATCCAGCTCCCCAAGTCAGGCTGATAGCATTTGGGGGGTCATAGGCCCTTTGAGGATATGATGGGAAACAAAGCTTTGTACTCTTATTTCCAGAAAATGCATACACATATATTTTTGCACGACCAGGAGTCAGGTGGACCACAGACACTCTGAGAAGCCCAGCTAAGGACCTCAGGCGAAGAATCGCTGCCCTAAATAAGGATCAGCCCTCTTGCCTTTGTGTTTGCAATCTGTCAGTCAATGACCACGCACACTGGAAGTGAAGGTGTACGTGGCACATTGCTAGATGAGGTTGGGGCGAGCTGGGCAATAGGGGTGTGAGACACAGTCCATACCTTTCGGGACTCAAGACCCAGTGTAGAAGGAAAGACAAGCTCCTGAGAAATAATAGCCACAAAGGTATAGATTAAGGGCTAAATGACACAGCCAGGCTCGTGGTGCTATGGACTGTCAGAAAAGAATGCCATGACTGAGGAATCTGGACATTACCAGGCTTCCCGTAGGAACGAAACTGGGGCTTTCAATACGGTGACCATATAATTTATCATCCAGACTTAAGAGTGAATGGGAGAGCTATTACCAATTATCCCAGAACAAGACATGTAAACTGAAACGATCCCAAGCTAACTGGGATGGGTGGTCATTCATGCCTTAAAGGAAGGGTGAATTTGAACAAAGAGTGATTTGGGTTTTGGAGGGTCTGGGTGAGGGAGTAAATGATACCCAGCAGAAGGCTAGAGTGAGGGTACAAGTGAGGACTTGTGGGCATCGTGCTTGGCTGTTAGCGCGTAGGAAGAGAAGAGCTGGGTTCACACCATGACTCCACCAGGCGCTATCTGGGGGATCCTGGATTAATTGCTCCATTTTTCTGGCATTAATTTCCTCATCTCTTAAATGGACATAATCCTCTTAGCACTGCCTCCCTCACTGGCTTGTCACAAGGCTCAAAAATATATTTTTCAAAAAAGGGATAATACACAAGCTTCTTTGAACCTCAGGGCAACTGCATGAGATAGAGCAGGATTCTTCTTCCCATTGTTCAGGTGGGCAAGTGGAAGCTCAGAGGGGTCCTGAGACTTAACTTGGCTAGTATAACCAGAATGTGGTCTACTGGCATCTAGCCCACAGGCTCTGACTTCCCACACCCAGTGAGCATGCAGGAGGAGAGGCCAAGAGAACAGATCCACCTCACGGCAGCCACGAAAAGGCTGAAGAAGCCTCGGGCCCACAGCATCTCCGCTGCCCCCCCGCCCCGCCCCGGGGATGGGGTTGGAGGAGTCATCAGGGTCGATGGCTCAAGTAGTAGAAACACTAACCAGCAAACGGCGGGCACCAAGCAAGAAAGAAAATCTATGCTTCAGCATCTCATGGGTGGCAGACTCTGGGCTGGCAACCAATGCCATTCACAGGAAATGCAAGGTGAATTCTCCACCTTTCACGGGGGGAGTCAGCAGGTGCCGGGACAGTGCTGGGAGGTCCAGGAGGCAGGAGCTAAGGGGGAGCTCCAGGTTTCCCTCAGTCTGATCCCTGTCACCCCAGCATGGGGGTAGGGGGTAGGAGTGGGGAATGAGGGCTCAGGGGCTCAGTCCTGATGGATAGGATGGCAGTTTCCACATGTGCCCATAGCATATATTTCTGAGAAGCTTATTCCTCTGACTATGAGTCCAGACTGCCCTCATACATGGTTTGGGGCTAGTCCATTCTCTTGACCTCTCCTTGCTCTGCCATCATGGAACAGTAATTCTGGCACGTCTTCCTTCCCACTCTAATTTATCTCAGGATGTGTAAGTCTTGGCTTCTCCAACTAGACGGTCAGAGCCTTCAGCTGCTCCGGGCCTCTCCTGATGTACTGTGAATCCTGAACCCAAGTGCCGTAGCTCTGAGTCTCAGTAATCCTATCTATAACATCAGCAAAATAACTTCTGCTTTTGCTACTCACTGGGTTTCTGGGAACATCGAATAAGCAGCATCTTGTGAAAACATTGTGGCAACACAAGGGGCCCTCGGGTCACAAAACTTTCCTGCTGCTGATTTTTTTGGAAACTGAGAAAGACATGTAAAAATGACAGTGAAAAGACCCTCGTTTCTGCTGAAAGAATCCCCTGTCGTGAGACCACAGCGTATCAGACCCAAGGCTTCCATGTTAAATCTTCTTCTTTGCCACACTGCGTACCCACTGTACACAGCACAGTAGTAGTAGTAATCATTACCTTCAACATCATCATCACCATCACCATCACTTAGATAACAGACACTATTCATTGAACATTTATGTCCCAGACAATATGCTAAGCACTTCAGTTCTTTGAGGAGGAAACCAACAACAGATAGGCACAGTGACTTGTACATGGCCACATAGTTAGGAATTAACAGTGCAGCCTGGGGTAGGCCCAACTGGAATAGAGGAGAGCAGTAGTAGGCCTGGAGAACACATGCTCTATACATCTCTGTGTCACCCCTCAGAGCCTAGGACAGTAGCACTGTCCTCTGTTTGAGAGGCCACTTGGTATATTAAGTGAAGAAACCAGAATATGTCAGAAGCTCTGGATGTCAGGCCTGCCTTGGACACTTGTAAGTCCTAAGTCTTGAGCAAATCACTTTACCTTCCGGAGTTTAGGATCTTCTGAAAGTGAAGATCCTAATCTCTCTCTAACTGACCTATATCAGGGGGCTGCTATGAATGGAGATGAAGTAATATATGTGAAAATGCTTCATAAACACTTGTAAAATGCTGGTAGTATTAATAACACAATTTGTAATAATAAAAATAATAGCTGGCCTTTGTTGAATACTCACCATGGGGCAAGCATTGATCAAAAAATATCTCATTTAATCTGTAAACCAACCTTAAGACATAATTAAACCTAATGGGTCTCATAAAACAAATGAGGAAACTGAGTCATAGAGACATTATGCAATTTGCTGTATGAATATGACATAATGATAATTAGTATGACACTTGATACCAGCACCAAAAATAGATGCCCATTTGAGTCATTAATGACACTTCTTTCTGTTTCTGCAAACCATCTGCACATCTATCCCAGTCTGTTTTTCCAAATGAGTCACATAAGTTGGTACACAGCAATGAATGGGAAGCTAAAGATGGGCAAGAGACGACCAAGGTGAGAAGGTGAAGCTTCTGATGGATTTGAATTGCTCTCTTCTTATTCTTTGTAGCAGAATTGGTACTTTGCTTCCTCCTTGAAAAGCAAAACCAGCCCAGACTTTTCCAGAGCAAGAATTTCTCCAGATTTCATCTCAGAGAGTGAAGAGCTTGTTATATAATTTGTTCAGTGCTGTGGGCCTGCTGTAACCTCCCCACTGAGACTTCAAACCAGGAGGTGATGGGAGGGTCAGCCTGAGAGGAGACATATACACACACACATTTTCTTTCTTTCTTTCCTTCTTCCTTCCTTCCTTCCTTCCTTCTTTCTTTCTTTCCTTCCTTCCTTTCTTCTTTCTCTCTTTCTCCCTCCCACTCCCACATCTCAAATACACACACACACCAGCTATTCTTGTATTCTGAAGGCAGAGGGACTGGTCATTCACTGTCAGAAAATGGTAACACCCTGTGAGGCTTCCTTTTAAGCTGCCTGAGGAAGGGGGAAATAAATGATGCTGGGTTAAAGGGCCGGGTTCATATTGGTTACAGGCACAGGCTCATGTCACTGGCCTTAGGCCAGACTGATCTGAGGACACATGGTGGACCATCATTGGAGAATGTGATTTCTTATACTCAAGCTGATGGTACACAGCTAGACCCATCCCCAGTTCGAGGGTGGATACATTTTATTGGTCACCTCCAGAGCAGCAGGCTTGGTTCCAAAAGCCTTGGATTCCCCATGCTGACTACTTGGCCTTTAAAGTGAACTTGGAGATAGGAAGCCATGGAAGTTTAATCTGTCTCGTTTGTGGAGAAGTTCCATGCAGCCTATTTGGGGGCTTCCAATACGCATCTTGATTCCACCAGCTGAGACCTGTTGAAAGGCTCTGGTCTTACAAAGAATCTCCTCGGGTGCTTTAAAGTTTGCACAGCACTTTCACATTTGCTGTGTCATTTAAGGTAGATGGGGCAGGAAGTTTGAGACTTAGAGAGGCAAATTGCCCAAAGTCACTTGCTGTTCAAAGGAAAGCTGGGGTAAAATCCAGGTCTCCCAATTCTAGGTCTTTAGGCTCCCAAGTACTGTAATCCCTGGACTCACAAAGGAACTGAGAAGCCACATTGAGGCACAGCCCAAGGCATCACAAGGCCAGCTCCTGGCCCTGGGTCTTCTCCTGACTCACCAGGGATGGCACACCAGTCTCTTCCTTTGCAGGTCTCCTTCACTTTCTACATCTGAAGGTGTGCACCTGAGCAGCGGTCTTTCTCACAGTGGTAGTCCTGATGGGGGTGTTTGACTGAGGATGGCACAGAGATTTCCTATTAGGATCTACTCTGATCCACTGTTACTGTTTGCCTAAAGCAATGGGTGAAAAAGTTTTCAGAATGAATTTCAGTCTAGTAGGCAAGAGCACTGTACTCTAACAGTGATGACTGCTACAGGCAAAGGAGTAGAGAGGTGTTTAGTACTGATGCTACTCCAAGACCTCATCCCATGTAACTTCCTCAGGTTCTGGACTTTCACTTCAGCAGAAAAAGCAAACCAATGAACAAACATGAAGCGCAACTTCAGGGTTCACTGGTCACCACCTGGCTTTCTTTTCCAGGTGCGGTTTGAAGGCTTGACAGGAAACGTGCAATTTAATGAGAAAGGACGCCGGACCAACTACACCCTCCATGTGATCGAAATGAAGCACGACGGCATCCGAAAGGTAAGGGTCCCTTTGCTTCACTTCCTCAGGGAGGAGAGGGCTGAGCAGAGGCTCAGGCCAGAGCTGAGGGCCTTGCAAGCCCACTTTCCTGGACTGAATCTCTTAGAAGAGATGCAGGCAATGAGGATTCTAGCCTCAGCTCTGCCACTAACCAGCTGGGACTTCGGGCAAGTCAGTTCCTTCCTCTGAGAATCGAGGAGATTAAATGGAGATTAAAAAAATCTCTAGCTTTGTCTTGGGGTGCTTGTGAAGATCCAAGGGATGGGAAATTACTGTGAAAGTATAAACTAATAGATGTGTATAAAATGCCCCTGCTGCTCCTATAGGATTCCAAAGTAAGAACTTGAGAATGATGATTTATTGAGGAAGTGAACCATCTTCTCCTGATCCACACTTGGTCGTATCCCCTCTACTTTCCACAAAGAAGTATAAGTGAAACTTAGTTTGTGTATATGTATGTAATGTATAATATGTATGCATATTAAACATTTTGGAACAACATTCAAATCCTTGGAGAAAACATTCAGAATTCTACCACACTCTGTGTGCTCTGGCCTCTGCCAATTTCTCTGACCTTGACCCTTGACACTCACTTCCTTCCTCCTTCCACTCCAGTCATTCTGATCAACTTTCACTTCCAGGAATACACTATGTTCTTTCTCACCTCCCAGCCTTCAAACGTGTTCCCTCTGCCTAGGACTCCCCCTACCCCATCCCCTTCTTTTGCCTGGCCAATTCCTCCTCAGCCTTCAACACTCAGAGAAAATGCTACTCCTTCCCTAGGCTCCCTTGTTGTGACTCATGGCAGCCTCTATTGTACCGTCCATGGCCTTCATCACATTCCTAGCTCCTTGGGGTGGCACAGCGTAATGGGTAAGAGGCATTGCACACATGGTATAAAGCTACTAGGGTGTCATGGATCAGAGTATTAGCTCTGGAATCCTGGGCCTCAATCCTGGCATCACCACTTACCAGCCTGTGATTCTGGACAAATAAATCAGGTTCTTTGTGCCTTAAGTGGGGGGCACCATAACAATGCCAATCTCATAGGCTCACTGAGAGGATTAAATGATCTAACGGGTGCCGAAGTTCTGAGGGCTGTGCCTGGCACATTGAAGACTGGGTCTTCATCTCTCAAACTTGATGCTCTCTAGGCCTGTGCTGTCAAATACAGTTGCCACTAGCCATGGATGGCCATTTAACTTTCATTCTAAATAATTTAAAAGCCCCTCAGTTGCACTCGCCACATGTCAAGTGCTCAGTAGCCACAGGTGGCTAGTGGCTGCCATACTAGACAGCACAGATGTACTCAACGGATCATTTCCAGCATCCCAGCAAGTTCTACAGAACAGCTCCGCTCATGCTTTCTATTCCCAGCCTGTGGAGGTCCATGATGCTCTGGGTGGTTTGGTGAGATACACTGGCAGAACGGTTATAAGCTCAGGCTTTGGAGACAGACACGACCCGAATTAAGTCTCTGCCTTACCCTTTACTAGGCACGTGACCTTGAACAACTCAGCCTCCTTGGACCTTAGTTACATCATCTCCAAATGGGGAATAATGCCCTTTACCTCACAGGGTCGCCATCAGCACTGAGTGAAACAATGTCTGCTACCCACTTGCCTGTATCAAGGGATTCCCAAAAGTAGCCCCTGGAACGGAGTGGACATTCAGCCCATGTTTTGTTTGTTTGTTTCAACTGCCTTCTTTAGGCCACAGGGATTTTTATGTCAGCCTTGATTTTGAGTGAGTCAGGCTGTGCAAGCCCGTGGAATGGATAAATCAGCAAACAGAAATTACAGAGTAACCTTAAAATCCACAAGCAAATCGTTGTGCTTTATTTTTCAGATCCTGGGGCTGTTTTTCAACTTACTTTCCAATGACTAAATCCTTTCCTAGAATGTGGGCTTAAGCATCCTTTGTTTACGGGGAATCTGACTTGAGGACAAGGAATTCCTCCACACCTGCGGCTTCAGGCCTTTTACTCAGTCAGCCTCCTAACAAGTAATTTCTCAGATTCACGGTGACCTCGTTGTGCTGGTTTCAGTGAGCAGTGCCTGGCCTTACCTGATGTAGGTAATAGAGGGGCTTCTGCTGCTTGACCGGGGGCCTCGAGGACTCGCCCCTGATCTTTAAGCACGTATCATGGCCACCGATCTGCCAACACACCCTCTAGTTATCTGGGTCCATTCTGACATCCTACTGAAATGTGTGTGCTCTACACATCCACCCATCCAATGCTTAGGATCTTCAAATGCCAGGATGGGCACTGGCTCCACTCAAGCTAAATCCTTGGGAAATCCCATTCAGAGACTCCACTTCACCGTGGGGTGCTGATTTAGGGACCGCTATCCAAATAAAATACCTTGTCAAATTCAAGTAGGATCACAAATTCTGGTAACAGGCTGCCAAGAGAGAAGTGTAGGAAAATTCTCGAAGGTCTTTCGTGAAGGGACCATCATTGTTGATTTAACCATCTCTGCCCATCACTACTGGTCCTGTAGCTAATTTTGGACTTGAAATGGCCAAGTCTCACTTCAGCTTGATATGTATCCCCCTGCCATGCCCCAAGTTTGTCATCCCCAGTTCTGACCCAAGTATAACTGGAAAGGAAAGACCGGGCAGGGAAGAAAGTGACACAAGGTCCTACTGACGTCAGTGCACAGCTCTCCCGTCCAGATGTCCTTTGGAAGTCTTTTCTTTAAATCCTTGCCACCCAACTTTGGACATACTGAGACCTGGTGTAGCTCTAAGACAGAGCTTCAATCCAACCACTTCTCTCCATTTCCACTGCTGACCCCGGAGCCCAAGCCACCTTCCACACCTGCCTGACTCACTCAGGAGCCTCCTTACCAGTCACTAGTCCTGCTGGCCACGTTCTTGCCCCTCTAGAAGGCCATTTTCCCAACACAAGAGCCAGGATGATCGTTTTCAAATATACATCAGGCTATATTGCTTCTCTCTGCCTAAAGCTTTTGACTGGCTTCCTACTGCAGGTGAAATGTAACTTCTTGTCTTGACCTCAGAACCCCAGACGCTGCACCCCTCTGACATCAGCCCTTGCTCCTCCTTCTCTGGCTCATAACTCCACAGCTACCCTATAGCATCCTTCTGCTCCTTTACCTGACATTCTCAATCACTGTAGTTTCATATGCAGTGTCTCTCCTCGTCACTCAAGTCTGGCCCAGGCAAAGTCACCTTGGAGAGGCCATCCCTGACCAAGCCATCTAAAGTGACCCCCATCCACCCAGCACAATCCCACTGTCCCAATGTTTCACAGTGCTTACCCCTTCTGATATATTCTTGTTGGTTTACTGATCTCTCCTGAGGTTGGTAAACTTCAGCCTGCAGGCCAAATTCAGCCAAATGCCTGTTTTTGTACAGCCCATGAGCTAAAGACTTTTACATTTTGAAATAAATCAAAAGAGGACTACTTCATGATATGTGAAAATTATATGAGATTACAATTTCAGGGTCCATAAATAGAGTTTTGTGGGTTTTTTGGAATACAGCCAAACTCATTTGTTTAGGTATCGTTCCTGGCTATCAACAGCCAGCTAACAGGGGAGGAAGAAAGTTATTACAAACTGTGCTGGAGATTTGGGGGAGTCGGGCTAGGAGAGACGTGCATCACTTCTGCTGCATTCCACTGGCCAACCCAATCACCTGGCCCACCTAGACATATGGAAGGCTGGGAAATGCAACTGCTGTCCAGGTAGCTACTTCCCACCATACATGTACGCTATGCAAGGCGAACAAGAATCCTTGGGGGTCATCAGGTTGTCTTTGCCACAAGAGACGTCTTCCTTTTTAAAAATCTATTATAATCGATCTCATTTTTTGGAGGTCAGGGGCTGTGTCTTCAGAGGAAGCTTAGAGCTAAAAATGTGGAGATTTGATTTGACGACTATGCAAGGTCAATCAATTGAATGTACTGTCCAGTGATCCTCTCCTTTGTAGACTTCATTTACTTAAAAAAATCTAATCTATCATCTAGACTCATTTCCTATATTCAAACAAGCTTTAGAGGTAGATGGAAAACAGGAGATCAAAAATTGTAACTGGCCCCAAGAGAAGACCTCTCACTGTCAGAATTGTTTAAATCCTCTCCTGAACGGTGGGCCCCAATTTTTACCAAACTACTAGCTCTGATTTACTTTGAGATAGAATCAAAGTTCCTCCATATCCTCAGTAGAGAATCAAAGGGCTGTATAATAATCCAGCCCACTTCTCTAAGAAAGGGAAATTTGCTCTCATCTCTGAAGTGCAATGTCCCTTCAAAAATCTTTGACAGCTTTCTTTTCATCAAAATGTGGAAGGAGATTTCTCAGCCTGCTAGCTTACATGAGGGGCAAGCTGGGTTTTGGCATCACCCTGCTCTTCTGACTGGCAATAGTTCTTATTTCCCTACAAAAGGGTTAGGAATAAAATAAGCTTGTTTACAACACTTAACTGTTCCTCTAGCTTTTGATATAAGCCAAGCTAGACAATAATTTTTATAGAGACCAATTTAACATTAGTGCTATAATACCAGCTCTGAAGGATCCCTATTCTAAAAGTTAAAATCTCTTTCTAAGCCATAGAAATCTGGTCTGTACAGATTTATCTTGCTTTTTTCCCCCTCTCTTTGATCAAATAACTTGATATTTTAGAGCCGTGCTTTGTGGGTTTTGCACCATTTATCCTAGGACATTCTGCATGTAAAGAGGGTTACGCTGTCAAATGAGTTTGAGAAATACTCCATAATATATACTTCTTTTGGAGACTGACAATGTTCAATAGCAAAGTGAGACTGAAACGTACTACAGTATAGAAGCCTGTTAGCCTTCAATCAGGCATTACCCTACTGGATATCATTTTTTAGTTTACTGGCAACTTAATATGAACCACGCACTATGCGTACCGTTGTCCACGCATGAACGCATTTGGTTCCCACAGCAGCCCTGCGAGACAGGTACTCTTGTTGTATCCATTCTACAGAGCAGGGACGGAGGCCCACTGAGGTCAAGTAACTGGCCCAAGGTCAAACAGTTACTAATAAGAAAAGTCTACCTTTTAAAACAGGTCTGTCTGATGCCAGAGACCAATCTCTGGACCATCAAGCCATCACTTTTAAAAATACTACCGATGAAAACACAATAGATTTTAGAGAACTTGGTTGCATGTCAAAGAAGGCAACTTCCTCAAGGCTGACAGTTGTTGAGTTTGAACAACTAAGAACAACTAAACCTGTGACTAATCCTGAAGAGGGAGAAGGAAGAAAGGAAAGAAGGGAGGGAAGGAAGAAAACGGAGGAGGAAGGGAAAGAGAAGGGCATGAAAACACCATAGCATCAACTACCGGGGGAAAGAAAATGGCAATTACATTTGCTTGATCGTCTCCCAGGTGTGTATTGATTATATTCAATAATTTTACCTTTGAAGTCCATGGCCTGGCTCCTATGCCCTGCCACTAATCTGCTATTTAATCTATATAAGTTAGATCATCTGATCTCCCCAAGCCTCAGATTTCTTTTCTGTAAAACAGAGAAAATAATCCCGAGCCTGTCTGTGCTATTTGCATAGGGGAAGAGCAAAATACAGTTAAGTGTTAGGAAAGTAGTCTGGAAATTCTTTTCTGAAACTCGCCTCACGATATGCTACAATAATGGTTTCAAATAGTTATTTCTCAACGAACGGGCTCCTTGTAAAAATGAACTCTTAAGGGGAATCTCAAAGCGTGAAATGGATTAAAAGCAGAACTGACTATTGAAGCAAGGGTGAGGAACCCAGGGCTTTCCCCCTCTTCTCTGACCCCTCACCTCCCATGAAAGTGGTGAAGGGCCTTTACAGATGCCCTAGGGTCCCATGGAACACTGGTCTAGCAAAATGGGGGAGGCAGGACTACATTCTGGTTTTGAGCAAGTCCCCTGGTCTCTGAACTTCTGTTTCCCTCTCTGTAAAAAACGAACAGGTTGGAGGAAATGATTCTTCAGGCCTCTTTTGGCTCTGATATTCTGGAAATCTAAGTTTCTGGTTCTTGTGTCATTAGAGAGACATGTCCCCTTCCAGGCTGACTGAAAGTGCCCCACACAGGCAACATGGTACCCATGCCGGCATGAGGGCAAATCTTGACCCAGTGTCCTGAGAGACAGCTCCCCCGACCCCCCTTCAGGCCTCTGAACTGTCTCAGCATGAACAGGATCCACTGTCTCCATGTTGGATGCACTCATTCTCTCAACAAACCTTTCCTGAGCTGCTTCTCTGTGGTACAATCTGTGGCCCTAAGAAAGGGGTCCTAGCATGAACAGACCTCTAGCTTTGTCCCTGAGAAGCCCACAGCATCGTGGAGAGATGGGGACAGACATGCCAACAGCTAGACCATGGGGCCAATGGGAACCAACACGAGGCGCTCAGGGCCAGCTGGCAGCCTAGTGGAACACAGAAGGACACGGCCCTGCAATCGGCCTGCCCTGCTCCAATCCTGGCTCCACGACTCTCCTGTGGCCTTGGGAAAGTTATTCCACTTCCCCTACATCTCAGTTTCTTCACATTTAAAATAGGAGTGATAATTGATTACCCACCTCATAGGTTTTTGTGTGGATGAGAGAAGTTAAAACATAAAAAACACTTAGAAGAGTGCCTAAAACACAGTAAGCACTCAGTAACTGTCAGCTAATATGACTCCCAGCCCAGGGCTAAGTCCCCTCGCAGAAAGAACCGCGTCATGATGAAAAGCTGCCCCTGGAGACAGACGACCACCATTCCAGGCTGAGCTCAGCCACTTCTCAGCTGCATCACCACCATCACCTTGCAAGTTAACAAACTCTTCTAAGCCAGATGAACTGGCACGAAAACTATCAAACACAGCCTCTGACAGAGCAAGAACACGATCAGTGTCGGCAATTATTACTACTGTTGTTAATGGCGGTGAAATGGCAGGGAGAGTTGTTTCTTTGTAACTGAGGGGACTGGGAAAGACATCAAGGTGAAGGTGACATCTGAGTGGACCATTGGCATGTGCCTTGGATTTTGTGAACCTGAACCTGGGCTGACTTAGAGACCTGCTCCTCCCCCTGCACATGCGCTTCAGTTCTCCTTCCTGTTTGCTCTTTAAAACTACAGCCAGCAGAATGACTACGAAACAAAACAAAACGGTCTAAAGATGTATAAAGACAGGGACTTCTCTGGTGGCGCAGTGGTTAAGAATCCGCCTGCCAATGCAGGGGACATGGGTTTGATCCCTTGCCCGGGAAGATCCCACATGCTGTGAAGCAACTAAGCCTGTGAGCCACAGCTACTGAGCCGGCGCTCTAGAGCCCGTGAGCCACAACTACTGAGCCTGTGTGCCACAACTACTGAAACCAGCACACCTAGAACCCATGCTCCACAACAAGAGAAGCCACCGCAATAAGCCCATGCACCGCAACCAGAGAAAGCCCATGAGCAGCAACAAAGACCCAACACAGCCAAAAAATAAAATAAAATAAAAGATACATAGACATAGGGGTGTGTGTGGAGTCTGTGTGTGTGTGTATTAGCCACGCCATTCTGCTCTTCCCAAACCTTCCATGACTCCCTGTTGCCTTCAGAATAAAGTCTACACCACTTAGCCTGGCCTACCAATCCCTCTGCTACCTAGACCCAAGCGCCCACTGGCTTCTTGGACTAACCCTATCCTCCACTCAGGACCCCCTGAACTTACATATCTGGGCAGATTCCCGCCTTCCCATCTTGGCTTATCTTCTCTCCGACCTGACAGGTTTGGGCTCAACCTTTCCATCCCTCGTGACTTAAGCCTCACCTCCTCCTGCTGCCTTTTTCCCAGCATAGGTTCCATACCAGGCTTCTGCTTCTCCAAACTCCTTAGGCTCAAGCTACCTGAGCCACTCACTTGTCACTTCTGGGGCCACGTGCATGTGTGTGTCTTGTCTTCCCAAATAGACTGGAGGGATCCTCAGAGCAAGGACTATCTCCGAGACTTCTCTGTATCTTTCTCAACCCTGCCACAATACCACCAATGTTTTAGCTCCGAGTCTTACACACAACAGGGATCCAATAAGTATTTGCTAAAAGACCTTGGCAAATGAGTCAGTATAAATAACTACTAATTTTTTTTAAAAAAATAATGTCAATCAGTGTTTGCAGGCACAACTATATTCTCAGTATTATAATAGGTCAAAAATTGGAAATAAGAGAAATAAAGGATAAAGTAACCATCACCTAGAAAGTTAAATCCAGATGGAAAAATACAGTTAACCAAAAAAGGAAACAAGAGTAAGGCCAGAAACTATCAAACTCTTACAGGAAAACATAGGCAGAACACTCTATGGCATAAATCACAGGAAGATCCTTTTTGAACCACCTCCTAGAGAAATGGAAATAAAAACAAAAATAAACAACTGGGACCTAATGAAACTTCAATGCTTTTGCACAGCAAAAGAAACCATAAACAAGACCAAAAGGCAACCCTCAGAATGGGAGAAAATATTTGCAAATGAAGCAACTGACAAAGGATTAATCTCCAAGATTTACAAGCAGCTCATGCAACTCAATAACAAAAAAATAACCCAATCCAAAAATGGGCAGAAGGCCTAAATAGACATTTCTCCAAAGAAGATATACAGATTACCAACAAACACATGAAAGAATGCTCAACATCATTAATCATTAGAGAAATGCAAGTCAAAACTACAATGAGATATCATCTCACACCAGTCAGAATGGCCATCATCAAAAAATCTAGAAACAATAAACGCTGGAGAGGGTGTGGAGAAAAGGGAACACTCTTGCACTGCTGGTGGGAATGTGAATTGGTACAGCCACTATGGAGAACAGTATGGAGGTTTCTTAAAAAACTACAAATAGAACTACCATATGACCCAACAATCCCACTACTGGGCATATACCCTGAGAAAACCATAATTCAAAGAGTCATGTACCAAAATATTCATTGCAGCTCTATTTACAATAGCCAGGAGATGGAAACAACCTAAGTGCCCATCATCAGATGAATGGATAAAGAAGATGTGGCACATATATACAATGAAATATTACTCAGCCATAGAAAGGAACGAAATTGAGCTATTTGTAATGAGGTGGATGGACCCAGAGTCTGTCATACAGAGTGAAGTAAGTCAGAAAGAGAAAGACAAATACAGTATGCTAACACATATATATGGAATTTAAGAAAAAAAAATGCCATGAAGAACCTAGGGGTAAGACAGGAATAAAGAGACAGACCTACTAGAGAATGGACTTCAGGATATGGGGAGGGGGAAGGGTAAGCTGTGACAAAGTGAGAGAGTGGCATGGACATATATACACTACCAAACGTAAAACAGATAGCTAGTGGGAAGCAGCCGCATAGCACAGGGAGATCAGCTCGGTGCTTTGTGACCGCCTGGAGGGGTGGGATAGGGAGGGTGGGAGGGAGGGAGACGCAAGACGGAAGAGATATGGGAACATATGTATATGTATAACTGATTCACTTTGTTATAAATCAGAAACTAACACACCATTGTAAAGCAATTATACTCCAATAAAGATGTTAAAAAAAAGCAAAAGAAAACAAGAATGTACAGTTTAAATCATATGATTCCCACTACACTTCAGAATGAGCTCAGGAAGAGAAGGGTTACTAGGCATGGGAGAAGGTGGGGTTTGGCCTTGTGAACAACTGCAGGGAATTAAATCTCCATGGCCCTGACTCGCATTGTACGTAACAGTTCAGCTGCATCAACAGTTAAATCCTCGCCCCTTAAGAGGCAATTTTCAGGCTTACCCATCATGATGAGGATTTTCATGGGGTGGGGATGGGAGGACCTAGAGAGCATCTTGTCTCTTGTTGTTTATATCTACCAATACCTCAGAGCCTGGTGTGTCCAGGATTGCTGGTGTGATGCTCAGCTCCTTGATTTCCTGTCTGGTGTTGGCTGGGGGACCCAGAGTGGGCCATTCCTGAGGAGCCTGGATCACCTTATGTCACCACCTTCCTCTCTTTAACAGATTGGCTACTGGAATGAAGATGATAAGTTTGTCCCTGCAGCCACGGATGCTCAAGCCGGGGGGGATAACTCAAGTGTCCAGAATAGAACGTACATCGTCACTACAATCCTAGTGAGTACTCAGTCCTTCATGGAGGTTACCTGGGATGTGAGACAGACCAACACAAAGGTTTTCCCAGGAGTGAAAGTGGTCATTCTTCTTGCCAAAGCTGTGTGGTCGGTAGAAAGAGGAAGTAAAAAAGGAATATCCTGAAAGTCAGAGGGACTTTTGCTCTCTGGCTCTGCCATGATTTCACTTTGTGCTCTTGGATAAGTAAGTCACTTACCCTCCTTTGAGCCAAAGTTTCCAATGTATATAAAACATAAGGGTGGGCTTCCCTGGTGGCGCAGTGGTTGAGAGTCCGCCTGCCGATGCAGGGGACACAGGTTCGTGCCCCGGGTCTGGGAAGATCCCACATGCCGCAGAGCGCCTAGGCCCGTGAGCCATGGTCGCTGAGCCTGGGCGTCCAGAGCCTGTGCTCCGTAATGGGAGAGGCCACAAGAGTGAGAGGCCCACGTACCGCAAAAAAAAAAAAAAAAAAAAAAAAAAAAACATAAGGGTGAGACTAAATTGTAGTGGTTCTGACTCTACCCTTCCTTAGTAGAAGCCATTTTCAAAGCAAGTTCCCTAAAGTCCAGCACCTACAGTGAGTATAAGTAAAGCTGCTGTGATTTTCAGTGATGAGACAGTTGGAGCCTATTTAAGGGTTATTCCCCTAACACCTCCCAAAAATACAAGAGCTCCTGGAACAACTTGAAAAGCTAGGCATGGCGTCTCAGTGAAACATTCTATTTTAATAGTTTGCTTCCTTAACCCAAGAAGTTTTGTAATGGGAGGAGCAGAAATGCAGGAAGTGGATTTAGGGGCCAGAGAGACTTCCCCAAAGTTTAGCAATGTTGGAGACATCCTCCTCTGCCACGCCAAAGGCCTCCCTCCGCAAGAGTGAACCCAAAACCCACATTCTCTGTCTCCCATTTCTCCACCAGGAAGATCCTTATGTGATGCTCAAGAAGAATGCCAACCAGTTTGAAGGCAATGACCGCTACGAGGGCTACTGTGTAGAGCTGGCAGCAGAGATTGCCAAGCATGTGGGCTACTCCTACCGTCTTGAGATCGTCAGTGATGGGAAATATGGAGCCCGCGACCCTGACACAAAGGCTTGGAATGGCATGGTGGGAGAGCTGGTCTATGGAGTAAGTTCCCTACAGGGTGGGCAATTGGAAGCGGAGGCAGAGAGGCTGACAGGAAATCATTTGGTGGTTGGCTGGCCCTGCCCATAGATGCCTATTAGACCCCATGATTTAGTATTACTGATGCCGAAAAGATAAGGAGTCCAAAAATCCCATATCTGAAGACATTTTTTGTTCAGGTTCCTGGTCCCAGCTCCTTCAGCCAAACTCAGCTCAGTCCTGTGACTTCAGTTGATCGTCATCCAATACAGGTGATAGTTTAGCTTCAAGATCAGTTTTCTCGAGGCAGACCGCTGAGTTGTTAGTTCCCTGCTCAGTCCCTTATGTCTCCCTCAATATGAATTTCTTCCCTGGTGTTGGGGGTAGCCTGGATACAACCAAACGTTCTAGTTACTTGCCCTTTCTAGCACCTTCCATTTCAGCCACACCACCCTGAGTCACTCTGTTCTCTAGTCCCCTTCCATTCTGCACCTCTAAAAATCTCACCCTTCTCCCCAAACCTGTATCAGATACTACTTTTTCCAAGATGTCATTTCATTCTCCCCGTAACAGGTATGGGGAGAACCCTTTTTAACTGTTGTTGCCTTCCTTGCAGAATTTAGCTTCTGCTTCTTTTATGGCTTACCCTGCCTTATGTAACAGTTATCTGTGAATAGGGATTGGTCTACTCCATTCACCACACTTGAAATAAGACCACACACAATTGCTATAAAGTCTTCAATAAACTGAAGCATTTTGGAGAAGCCAATGAATGCCCTGAATTGTTTTAAGTGTTTAAGGGATCATTGAGAAGTAAAAGATCTGATCCCTGTCCCCAAGGATTTTAACATTTTATGGGCTAGAAAAGACAATGAGAGAATGGTAAGACAGCAGAGAATCAAGGTTCAGGCAAAAGGCTAATATGAGTGTGTCTAGCCCTCCAGAAAGATGTAGAACTTGAACACGGCCATATTCAAATAGAAAGGCAGCCAAGAATTTCTAAAGTATAAACTATGGAATGGTGATGGAAATAAGTAAGGTGTGAAAGGAGAATGAGAAAACACTGATGATTTTTGTAGAGGGCTTGGGATGAGTAGTCAGGGATAAAGTCTGAGTAAGAAATGACAAGGGAAAGAGTGTGGATTGATTCAGTGGGCACTGGAAGATCATGAAGGTACTTGAGTAGAGGAACAACAAAAGGCAATGGAAGAAGAATCCTGCCACCACGTGCAGGAAAGAGACCACCAGAGCTTCACTCATAGAAATCAACGACTCCAGGCTGGGTTTCTGAACAGAAGCATACGCCGAGCCGCAAGCCGGTGTTGAGTTCTGGTCAGGATGAAGCACCCACTTACGAGGTTTTAAAATCTCATTGTCTCAGATCAAGGCAATAGGAGTCATGATGGCCATGAGAGCCATACAGAGGGAATTCAAAGAAGAAAGAAATGGAACAAAGAAAATCCTTTCTAGGAAGGTGGCTTTTGAGATAACCTGGGAAGATGGTTAATGAGTTGAGAAGGGGGACGTGCTTCTACCCTCTCTCCTCCTCTATTGCCTCTCACCTTTGGGAAGCTCCACGGGTGAAAGAGAGAGATATGGGTGATTAATGTTGCATCTTGAGGTTGGTTTCCATGGGAACCTCCACCAAGCTCTTAAGGTCATCCCCATGGCAACTACTGTGAACTTTTCACCTCCAACAACATTCATCTTTACCTTCATCCCATGTTCCCTTAGAAAAGGCCTATGATCTGAGCAGAACAATGATATGATTATCCTAAGGGCAAGCCCCCCAGTAGCCAGCCATTAGTCATGGGTCACTGGCTCATCAGTGACAAACCAAAATTACCTCTGGATGCCTCAACTGCTAGCCCTCCCCTTTCCCCTCACCTCCACAAGGCCTGTCCCTCTGCCCAGTAAAAACGTATTCTGGGGCTTCCCTGGTGGCGCAGTGGTTGAGAGTCCGCCTGCCAATGCAGGGGACACGGGTTCGTGCCCCGGTCCGGGAGGATCCCACATGCCGCGGAGCGGCCGGGCCCGTGAGTCATGGCCGCTGAGCCTGCGCGTCCGGAGCCTGTGCTCCGCAGCAGGAGAGGCCACAGCAGTGAGAGGCCCGTGTACCGTAAAAAAAAAAAAAAAAAAAACTGTATTCTGAAAACTCCACGATGGGCCCAAATGGATGCCCTCTCTGGATTTTCAGTTTGGCTTCCTTTTTCTGCAACGCCGCCCGCAACCGAGGAAGAATAGAGGGGTTTGGAGAAAGCATCTCTCAGCCACAAACGACCAGCAAGATCAGAAAAATTCATTCGGAGGCCTCCAAGTCTCTCCGTTCTGTGCCTGTTAAATAGGCTAAGTCAACCAGGGTGTCTCTCACCTTCCTTTTGCTCCCTTTTGCTCTTATCAACAATTACAATAGTAGCATATCAGCACGTAGTATATGGCAGGCACTATGCTAAATACCCATGTTATTTCACTTACTCCTCATAACAACCCCAGAAGGGAGATACGATTATTTACCACATTTTATAGATGAGGACACTGAGACCCGGGGAGATTAGGCAGTTTGGCAAAGGACACAGAGCAGCGTCGGGACATGCAGCCCTGGCTCTTGCTGCATGCTGGGACATACTGCCTCTGTAGAAATCACACCATCTGAGCACTGGACTCTAAGGCCACTATTAACTAGTGATGACAATAGCAACAGTGTCTGCATTCTCAGACGCCACAGGCTGCAAAAGAAATTTCTGCTTCTTGCACGGGTATGGCTTTGTGCCTGATTCTCAGTGACTTTCTTGCCTGTTCTTTGTCTTAATGAAGCAGAAAGAGAGTGAACTTGGGAGACAGACACCTGGATTTGAATTCTGACTCTGCCAGCTTACTGGCTACATGACTCCTGCGAGCCACTGACCTCCTCCAAGGGTTACCCCTGAATCCTTGATCCCAGGGCTGGGGTGGCAAGTATTCCCCTAAACAGCGCCTGGCTCAGAGTGGATCTCCATCCCTGATCATTTTCTTCAATTTTTGCTTTTACCCACTGCATCAACACGGTTTACCCTTTTACCCAAGATTTCTTCCAGATGTATTTTGCTTGGGGATCTCCTGGGTCAGCAGTTCTCAAAGTCTGGAGCGGCAGCATCACCTGGGAACTTGTTAGAAATGCAAATTCTCAGGTCTCTCCAGACCCAGTGATCTAGAAGTTCTGCCATCTGTGGTTTAAAAAAAAACCCCAAGGTGCTTTGGATGTGCTGCACGCTCAAGTTTGAGAATCACTGTCACAAGACATCTGTTTAAGACAATAATTTTGAGCACCTGTGAAATGCCCACGGGTCACAGTACCCTCACGTATTTGGATTCTTTTGACTCTCACAAAACACTGCTCTCCAATAGATAAAGCAAAATTTATTATGCCTCTTTTTCTAAAGAGGAAATTGACATCCAAAAGGAAAACCATCTCACTCGAGGGCACGTGGTCAGTGAGTCACAAAGCAAAGTGGCCAGGTCTAATTTCCCAGACGAGCATTGCCCTTGACTGATCCTACAGAGGTCCAGTTACTTCCTCAGGTGCTGGAAATCAGCTCCTGAAGCCTCTCAGTCAACATCAAACAAGCTGAAAACACTGCTGCTTTGCACGAACCACCCTTCCTCTCTGGACCTGGGTTTCCTATCTGCAAAATGAGGCCACTGAACTTAAGCATCTCCCACTGTGTGTGTCTCCTATGCATATGGGTGCCTTTTGAAGACCCTCAGGGGTCCATGGCCAAAGACTTTTGGAAACACTGTACCTACTTACCCCTCTTGGAAATTCTCAGTGCAGAGTGGTCTTTTAAAGGTTCTGAGAAGTCCGACCTCAAAGTAGTCTGTTTACATTTGTGTTTATTTTCGTGTTATACTTATTAACACCCTTCTAAAAATAATGTTCCGTGGAATCAATCTTGGAACTGCTAAATGAACTAAGCAATGAGATCATGTGGTTTTGTGACTTTTTTTCCAGTTCACAGTCCCTTTTATTAACTCACATCCGGAGGCATCAGACAAATCCATTCAATTCCCTTTACCACTTTAGAAGCTCGACATCCACCTCCCTTTTGGGTAACTTGTGGTCATTCCCTCTGAGTCATTTCCATGACTTTTATCCCCCATTCCTTTTCTACCTATGTTAGGTTACAGAGGAAAGAAGAGATATCTTCTTCCTGGCAATGGCTTATAAGTGTTTGTAAAAAGTATCAAGATTTATGCAATGGGTGTTAGGGGAAAAAAAAGAATTACTATGAAATACAGATTCAATCCCACATTGCTTTACAGAAAGTTTCTTTCTGTAAGTGAGAAACTTAAGTCATTCTAAGGCCAGCCTTTTTATTCCATGTAAAAGGCCTTCTCAAAAATCTCAGCCAATGAGAGTAACCAGAGGAAATCTTTCCTAAGCAACATCAGCCGGCAGCTGGGCGGGGCCGGAGTCTGCGCAGCATCTGTCCCCAGCCTCACATCTGGACTGTTACACAGCATCATAAGAGAAAGCCATCCGCCTCCAATAGACTTGCACAGACATGCCTCTCATTTCAAAAATGCATGTCATGGCATCTGACCATGGAACCGTGTTAGGTTTCCGGGATCTCTTGATCTCAGGCCAAGAGAGCAGTGGATTTTATAGCAGAGATGCCAGTGGCTCTGCCATTAGGCAGAGGTAGGAAAGACAGAAGAGCAAGGCTGGTGACTCCACATGCCGGATGCACAAAGATGAACATTTCTTGCAACCATTTTATGTTTATCTACATGAATTTTTAAAACTGAGTTATTTGTGCACTTCTTAGCAGTCTCCTTGAAAAAAACAATTGTGATACTACTTTACTTTCTCTCTGCCAGAGAGAAACTACTTCCCTCACGATTCCCTTCTCTGGGAATGTATTCTGTACCCGAGCAACCTGTTGAAATCCTACTCTCACTTCAGTGCCAATTTATATGTCACCTCTCTGATGGTGCAGTCCCTGATCTCCCCAGCCAGAATTCCTTCCTTCCTGACCTCCTGTAGCATTCTGTATCTCTTAGACAGCATGCCTCCAGTCTACAGACTGGGAAATTGTGTGTGTGAGTACTAATCTCGCCTACTAGTTTGTAATTCCCTGAGTGTAGAGACCACAGCTTCCCTTCCAGCCTAGGGCTTACGCATAATAAGCACCCAGTAAATATTTGCTGAGTGAAATTTGCCTTCACTTGTTAGCCAGGGCTGTCTTGGTTGCAGGTAAAAGAAGCCCAACTCAAACTGGCTTAAGCAAACAGACTGATTGGATCATGTTCCTGAGGACAAACAAAAGAGTATATTGACATATGATCCCAGGGAGTCCAGGGTAAGCCCTGAATTAAGGGTGACTCAAATTATTTCATCACGGATCATCTCTCACTCTGACTTTCAGGACTCATGCTCGTTAAAGAGGCCCAAAGAGATTTGGGTCATCCTTGAATGGACCATTCTGGCCAGGGGAGTAGTGTACACCGATGGCCAAACCTGGGTGATACGCTTCATCTCATAACCAGGGTGATCAGTCCCATTTGAACCAGGAGGACTGAGCGTGGGGCAGGAGTAGTTCTTCTTCCAGAGGAAGAAGGCATGGCTGCTGGGCAGGCAAAAAATAACAGATATTATGACAGCCCCCTTCCGTAAGGTAAGGAAGACTCCCCTAACAATTAGAACTGTCGAAGAATGGGATCATCTCTCCTGTGAGATATTGAGCCGATCATCCATTTACCATAAATATTTTATAGGGAGCAGGAGGGTTTGGACTCCTAAGGTTCTTTCCAACTCTCACATCCTTTAAGATTACAAAAGAATATTCACAGGGAAGAGAAAAATAAGAGAACAGAGAGCTGGTGAACTCAAGGGCGTTTCTTTTGTGTGTGTGTTTTTTTTGCAGAGAGCAGATGTGGCCGTGGCCCCTTTAACTATCACCTTGGTCCGGGAAGAGGTGATAGATTTCTCCAAACCATTTATGAGTTTGGGGATCTCCATCATGATAAAAAAGCCACAGAAGTCCAAGCCAGGGGTCTTCTCCTTCCTGGATCCTTTGGCTTATGAGATTTGGATGTGTATCGTTTTCGCCTACATTGGAGTGAGTGTTGTCCTTTTCCTGGTCAGCCGCTTCAGCCCCTACGAATGGCACAGTGAAGAGTTTGAGGAAGGGCGGGACCAGACAACCAGTGACCAGTCCAATGAGTTTGGGATATTCAACAGCTTGTGGTTCTCCTTGGGAGCCTTCATGCAGCAAGGATGTGACATTTCCCCAAGGTGAGTCAGCTCTTCTCAACCCCTTTGCTCAATGCCATATATACAGGAAAAAACAAATACTGGGAAATCAAGGGTGGGAATTTTTTCCAGACTTTATAGTGTTCGGTTTTTCAACTATGCTTTACTGTCAGCTGTCCGTTGCGTGCTGTGGATTATACGGACACATCCTGTGCCTTGATCAGGTCTATCTGCTATCTGGGTGATGTGCTCTGTCAAGATTAACAGGGATAGTCACGACTCTAATGTTCTGTAGCCGAAAGGTACAGAGAAAGGATGGGGGACAGTACGGTACGACTAACATGTGTTGAGAACCTACCACATATAGTAAGCAAGGTTTTGAGTCCTCTACATGCCTTATTTCATTGAATCTTTGCAAAAGCATTAGGTGGGATTCTCATTCTATCTCCTTTTACAAATGAGGGACCACAGAAATGCTGAATATCTTTCCAAGGTTACACAGCTAATAGCTAGGTGAGTCAAGATTCAACCCCCATCCTGAACTATTTCCGAGGGGTAGAAGGAGCACTGAATTATGAGTGGGTTCTCACTCTGGTTCTAGCACTTTCTGTATGTCTCTGGACAAGTCACCTGGCCCTTGTAGACCTTGGTTTCTTCATCTTTAAGAGAAAATGGTTCTTTTCTTGGTTCTGAGAAAGATCTTGGAAATAATCTAGTTCCAACGGTGATGTAAATTTGTTTCTTACGGTTGGAAAATGACGTTTCTTAGAAATGCCTCAGACATCATACTGAGAGTACTGGGGTGACCAAATCAGTGAGGTTTCAGCCCCCACAGGAGACATGAGTAGCGCCATTTTTGTCTGTTTTACGTATTGGGCTTGTGAATACAATTTCTTTTGAAAAATGGAACAGAAAGGAAAGGAGAGGGGAGGGAAAGGAATGGGAGGGAAGGGGAGGGGAGGGGAGGGGAAAGAAGGAGGCAGGGAGGGAGGAAGAAGGAAAAGTGGAATGGAGAGGGGAAACCAGAAATCTGAAAACTACCAACCTACACCAATTCCCAAATTTACTGACCCCCTTTCTGTCTTTGTGTGTAACGTTCTTTCAACTATATTCTGGAAAGTTCATGTCACAAATAAATAAGTGCTGACTGTATTTCCTTTTACAGTTGCTTAATGTCTATGAGCTCTTTAATCAGTAGGCAGTCGCTTATAGATACCAAGCTTCTAAAGCTCGCAGGGAGGCATGGCTTAGAATCGGGCTGCATGAATAGAACTGCACACACTCTCACTTTCTGGGGGCGTAACTGCATAAATACCAAGGCCTCACAGACACGTCCTGGAGGCATCTTTACCACCTGGTTCGCATTTGGGTGTCAGCGAGGACCAATATTCCTAAGTGGCAATGGAATAAAATCTTCCTAAGGAGCTTCCCTCAGGACTCATTTTGCCTGCTGTATAATTTAGACTGTCTCATCGTTCACCATTATACTCTTGTTTTTCTTTAAATAAGAAGACAGTCAGGGGGGTTGCGTGGGAGAAGAGGTGTGAGACTGGATGCCTGGCCGGTACTGGCAAACACATGGTAAAGAGCAGAGACAACCAAGAAGGGGAAGGGCTTGCTTAAAAATAACTCAGGCCAGTAGGTAAACAATGGGAAGAAATGATTCTTCACTACTCAGTATAATGGACCATCCTAACATGCATGTGTCTGAAAAGACCCCTGGGCTTGTTTTTTCTCCTTTATTTCCTTCATGGCTGGGCATCTTACCTGCCAATGGCACCCCTGTGGACTGACCTCAGGCTGTGTTTTCACACTCCTCACCATTCCTCCTGAAGTCTCAAGTCAGTGACCCACAAACTGAATCCTCTACCGGGCATGTTTCTGTGTAACCTGCACAATTTGGCAACGATGGTTCAAAACTGAGTGGCAGCTGCCCTCCTGAGCTGATGCGTGTATTCCCCACTTGACCACAGCCCCCAGGTGATCAGCTTCATTCCTGTGTGACTCAGCTGCCCCTGAAAGGGTATGTGCGTTTGTGACTTCTGACTAGAAGAGGATTTTCAAACTGTGTTTCCAGGACTCCTGAGGGTTCCACAAGGCTACCTTAGGAATTGACCTTGAGGTGACCAAACAGGAAACCCAAGCCGCCTTCCTTCCCATTTTTAATAAAACTACTCCACTCTATGCTTCTGTATTTTCACCAGTAAAATGGGAAACAACCCTAGTATTGTTGTGAGGTTTAAAAGAGATTGATACATATAGAACCCATAACACAGTATCCAGCCAGCACACAGGAAGCACAACAAAAGAGAAGCTATTTTCAATTCTTTTTATCGATTTTCTATATTGGACTTCTGCTAAACTTCACTAGAAGAAAGGGTGCCACTGCTCACACTGATTGAAAAGCCACTGGACCTCTCTCTTCTGGGGAAGTCCACGGACAAAGCAGAACGGTGGTTCACTCCTGAGACCAGCAGTACCTGTATTTCTGAGGCTCCCCCTCAGAGGGACTGGGAGGAAGGATTTTGGATTTAGGGATCTGACAGGCAGAGAAGAGTCTACCTGGCAGAAAAAGGAGTTTTATCCACTTGAGATGGACTCTTGCTTACCACGCCGAGCTCAGCCAATTCCAGCACTTAGGGACCTGCATAAACACCCCTAAGAGTCAGAATATGCATCACAACATTTGTTGGGAATATATGCTAAAGAGAAAAGGTACATACTTCACCTCACTAGGGCCAGACGAAAACACAAGGATGCTAGGACAGTGATGAGAACCAGAGCCAAGCAGACAAGCGCAAACACCAGTGGAAGCTTTTGTTGTTGTTGTTTACGTATTTCCTGATGAAGTCAACAGAGTTTCATGAGCCTCTGATATGCATAGCACTAGACACCCTGGGGCTACAGCAGGAGGTATTTTTAAGGGCTTTTTATACTCAAACATCTTCTCAAATAAGCTTCAATTAATTGTTCTTGCTATTTACTAACAGAATATATCATAAATCCTCACAAATTTAGAACTTGGGGGATTAAGTTCCACCTAAATTGCATGTATCTGCATGCATACACAAGTAGCTTTATCTTTTCTTAATCTCATCAATATTTATATTAAAGTCTATTAACCAAAAGCCAACGAAATGTGGCCAGATGTGGTTGTCTGCAAGTAACGCAATAATCTGACCAGAGTAACATGAACAGCTAGAGAGTTATCTTTCTTATAAGGAGAGTGGAGGCAGACAGTGGCTCATGGTTCAGTGAAATCGGGGTCTGCTGTGCTATGGTTGCCCCAGCCTTTTCTCATGTGCCCAAAATGGCGGCTCCCAGATGTCACGTCCATGTTCAAGCAGCAAGAGGGGGAAAACGTACTGCAGCCAGTTCCGTCTCTTTGGATCAGGAAACCAAAAGCTTAACAATATACTCCCCACCCCAAGCGGACATCTCCTTCTGTCTATCTCATTAGTCAGAACAGTGGCCCACAATCACTTCTAGTGACAAGGAAGGTGGAAATGGCAAGAATCAGGTTTTTTAGCCTCTAAAATGGAAGGGGTTGGAATGGATGTTGGTGCGTCAACCGGCAGCACCGGGCACAGCGCCCAAGTCAATGTTTTGTTCACCAGCACCATGAATAGATAAAATAATACGTAAATAGCACCTTTAGTGATATATGCCAGTAAATGCTGCCGATTTGCTTCCAAGATTCTTCTCTCCTCCCTTTAAAATGTTTCTATGAGAAACTGTTTTCATATAGCCTTTTTTAACATTCAAAGTTAAAATTCAGTTGAGCTATGATCACAAATTACAACTTTTTTCATTAGGTTGATGGTAAGATATTAAGAATGCCATCCATGAGCTGCCTTTGCAGGCCTGTGTCTTGTGCCCAAAGACCTATTTTTAATAGACACTTTAGATTTCTTTTTTCAGGGACAGGAACATTTTGAGAAGGCATATATTTAAGGAAGGGCAAAAATCATCCCAGGCAAAATTTATCTTTAGTTCCCCCAACTTTCCTTTCTGTAGCTTTTGACCCTATTTGTGGCCAATGTCATTCATTTATTCAACAGATATTACTAACTGCCCGTGAGGTGCAGCACAGGGTGCTGGGTGCCGAGGATGTGAAGATATACTGATGATGGAGCATGGGGGGTCGGGAGTCTTTCCTTCAAGGTGATGGCAAGTACAGTGGTATAAGACAGACATTACATAAACAATTGTGAATGCATAAACTGTGATGCACTGTGAATAAAATGAATCTGCCGTAGCACTAGATAATAAAGGAAGTGGAATTAAAGGGGACTGACTTAGGGTGTTCTGAGAAAGTTCCTCCAAGGAGCAGATAGGTAAGAAGGAGCTAAGCTTACACAGAGCTGTATTATTAGAGAAGTAGGCAGAGGCCAGATCGCGCACCGTGGCCATAGTATAGATTTAAAGTTTTACTCTAAATGCAATAGGAAGGCACTGGAGAGTTTTAAGCGAGAGAAGGATTGATTTACATGCTGTAATACTCCTCTGGGGAGCTATGAGGAAAATGAATTAAAGCAGAGAACAGTCAAGAGTGGAAACAGAGGGACCAAGCAATAGGTTCTCACGTCTGTCTAGGGGCAATTACAGTGATGGAAATTATGATGGGCATGGAGATGGATTAGTGGTCTACTCTGAAACTAGAACTGACAGCCCTTGCTGATAGACTGGTTATTTGAAGGGGAGGCGAGGGGAAAGTCAATGGTGTCTCCAAGACGTAGGGAGCAGTTGGAAAACATGGAACCACAATTCCAGAGACCTTTAGGTCTGGCTCC
Source organism: Pseudorca crassidens (assembly GCF_039906515.1). NCBI lineage: Eukaryota > Metazoa > Chordata > Mammalia > Artiodactyla > Delphinidae > Pseudorca > Pseudorca crassidens. The sequence goes on from NC_090298.1 coordinate 129,616,945, forward strand.
GATCATGAGAATGATCTAGTTCATCCATTCCGTTACAGATGAGAAAACTGAGGCTCCAAAGGGGAAAGGGATTTTCTCTAAGGTCACCAAGGCAATGCCTCTGGCCTGTTGCCGCCCAGTCCAGTGCTGCCTACCCTGCAGTCTCATCCCAGGCTCCACTGCCTGCAAGTGAACTAACAGTGAGCCTTTCAACTCTTTATTCCCACGGACCCTACCTCCCCTTTGGCTTCTACTTTGCTGGGATTGGATGACCTTAGTAAGGAAAAGGAGAGGGGTTTGGAAGGTCCTAGGGGAAGAGAGGAAAATGGGAAATTATGATTTCAGCTTTCAGAACTCTTGTATTCCTGATCTTAGAATGTGACAGAATGTGTGATAATTATTTCCACCTAGTAGAGATAATTACTCTCAGCGAGAAGAATTCTAAAGCGGGGAAGTGATAGCACATTGGAGGTCTCTGGGAACCCTCTACCACAGCCCCTGCCCCAGTTAATGTGCTTGTGGAGGGCCCTGAGACTGATTCACCATGGGAACAGAGTAGCCAATGAACAGAGCTGATAAACGATGGCAGCCTGACCTTCGCATTCACACAGAACTTTCACAGCAACCAGTATTACAGTGCATGGAGGGGTGATGAGGAACCTCCCCCTTCCACCTCCTGTTCTCCCCGCTTCCCTCCCAGAGATGGGCATGGAAACGCCTTCCCCTTTCCCATATTGATGTAACTGGAGTGTTGCAGGGGAAAGAAGCGGGGTAAACATTCAGGGAAGTTGACGGAAGCAGCCTGAATGTGTGAAATAGTTTATCTTTAGAAAGCATAATCCTCATTCAGTACACAGATTCACTGCTGCAAGGAACAGTGTCATAAGGATGTGTGCACAGCGCTGATGCAAGAAATGTGTGTTAGATGCTTTGGGTCTTGGGACCAGGTATGAGGGATTCTGCTGGGAACCCTGCATCAGAATCACCTGAGATGCCTGTAAGAATGCAGATTCCCAGGCCCCACCCTAGGTCCGTGGGATTGGAAATTCTGCAGTTGGAGAGAGAAATACACATTTCACAAGCCCTCCCCTTCCCCCAGGGCAGCTGGGCATTAAAGTCTGAAAGCCATTGAGCTAGGAGGTTGTTCAGGGAACTCAGGTTAGAAGTGTAAGAAGCAAGGTCCATGGGGCAGCCTGAAATCGCACCAGTCAACCGCAGCCAACACCGAGCCCAGGATCTGCCTGCTCGCTGCCCTGTGGTGTGTTACCTGCCAGGGGAGTGAGGCCCTGGGCATGGCCTCTGAGGGCAGAAGCCTTGCCGGGACCCTGCTGCCCCTGCAGGCCAGGCTACCAGGAGGAGTTCACAGAGGATTCACCCCAGTACATTCCCCCTGATGGGGGGGAATGTACCTCGCCATGAACAGGTACCGCAGCTGTGACAGGGGTGATCTGTGCAGGGACAGTGTGTCCCCCATCACTGGGGGACTCCAGCTCAGTGCGTCCTTCCTTTTCAACTTTAACCATTGGCTGACGGCGAGACCCACAGCCAGGCTCTGATACTGAGCAGTTTTGCAGACCATGGGGAAGCACAGTAGTAGAAGCTTCAGAGCCTGTGCAAGCCAGATGGAAATATTCAAAGGAAGGCAGTGACAGGAGGGTAAAAGCTTTGCTGGACATGCAAATGAAAAGCATCATTTTCTGCCTCTCAGCCACCAGCAAGGGGGAAGTCAAATTGTTCTCTCTTTCTCTCTAGATTGCTGGGGAAGTCAGTTTAATTGTAGGAGAGAGGTTTTTTTCCCTCCAAAGTCACAATAAGCAAACATTCAGAAAGTGTTTCCCAGAGCCAAAAGGGATGTTCGGGACCATTTATTCTCTCCTTAAATGTTTATTTAGCCCCTGTTACATGGCAGGCATGGTTCAGGATGCTACGGGAGACACCACCGAACAAAGCCGACAGAAACCCCTGCCCTCCTAGAGCTTACTTTCTAGGGAGAGAAGGCAGGCAACAAACAAAATAAAATGTAGGCAACACCCCCATCCCAGTTCGATAGGTGAAGCTTCTGGCTTACAGGGAGGGGAAGGGACTTAGCCAAGGTCACACAGATAACCAGCATACGTTCCGTAACACAAAAACAGGGGTCAGCTAGGAGCTGTGCTGAACTGGGCATGCCTGTGTCAGCTAAAAAGGGGCTGCTCCCACTCAGCCCTGGACAGTCACTGCCAGGAGAACTCTGCAGAGGAAACCAAAGCACACCTAGACTCAGCTTGTGGGTCATCAGCTGGGGACCCCTGGAAGAATGCTAGGGAGAATAAAACACCACTGTGCCTTTAATGCATTTAGGCACACTTGGAATATCATATTTATAGATTTTTTTAAAAGGAATTCTCCTCTCCCCCACAGCCCTCATTTTTGGTTCGAAGGATAAAAAACTGATTGCTATGTTCTTATGTCCTTTCACGTATCTTGGAAAATCCAGGCCGTGAATAGGGCTGCACTAAAAGAAGGACAGTCCCCACAACTCTATATCCAGAAAGGCCCGTCTACATCTTCCTGGGATCTACATTTTCCTGGAGAGAACCCCCTCTTTTTTTTTTTTTTTTTTTTTTTTTGCTGCATTGGGTCTTCGTTGTTGCGCGCGAGCTTTCTCTAGTTGTGGCGAGAGGGGGCTACTCTTGGTTGCGGTGTGCGGGCTTCTCATTGCGGTGGATTCTCTTGTTGCGGAGCACGGGCTCTAGGCGCGTGGGCTTCAGTAGTTGTGGCACGCGGGCTCAGTAGTTGTGGCTCGCAGGCTCTAGAGCACAGGCTCAGTAGTTGTGGCGCACGGGCTTAGTTGCTCCGTGGCATGTGAGATCTCCCCGGACCAGGGATCGAACCCGTGTCCCCTGCATTGGCAGGCGGATTCTTAACCACTGCGCCACCAGGGAAGCCCCCCACCCCCGTTTCTTTTTAAACCCTCTCTGGAAATATAGCATCTGAGATCCAGAGACCCAATTGTTCACCTGGAAAGAAGTACTGAGTTCTAAAAATGGAAAAATGAAAGCATAATTAATTGAATTGATGGGGGATGTATGCTCAGAGTCCTATGGGGAGCCTGATGGTTTTGAATATGAGTTAAGTACCACCATCCAACTGTGGCAGATGAATACCTCTATGCCAGCCTGTGTTCAAGCAAGATCATAGGTGAATGAAGCCCAAGGTAGCTAGCAGAAGATAACGCATTCCACTAACACAGAAACGACAGACCTACGTGATGACAGTCACCTTGTGTATTGGTGGCTTAAGGAGAAAGGACCTTAAAATGAGGAGGCACAGTGGCTGCTGAGAGCAGAATGGAGCCCTTCCCAAGGGGGGAACCAGGAGCCGCTGTGTCACAGGCAGCGGGCCCACAGGGCTGGAGGGGGTGGTAAAAGATCTTAGAAGGAAGCTCAGTCTCAGTCTGCTAGCCCGCTGGGTGAGTCACTTCCCCTCTCTGTCCCACTTTCCCCTCTTCAAAATGGGAGCAAGATGGTTCCTGGTATGTCCCCAGCTCCCATCTAAGGCTAGCGTCCCTTGGATTCCCAGGTCCAGCCAAGGCTCTAGCCAAGCCAGATTGTGCTGCATTCTGTTTCCCCAGCCCCAGGCTGCCTTTATAGCCTTGTCATTCCCTCTATTTGGAGCACCCTCTCCCATCTTTCCCCCTCAGTGACCGTCCCTTTTGCAAATACTGCCTTCCCACTGCTTCCCTCCCAAGTCCAATTACTCCCCGGAAGCTATGCTTTGCAGTAATAGTTATAGCTTGAACTCGGGAATAGGCCTGCTGCAGCTGAATCCTAGCTCTGCCACTTACTGGCTATGTAAGCATGGGAAAATAACTTCTCTGCGCCACAGTTTCTTCTTCTGGAAAATGGAGATAATAAAAACACCTACTTCAAAGGGATAGTCTGAGTACTAGATGACATAATGCGTGGAAAGCTCTGCCTTGGCTGACGCACAAATGGTAAATGCTATTGACATAGTTGTTGCTGTCGCCATGGTCATCTGAATCTCTCCGAGGGCATCTTATATCTTCAATCCTCAGCTACCATTGCCCATTTCTGTTTCTTATCAAAACACATACTGGCAAACTTATCTCTGCCGCTCATCCAGAATCTGACACGGGGTGTTGTGTGTTCTAAGTACTCAACACATGTTTGTTGAATGAATACATGCACTTTCACAAGTAGCCTTCTAAGGACCATGTCATATTTTGCACTTAATGAAGAGAAAGCAACCTAAGAGAGAGAATTTCTGGCTGTCACTAACTACCTGTGTAACATGGGGCAACTCAGTCCTGGTATTTCAATGAATGTGGAGGAAAAGCAGGAAGAATTGGAGGAAAGGAAGTTAAATAGACCAACCCAGAAAACAAAGTTCCCTGTCATCCTAGTGTTGACAGTTACCCCACTGTTCAGGAACATTCTACTCTTCTCTTTGCTGGGAAAACAGCTGTAATAATTGATTAGCTTGTTGCACCTACTATGTATCAGGCACTCTCTTGACTGTCATATGATGTTACCTCTAATCATCGTGACAACCTCTGCTCAGGGACATCAATATCATTTTATAGATGAGAAAACTGAGTCTGAGAGCAATTAATCCCCTTGTTCATGGTTACCCAGCAGAGCTGCGATTATAACCTGTGTCTATTGGATTCAAAGACTTGTGATTTATCTTTGACACACCGTTGTCTTCCATAACCAAAAATCTTCTGAAGGTCCCTTAGGGCTCCCTGTGGATGTTAGAATTCATGGAAGTAAAAAGCATCCTTTTTCTTCTGTAGGGTTCCCTAACGTTTTTTTAACAGACCTTTGTTGCTTTGGGTTTTCTTCCATTAATATTCCTTACAGTATCTTTGTCCTTAAAAGCCATCTCCTGGGGAAGAAGAGGTAAGCCCCTAGGAGTGCGCTCTGCCCCAACCAGAGTGTGTGCAGCACGGCCAGCTGGGTGGGGCAGATGGTGAAACAGACAAGAGCAGAGATGCAACTGGTGCCGCTTTGGAGAGGCCAAGCTCTTGGTTTCAGCCGGGAGGTGACTGTGGATATAGGGTAGATTCCACAGTCAGAGCTAAAGTCTGGAGAAGGCATATTTTTACCTGTAGTGTTTTAGACATAAATGGAGGGGGGGGAGGCAAAAAGGATTACAAACGGCCTTAAAAGTATGGTCTATCTGGAGGTTACACATTTATTCTATAGAAATGATTGTGCAAATGTGGCAAGATGTATGTATAAGGATTTTCATTTCACTGCTGTTTTAAAAAGTTAGAAGTAGCCCACTGACCATCAACTGAAAAATGTGATGGTTCATCACCCAATGGAACACAATGCAGCTGTTTAGGTGGATGAACAAGGATGCCTGTGCTACTTCGTAAAGATCTTCAGAACTGCATAGCCTGGATAATAATGGCAATAATGGGTTCTCGTCCCACTGGTCCCAAATTATAGGCTCTTTTCACTGCACCCTGCTGCCTCTTTGGAACACAGGGAACTAGGGGAATGTGTCACTGAGGACTAAACTCTGTGGTATGTAGAGTTGAAGCTAGATTTTTTTCTGAGAAAGGAAATATTAGTGTGGGTTGTAGTGAAAAGAGACCTCTGGGAAGCATTGGACTGTGGCTTGAAAAATGAGATAAGATTTTCTACAAAAGCAAGAGAAATGAAGAGGGAAATCTCTGGTGAGGGAATCACTGTGAGCAAAGGCACTGAAGCAGGCATATGCTGAGCCAGGGGACCTGTCAATCAAGGTCATCCCTAGAGACTCATTAGCCACGGGTTTGGAGCTCACAAGATTTAATGATACATTCAATACCAATGACTTTGGGGGCCCTATAACCTGTTGTACAGGCATTAGAGTGTCACCCAAGAAACACAGAATCTAAAATGGGCAATGTTGGGCCAGTTCTTCGGTTGCTGCCAGGAAGTAACTCCCTGCTCCCCGTGGAGCACCTTTATTGATTGGTGTTAAGGCTTGGTCCACCATGGATGGAACCGTGTCAGCCAGGGTCTAATTTCTGGAATTCAGAGGATTCTGGCACTCAGGAAGTCCCTGCCACTGCTGTTGCCAGGTTATTTATCTCCTGAGCAGCAGACAGAAGAAGCTGTCAGGCAGAAAGGTACTTCCCTTCTGTGGAAGTCTGGCTAGGCACTCACGTGGTATTCATCTCCCTTTCATGCCCTGTTCTCTGTGTAGGTCCCCACTCTGAGAATGGGGAGAGAGAATGAAGAGGGAGTTTATCTTGCTTTGTTTCTGGTTACTGTAGATATGTATTTCTACAGATCCAAGAGAGGATTAATCAATCAAACATTTTAACTGACTAACATTTAGGATATAAACCTTGCCTTAGGTACAGTGCTAAGCATTATGACAGGTGTGAGAAAGTAAGAAACCTGAGTACAGACCTCTGACTTTGCAAGAACCAAGATATACAAGGGAGGGCTTCCCTGGTGGCGCAGTGGTTGAGAGTCCTCCTGCCGATGCAGGGGACACGGGTTTGTGCCCCGGTCCGGGAAGATCCCACATGCCGCGGAGCAGCTGGGCCCGTGAGCCATGGCCGCTGAGCCTGCGCGTCCGGAGCCTGTGCTCCGCAACGGGAGAGGCCACAACAGTGAGAGGCCCACGTACCACAAACAAAACAAAACAAACAACAACAACAAAAAAACCCCACTAATTTGCTGTGTGACCCTGGGCAACTAATTTTGCAACTCAGAGCCTCTGTTACTGCATAACAAGCCACCCTGAACTTGTGACATAAAACAACAGCCCTTTTATTATGTTCACAGATTCCCTGGGTCAGGAAACTTGGAAAGGGGCACAGTGGGATGGCTTGTCCCTGCTTAAAGATGTCTGGGACCTCAGATGGAAAAACTAAAAGGCTGTGGATGACTTGACAGCTGGGGCATGGAATCATCTGAAGGCTCACTTACTCACACCGCTGGCAGTGGAGGCTGTCATCCTGAACACCTATACGTGCCCTCTCCACACTCTGCTTGGGCTTCCTCATGGCGTGATGGCCAGGTTCCAAGAACAAGGGACCAAAAGGAAGCAGCAGAAGCTGTAGCACCTTTCATGACTTACCCTGAGAAGTCACATGGTGTGACTTCTGCCAGAGTCACCAGCCCAGTCATCTCAAAAGGAAAGGAACATATAGTCTACCTTTCAGTAGGACAGCTGTCAAAAATCACATTGTAAGAAGAACACATGGAATGGGAGAGGTTGTGGTGGTGGAATTTGGAAAAAACCATCAGCCACACCTTATATATAAAGTGAAGCTAATACTTTTTGGAATTAAAGATTAAAGAAGATAAGAAATTTAAAATACTTAGCATGGTACCTGACATGTAATAAGTGCTCAGTAAAAGACATGTAGTCATTCACATTCATATTCTCTCTCCCTCTCTCTCTCCCTCCCTCCCTCTCTCCCTCTCTTTCTCCACCCCCCCACAAGTAGAGACACATACACATATGTATGACACTTCTGGACAGTGCTTATTAACACGCAGTCCGTGCTTATTAATAGTTTGTGTCTATAAGAGATGCTAGTCATGATTTACGTTAATGAATCTATAGATTAGATCCCAAATGAATCTACAGAATAGAGCCTTAAAAGTCAGGTCGTTTCTTGTCTAATTACCTCATTTTTATACTTCAGGAAACCCACGTTGAGAGAGTCACACGGTGGGTTAAATTAACACTGAGCTTTTTATAATCTAGACTTGGAAGAAGCATTTTTGTTGAAAAGAACTCAAGTGATCCTTAACAAACAATGAGCAATTTTTCAAAAGGCTGAGGTTTAGATTTCAACAACTTTCAGGATCTGTAAGGCCTTGAACTTCATCATCATCCCTGGAGGTAAATGAAAAGGGATAGAAGGTGCACAAAAGCTCGATGTGTTCTCATTTTGCAGATCTGCACACTGAGTTGAGCCAGGTCACTCACTGTCTTTGCCTTTTCAAGACTACACAGATTGTTCCTGCTCCCTAAAGCCAAGGGTTCCCACATTTAGGCAGTATTTGTTCAGTGAATCAGCAAGCAAAACTATCAGAATTAGCAAAATTGAGTTGCTGTGCCTTTGCATCTCTGCACTAAGAAGTACTAAGGACGAAGGGAACAGAACGGAAGGCGCATGGCTTGTTTCTTCTCACCAAGGCTATGCAGGGATCTTGGCTGGACTCAGAAGACATAACTGTGCCAATGACCTTGGGCAAGTGACTTAACTCCTCAGACCTCAGATTTCACAGACTGAACCATCTGGCATTCTACAATGGAAAGCATTTACTGAGCCCCTGTGATCCGTCCTCTCCTTAGTATGGTGGAGAATACACAGAAATAAGCAATGCCAGGTCTTGGCTTACATGATGTTCACAGTCTAATTGGAGAGATGAGACTAACACACAAGCAGCAATGAACTTACAAAGCTCGGGTGTATCTTGAGCACTGAGGGCCATCCACGGTGACCCAAAAGGGAGAGATGGATGTTGGTAGAAGGTCAGCCTTCCTCTATCCACGTGGCTGGAGGGAGAAAGGGCAAGCACATCATTAAACCAGAAGTCAGTCTATCAGGCTTCCCCACAAAGTCAATGCTCTTACATTTCACCATAGCTTCTACATCAAAACTCAAAGAAGGAAAAAGAATTTTCCTACTTATATAGAGAAGATGCATAGTTTATTTTAACTTTAACGTCCTTTTTACTCAATGGACTTTTCCCTCTTCAATTTAATATAACATGATGAGCAAAGGAAGCTTTTGATTAGAATCTGGTTTTACCCATATCTTCCCCCTTTGAAGCACAACTGATTTGATTTTTTTTAATTTTGTTGAAGTATACCACACAAATCAGTGCACCAATCACAACTATACCACTCAATTAATTTTCATAAAGTGAAAACACCTGTGTAATCAGAACTCAAAGTAAGAAACTGAACACCAGCGCCTCAGGCACCTCCTCCTGCTGGCTTCTCCATACAGGACTGACCACTCAGTCAGCCTTCACTTCTGACGTCATAGATTAATTTTACTAACTGAGCTGTCTTTGAATCTCAAAGCAGAATTATACACTGTGTACTCTTTTGTGCCTGGCTGTTTCTGCTCAATATGATGTCGTGAGGTGCATCTATGCTATCACATAGAAGTGTAGTCCGTTCATTCTCAGTGTTAGGTAATATTTCATTTTGTGGATGTGTCCCAGTTTATTTATCCATAAATAAATCCAGAAGTGTGACTGTCTTTGCAGATAAACATTCTGGTTGCTCCCAGTGTGAGGCCATTATAGATAACGCTGCTATAAATATTGTAGAACTCTTTTGATGAGCACACTTGAATTTCTGTTGGGTGTATACCGAGGAAAGGAATTCCTAGGCCACATTATTTATCATTTCTTGTCACAGATTCTGCCAGGCTATTTTCTGAAAACAAATTTACACTCTCATCAATAATATATATGAGTTCCAGTTGCTCGCCATCTTCCTTTTTTATTTTAGCAAGCGGGTGTATTGCAACATACACAGGTTTACACAGTTATACACAGACACTGCCATTTTAATTTGCATTCACCTGATGACTAGTACCTTTTTCATGTTTATGAGCCACTTGTACAGCCTCTTTTTTTTTTTTTTTTTTTTTGTGGTACGCGGGCCTCTCACTGTTGTGGTCTCTCCTGTTGTGAAGCACAGGCTCCAGACACGCAGCCTCAGCGGCCATGGCTCACGGGCCCAGCCGCTCCGCAGCATGTGGGATCTTCCCGGACCGGGGCACGAACCCATGTCCCCCTGCATCGGCAGGCGGGCTCTCAACCACTGCGCCACCAGGGAAGCCCCAGCCTCCTTTATTAAGTACCTTTGTGAATTTCTTGCTCATTTTTCTGTTGTGTTTTTCTTATTGTTCAGCAAGCATTATTTATATCTTTGATACACGTAGTTCTTCAGATGTCTGTTGTATCAATATTTTCTGTTCTGTGACTTGTCTTTTCACTCTCTTGACAGTGTTGGATGAGGAAGAGAAATACATAATTTTAATGTGGTCCGCTTAGCAAGGTTTTTCCTTTACAGCTAGCATTCCTTGTACCTTGTGTAAGAAGTCTTTGCCTACCTCAAAGTCATGAAGATATTCTTCTATGATTTCTGCTGAAATGTTACCTTTCACATTTATCTATGTGTCCTATAGATTTGTTCAAGGTCAATTTTCTTTGCACATGGGTATCCTGCTGAACTAGCATGATTTATTGAGAAGTCCATCCTTTTCCCCACCGCATACCCCTTTCTCATAAATCACCCAATGCACATAGGTCTGCTTCTGGACTCTTTATTCTCTTCTGTTGATATACTTGTCTATTCTTGCCCCTATACCACACTATCTTAATTAGTAGAGCTTTATAATATATTGATAACTAGTAACCGGATGTCTGGAGAAGCCTGCTCAGGGTGCTGAAACAGAGGTTGGATGATTCCACTGGAGGCGTTGAAGGTGGCATAGAAGAGAAACTTTTATGAGACCATATCTGCAGTCTTTTTCTAACCATGAGATGCTATGATTCTGTTGAAGCACCAGTGCTTGGGAGTTTTCTCAAAGCTCTAGAACAAATCAATAGCTGAGACTCTGTCAGTGATTTTCTGGACAGTGTTTCAAAACACCTAAAAGTGACAGTTAAAACGCAGGACAATCATGAGTAGAAAAGGTATCCTTTCGCATCCAAACATGGAGCATGTAAAACTCTAGAGACGGGCTTCCCTGGTGGCGCAGCAGTTGAGAGTCCGCCTGCCGATGCAGGGGACACGGGTTCGTGCCCCGGTCCAGGAGGATCCCACATGCCGCGGAGCGGCTGGGCCCATGAGCCATGGCCGCTGAGCCTGCGCGTCCGGAGCCTGTGCTCCGCAACGGGAGAGGCCACAACCCTGAGAGGCCTGCGCCAAAAAAAAAAATAAATAAATAAAACTCTAGAGACTACCAGAGAAAAGGATTAAACCTCTTTCAAGTAAATTAATGTAAATTTCAAGTAAATTAATGCATTTCAGACAAGATAGAAGGTAATGAGGAACAGATACGAATTTGTCATGCACTCAACATATGGTTGCTTTTATTAACCCTTAGTCTCGAGTCAATGTGTGAAGAAAGCAGGGCCTTGCATTGGCACACCATAGAGAGATTAAAAAGTTAAAAAAATGTGGATTTTTTTCAGGTATTATGTTTTGTACCAGTTGAGTCTAAGGGTATTATTAAGTAGCGGATGTGTTGGGCAGTTAAACTAAGAGTATTGACCTAGCTGTGACTCACCCAGCTCTCCATACATGATTAAAATACAAATAAGTCACAGAAAGAGTGAACTCATCCGTAGCCTTGAACCACAGCACAAAAACTGTCCTGTGCAAAATTTGGTTCCATTTCATCTCGTGAATTTTCCACCCCTGTTTATGTCAACCATGGTGAAACACTGTGGCTTTGAAAAGGATAAACAACGTTTGGTTTCTGTTGCAGCAAAACAATACCCCCAACACTCAATAAATCAAAACTGTACTGGCAAAAATCGAACAATTCCATCATTTGCTGAAACGTCTAAAATCCTCAAATTGGTCTGAGTGTTTCTGTAAGCAATTTAATCAATCAGTGTTAGCGAAAGTATGTGTTAGTCACCCACAGTGGACTCAGGACAGGGCTAGGTGAGTGAGAGATTCTCAAGGGGAATCACACGTGGTGTCTACATACACACATATACACACAAACACACATACACACACCACTTCTTACTTAATTCAGTGAAAAAAATACATACTCTTTAAATAATTGAACATTCAACCAAGGGGCATTATCTCTCTCTCATCCTTGTCCCTCCAGCATCATAGCCATCTATATGCTATTGTTACAGTTGTTCTTTCAATGCCTGTCTCCTAGACTGTTGCTTCTTGAAATTCTTTTGTGCATAAAAATTATCTAGGGATATTGTTAAAATGAGGTTTAAATTCAGGAGGTCTGGGGTGGGACCTGAGATTTTGCATTTCTAACTCTCTGCCACATGAAGCCAGCGCTGCCGGTCCAAGTGCTGCATTTTGAGTAACAAAGCTCTAGGCTGACTCTGAGCTCCATAAGACCTCGCTGTCTTGCCCACCACTGTAACTCCAGCACCTACCATGGAGCCTTGATGAATAATGTCAAGCGAGAGAAGAAGTAAATGAATACATGTTTAAATAAACAGTACTTATGATTTGCATTTATCAGTACATTTTTATATGCATACACATGAGAAAAGTTTCTTAGTATGGGCATAAATACAAAGCTAGGCAACATCACAGTCCAATGAAGAAAGCCTGATGCAAGGGTATAGGAAGTAAAGTAGATACAAGAGTAGTATTAAATTATAAAGGGTTTTGAAAACCAGGCAAAGGACTGGATACTATATGAGAAATAAAGAACAGATCAGAAAACGTATAAATAGGAGAGTTATGGGCTGAAAGTTTTCCTCTGAAACGCTTAATTTGATAGCAATGGACAACCTGGGCAGAAAAGGAGCAGGCAGCATACTGTTGCATTAATCCAAAGAGAAGATTAAAAGGTCCCAGACTAGCTTCCAGGCAGTCAGAAAGGAGGAGGAACTGATGAATACCGTCCATATTTCAAGGGTATAATCAGTTCTCTTCCTTTATGTCAGATGGCAATGGCTCTGACTCAAGTCAGCAGAGCACTGTGACTAGCTGTATTCATATGAAGGTTTAGAACTCAGGTAACTAGCACATAGGGCTTTGTCAGTCATGAGGTCCTATGTGCCCAGAAACAAGGTCCAAGTGACAAGGTCTCCTTGCTTCCTGGCTCTCTCCCTACAGTTTGCTCTGCACACTTCAAATATAGACCTTTGGGCGTCCCTGGTGGCGCAGTGGTTGAGAGTCTGCCAGCCGATGCAGGGGACACGGGTTCGTGCCCTGGTCCGGGAAGATCCCACATGCCGCGGAGCGGCTGGGCCCGTGAGCCATGGCCGCTGAGCCTGCGCGTCCGGAGCCTGTGCTCCGCAACGGGAGAGGCCACAGCATTGAGAGGCCCGCATACCGTAAAAAAAAAAACATATATATATATATATATATATATATATAGCCCTTTAATCACCTTGACCAGACTCTAGTAATTCTTCCCCATCACTTTAGGATAAAGCCTAAGCCTATTAATGTGGCCTTCAAAGCCCTTTAAAATCTGGCCCCTCCTTTCCTATCCTTGTCTGTATCCATATTTGTATCTCTGTGTGTACGTGTCTGTTCCTCTTCCTCCCTCCCTCCCTCTCTCCGTCCCTCTCTCTCTCTCTCTCCCTCTCCCTCTCTCTCTCTCTCACCCCCTCTCCCCCCTATATTGTGGCCTCTCTTATGTTCTGTTCCATTCCAAACTCCTGGACCCTGTTTGAATTTTCACCTTGCTGTCCCTTTGTCTGGAGAGTGCACCCCGCCCCTTCTCAGGCTAGTGGACTCATTCTCCACAACCCAGCTCAAATATCACTTTCTCAGGAAAGTCTCTCCTGATCTCCTCCACTCCACTTGCTAGGACAATCCGCAGCTCTTACCTCAGAACTCGCATGTATTTTTCACATATTTCTGTTAATTCTCAGGACATTATCTGTGACTCTACAATTCTTCTCTTTTCCTCAACTAGAATGTAAGCTCCCTAAGAGCAGAGCCCAATTTTCACTCGTCTCTATATCTCTATTTCCAGCAGAGGGACTTGGTGCATGGCGGTCATTCTGTAATGTTCTATGTCTGTATATGGCACACATGAAAGTCCAGCAGTGTTGTTAAGGTCCCCAGTAAGAAAAGAGAAATATACGCAGGAGTGCCTTGATTGTGGCATGCCACACAGAGTGTGAGTAATCTAAAGCAGAAGCCAAAGGAATCCACACCACAGGACTCAAGTCAGTAGACCCTGTAGATAGTTACAGACACCAAGACCATGGACAGCTACCAGCAAGTGGGCCTAACTTGGCCCTGTAATCTGAATTTGCCAGGATCACTGTTGTACTTTTGGCAGACCAATGAAACTTAGCGGAGCACTATTTGCAAGCCACTGACATATACCACGTGAATTACTGTAGAAATTATATATCTTATCGTGTTCCCTAGACTGGCTACTGCCACTTCATTACAGGATAACGAGCAGACAACCGAATTATTCATTTTCTGTAAATGTCAATTAAAATGAAGTGATAATACAAACACACTTTACTCTGAGATAGAGCCATTCCTAGAAAGAACAATCAAGTTAGGCTAATTAAATTCTGATCTAACCGCATCAGGAGAGTACGGCATTTAAATCAACCTACTCTGATAACGGCGTCCATCATCTCTGTTGTACCCATCTCAGTTTTCATGGGTCTCAGTGTCTCAACTCAGACAATACCTATATTAAGGGGTCCATCAGAATCTGAAGAGGTGGACATTTTACAGCAGCTCCCTTTGCCAGATCACCTCTCTCAGGGGAAATAGAGTGAATGAAGGCGACCTGAGTTACTTTTAAAGGCTCAAGAAGAGTTACTTCTCCTTAGCAAATGAAATATTTTTTTTAAAATCCTGATGATCCCATGATGACCTCAGTCTCCTTCACACTACCACAGTGCTTGGTCATTACGCCCCTTGGTTCACCCTCCCCAGGGAACAACTGGAGTGAAATTAGATCCGTTTCCCTATAATTTTGTTGGTATTTTTTTAACAGTTGAATGAGAGAAGAAAAACAGTTGCCATTTAAGTCTTTTTTCCAACCATTAAGATCTTCCTTATCTTTGGTATTTTATATAAATTTGGCCCCAGATTTTCTTCCTGGTCCCATCCTAAGTTTGAAAAAATAAATATGCAAAGATTCTCTAGTAATGAATATCATTAGCCCTCAATGATGTATGTAACAAAGTGCTAGATAGTTGCAGGGAAGAACAATATTTATTCAATATTCAACAAATGTTTACTGAGGGCTCACTAAGTGCCTACAGAAGAACTGAGAGGCATGGTTCTCCTTTATAAAAGAGATAGGAGGAAAAGGGAGACCCTGCATGTATTGAAAATTTATCATGAGGTATACCGTGTTCTAGAATTTACATGTTATCTCACTTAATGAACTTCCAATTTAGCTAAGGAAAAATGAGGAAGGATGATGATGATAATAGTAATAATGATAACATTTGTTTAATACCATGCACATGGCACTGTGCTTTTGCATGCATTATCTATTTAAATTCTTAATAACACTATGTTAATCTGTAACAACCCTATACCTAGGAGGTAGGTATAATTACCCCTGCTTTAGAAACAAACAACTGAGATTCAAAAAGGTGAGGGAGCTTTCTTAGGTCACAAAGCTAATAAACTAGGGGTAGGGAGCCCAGATTTTAAGTCAGGTCTGACTAACTCCAAAGTGTGTCTCCTTAACTGTCCACTATATTGTCTCCCTTATAAGTCACTTAGAAATACCAAGATCGGCCATATTCTGACCTGAACTCCATAGAAAGGCATCTTTTGTCCCATTTAAGCTGAACTGTTTACTATTTCCACTCCTATCTCTGCCCTCTTCTGCTCCTTATTGGTGGTCACTCTTTGAGTTCTTGTTCTTCATGGTGGAGGAAGGGCCTGAACTTGGCATTGAAGAATGAACAGGATGTCAGTGGTGGGGGAAGGAAAAGTTGGCTCAAGTGAGGAGCGTGCCAAGCTCACAGTTCTAAAGAAGGAATAAATATGGCGTGTGTGACCTAAAAGTGAAGCCAACGGAGATAATTTCTGGGATCGTGGGGTGGCGTGGAGAGAAGGTGAAGGGCCCAATCTGTTCTGGCTCCTGCCTGTGTCTCCAGCCTCAATTCAGAGCACTTCTCTCTCTCTCCCTCCCTCTCTCTGTTACAGCCCTACCAGCCTCCCTTCGGTTCCTGAAATGTACCATGCATTGCCTTGTTAGCTCAGGACGTTTGCTTTGCAGTCCTACCTGCATGTTTCCCTCCCCTGCCCCACTTTCTCTGATGTTCACAGTAGGGATTAAGTAACATTACATTATTATACACTAAGTGACCTTCACCCATGCTGGAATGTAAGCTTCACAATTCCTGTGTATGTAACTTCCTATCTACCAGCAGATGTCTGGCATCCAGCCCAGTGTCCGGCTAAAAGCACATGCTCAGATAGTATTTGTTGAATGAGGGGTTTCCCTCACCAAGGATTTCTCTAAGAACAGAGACTGCCCTAGTGTTTCACCTTAGTAATTGTGTAACTACCAAATTATGAAAGAAGGAAGGGAGGGAGGGAGGGAGAGAGAGAGAGAGAGAGAGAGAGAGGGAGGGAGGGAGGGAGGGAGGGAGGGAGGGAGGGAGGGAGGAAGGAAGAAGGAAGGAACGGAGGAAGAAAAAGAAAGAAAGGAAGAAAGGAAGAAAAAGAAAAAACAAAGGAAGGAAGGAAGGAAGGAAGGAAGGAAGGAAGGAAGGAAAGAAAGAAAGAAAGAAAGAAAGAAAGAAAGAAAGAAAGAAAGAAAGAAAGAAAGAAAGAAAGAAAGAAAGAAAGACGGAAAGGGGGGGAGGGAGGGAGGGAGGGAGGAAGGAAGGAAGGAAATTGCTAAGGTAAGGTAGTATCTACCTTCATAGTTGTATCTGCTTCCAAGGTCTCAACCAGGGTGGACACGTTATCCCTATCTGTAGTGCAGGACAGGCTCTGCAACCCCAATCAGTCCACCACGTTGTTATTTAAATGTACTGTTCCAGACCCTATGTTATGCATAAGGGAGGGATACAGTGCTAGTGAGGCACAGTCCTGCCCCCAAGGAATTCACAGTCTAGTGACCAAGCCACCGCAATGCAGTGTGATGTGCACTATGTCAGAGGAAGAGCAGGATGTTATGGGAGCACAGAGCAGTGACCTAAACCAGATTAAAGGATAGGCCATGGAAGGCTTTCTAGAGGAAGCTAAATTTAGGCTAGGACTGGAAGAATGAGTAGACATTACTCAAGGAAAAAGTCAGGAAGAGTGTTTCAGGCAGGAAGTACAGCACATGCCTTGTAAGCTATTGTCAGGAACTTGGGTCTTTTTTATTTTTTGTGATAAGAACACTTAACACGAGATCTACCCTCTTAAGAAATTTTTGAGTGTACAATACGTTATTGTTGACTGTAGGTACAGTGTTCCATAGTAACTCCCCGGAGCTTACACATCTCACTTAACTGGAACCTCATGCCAGTTGATTAGTAACTCTCCATTTCCCCCTCCTCCCAGCCCCTGGCAACCACCACTGGGAATGTTAGAACAGGAAAATGATTTGATCTGATTTACATTTTTAAAGGATCTCTCTAACTCGCTGGTTCTCGGTCAGGGATGATTTTGCCCCCAAGGAGACATTTGGCAAGGTCTGGAGATATTTTTGGTGGGCAAAACTGGGAGAGGGGGTCACCGGAATCTAACGTCGCCAGTCTAAACACCCTGCAATGGACAGGACATCCTCCCACCACAAATAATTATCTGACCCCAAAATATCAATAGTTTGGGGGTTGAGAAACAAACCCTGCAAGCTGTTGTATGAAGAATATAATATTACAATATTACAGATTTAAAGAAGGGAGACCAGATAGGAGGATACTGTATTCGTTTAGGCAAGAAATGATGGGTTTGGAGTAGGGTGATAGTCGTGGAGTTGGTGAGAAGTGGTGTCTGACCCAGACTGTATTTTGAAGGTGGAACCAATGAGATTTCTGATGCATTGGAGACCGGGTGTGACGGATAGAGAGCGGTTAATGTTTCAAGTCTCAGTAACTGAAAGAATAGTGATGACATTTACTGAGAGAGGGAACATTTGTGGAGGTACAGGTGTGGAATGGAGAGAAATCAAGGGTTCAGTTTGGAACATGTTAGGTCTGAGATGTTTGTTAGACGTCCAAGAGGAAATACAGAACAGGCTCATGACCCTGGAGGTGAGGGAGAAGGTCCAGACTAGACTTCAACATTTTAGGAATCATGAACATGCAGTCTGTAAAGCCATGGGACTGGACGAGGTTACCTTGGGGATGAGCCTAGACAGTAAAGAGGAGAGTTCCAAGCCCTGGACCCTCGAGCATTTAGAGGTCATGAAGAGCCATGAAAAGGGACTAAGAAGGAGCAGCCAGTGAGAGAGAAGGAAAACCAAAAAAGTCTGGTGTCCTAGAAACCAAGTGAAGGGAGTATATGTCAAAGAGGACGGCGTAAACACCTATGTCAAAGGTTGCCACGAGATCAGATAAGGAGGGAACAGGAAACTGGACCCCGGGCTGTGGCAAAAACTATGAGCTAATGGAACTCACTGTGTTTAGGAAAGTGGAACAGGCCTATAATGTAAAGGTTATTTGTTTAATTCTTTCTGCAAAAAGTCTGACCTCAAGCTTCTGTGTCTTCTAATCAGAAATGCATTTGTATATGCTGGTATGTTATGCCCCTCTGCAGTCGTTTCCATGAGAGAAGAAGCAGTAAGCCAAGTGAAACCTTTGATTAAAATTTATATAGACTGAAGTTGGACAGAGAATCTGGGCAGAGGCAAGAGCCTTTTTCATATCATCGAGATGTGTTTAATCCATATGATAGTGATTTATGGTTCCAGTTTATCAAGAAGACGGACTCAGCCTCTAGCCTTGCGTATGACCTCTGGGGTATGGGGATGGCTGAACCCAGAACTCATTTTAATGACATCTCCCTAGATTCAAAGAAGCTTCATTTATCTCTGGTGCTTTAACTTTGAGAGTCTCATCCTGATTATCTTTAATGGTGTAAAGTACAATTCCCTAGAGTAAGATCTGATCACACCTTTTGCGTTCTCTTAATTTTCCAGCCCCTTCACATCTCTGAATAAGAATGTCCCTGAGAAAACAGAATGGACCCTCTAATCCTACATCAATCAAACTCAATCTCTCACCCCCGCCCTTCCTCAGTTATTTGCAGAAAATATTCAACTAGGCAAGAACAAGGTACATACATAGCCCCTTGACCAGGTTTTGAACTAAGTTAATAATCTTAGGGGTAGGCTTTTGGGTTAGGCTTGAGCACGTATTGGAGATTATTAGAAAATGGTCTTCTCTTTGGCTCTATCAGTAAAATATATAAGAGACCGAATTAATAAGGTCCAGGGTGTACTGGGTTGGGTTGGAAACCTCTGAAGGCTAGAGTAGGTCAATCTTCAATTGGACGGTAGGGGTGGTGACATATGGCAAACACACAACATATGGTCTTAATCATAATAACAATTACTACCACTTTTTAACCAGTATCTCCAAGCATTATCTCATTTAATCTTTATAATAACCCTTCGAGTTAGCAATTTTAACTATTCCATTTTTACAGATAAAAATGTGAGGCTCAAAAAGCTTACAGAGATTGCCCAAGATCACACAATGAATAAATGGCAAAGCTGGAGGTCAAACCCCAGTCTGGTTGCAAAACCCACCGGGTCAATTACTGTGTTATCCTTCCAAAGCAATACAGTAGAAAGAACCCTCAGCCTGAGGCCAGGGATTTGCCTTCTAAACCTAGCTTCAACATTAATTTGGAGGGCGACTTTGAGAAAAGTCATTTAATCTCTCTGAGCCTCAGCCTGGCTTTCCTCACCTGTAAAGTAATCAGGACCACACTGATGATCCCCAAGGCACCTTCTAGCACTTCTGTCTCTGATTCTAACTCATGATATCAAAACTTTCTGTCCTCTCACGTGTAAGGAATGTTTTGATTTTTGAAGCACAGTCATCTGCTATTATATTTGATCTTTACAACCACCATGAGGCAGGCAAGCATTATCCCCTCTCTTGTGTTTTATGTACAGATGGGGAAACAGACTGGAAATGAAGTAGGTACCTTTTCCATGGTTCTCACATCTGCTCCCCAGTCAACTGCTCTAATATACCAATTATCTCTCCCTCTTCGTTAGCTAAAGCATTTTTCTCCCCCCTGAGTTCCACCCCATTTCTCTTTCCCAGGAAGATTTTCAATACTAAATGTTAATTGTTAAGAAGCTAAAAGAAAATACACAGAGGTCCCCATCCCCACCAGGGTACAGGGGCTGAGAGACAGGAAGAGTAGTGACGGTCAGTTCCAGATTCCCAGGAATAGTGCCTGAGTAACAGGGACTCTGGCTGAGCACCCATCCAGATAGATGAGAAGGAAGAAACAGTGGACATTTCTAAAGGTAGGGAAATGTAAAGACGTAGATGTCATTATCCAGGGTGGTGTGGTAGCTGGTTCTACAGCAGCAGTTGCAGGAAAGATCCTACTGGAATATTTGCTCTTCCTAATGCCCCCCGTGTCAGAGTACATTTCCATTCTCTTCTGAGATGCTCCAACCAGAATCCTGGGAGGTAAGGGTAGGGAGACAGGATAGCCTAGGGCTTAAGGGTAAACTGTGGACTCAGACTAGCTGTGTGTTGATGAGAAGACACCTAACCTCACCAAGCTTCAGTTTCCGCATGCCTATGATGGACCTAAATCTTCCTTCATAGCATGTAATGAGGAATAAATATAGACATCTTATAGAATGCCTGGCACAAAAGAGTCACTCAAAAAATGGAGCCCTCAGAAAACTAGTGAGCCCTCTCCTTCACCCTCTATGTCCAGTCAATCTTCCAGGAGAAATTCTACCTCCTAAACCTACTTAAATCTACTCACTGTTTCTCCACCCTTGCTGCTAACCACATGGTCCAAGTACTCATCAACCCTGATCTGGCTCCTGCAATACTGCTTTCTCATCTCCATGCCTCCATTCTTGTTGCCACATGGCTCCCAGTTCATTCTTCAGTCTACGTGGTAGAGTGATTTCACCAAACATGTGCATCGACTCATGCTACCTTCTGCTTTCCATCCCTCATTGCCTTTCTGCCACAGACTTTCTCCAGTACCCCAGGACCCTGCGTGGCCTCATCCTCAGCCTCGTTTGCCATCACTCTGCACCCTCCCCACTAAGGTTTCTACTGTATCCCTCTGTCATTCCTCCACTGGGGTGGGGGGGGGGGAGAATTAACCCTTTCACTCCCACATCTTTGATTCTTATTTTTTTCTGTGCCCATAACAACCTTCCCTGCAACACAGCTTTCCCCGGTAAGCCAGTTCTTTAGGTCTCTGCTTCAGGTCCTTCCCCTGGTAAGCCTGGAAAGGAAGTATCGTCAGCACAAGATACAGCACACAGAAGGGACTTGATAAAAATCTGCTGAATAAATATTGCAAGAGTGACAGCATCAAAGCTGATTCAACATTAACTCCTTAAATCCCTACAGACTGAGGACAAACTGGGCTCCCAGTCTGGGCCAGGGTTGAGCTTCTAGGTTAGGTCAGGACCCAGAGCTGTGAGACATACAATAATGCAGGCTCTTCCCTGACATTCCCACCGGGTCAAGAGCACACAGGCAGTCAATGACAAGTGACCTGCTCAGACCCTGGAGGCCAGACAGGTACCTAAGACACACGCCCGTCCCATAGGCTTCCCTTCCTCACGTAAACCCAACCAGAGAGACACAAGACATCCCTTATGGAAAGAAGTTTTATCACATCTCTGGAAAATTCTTTTCTTATCAGCCATAGCTTTAAAAGCTTACATTTTCACGACTGCTGATTAGAACTGTCAATTTAGTACAAATCACTGGAAGAAGTGGAATCTCTTGGAAGGAAACAGAGAGACTATGAAACTACTTTGGCAATTTTCAGAGTGACTTATGAGGTATATTGTTGATGATCTTATTAATCTCTTTTTCAAATATATGCTGATGGAGAGCTAAATTCTCTATAATAAACTAGGAAAGCACATGCAAATCCCTATTAACACACTAGTTTGGGGAACACATGTCGGGGGATATAAGCAGAGAACAAATGGTTGCCATCTAAAGTGAATTTTGTTTTCAATTCTATGTTTAATCCAAGGAACATCTGTTGAGTGCCTCATACGTTAGGGACGACAAAGGAATCAAAGCTGAAGATCCTACCCCTGACCTCCAGTTGCTTGTGATCTAGTTGTGCAGAGGTAGAGGAGGACAACTCTAAAAACAGGCAGCACATGAGGCAGAGAGAGGAGGCCTGGAAGGAGAACATGAGAGCAGGGAGGGAGGAGAGCTTGTTCTCTGCTGCATCCTTGGCACAGTGTCAGGTACATCACAGCATGTGATAGAATTGCAGCAGAGATGAAAGAAGGATGGAAGGGCAGTTGGGTCCTAATTCCAATCCTATCACTTAGAAAATATATGACCAATCACTGAGTCTCAAGCTCTTTATCCGTAAAATGGGAACAGTGATGAAAACTTCTTCTTGGGAAACGGTTCTGGGTAAGAACTCATGGTTGCCATGAATGCTGTCCAGTAGATATGCCCAGCTCTCTTCCTCTTGTGTACAGGGTAGGATTGCTCATCCCTTTCCATATTGATGCTAGGTGCTACCATTTTATTTCTTCTGGCCAATGAAATATGAACGGAAGTGGTATGTGCCACTACTGCGAAGAAACTTTAAGAGCCAGCAGGCAACTGGGGATGTTCCAGATGACAGCTGCTATGTCAGTCTTGGCTCCAGAGGGAGGGTTGAGGGGAAAACAGCCCCCAATCAACCTGCCTTATACACATGTGGCATGAGCAACAAATATACCTGAAAAGACAAAAAGTGTTGGCAATGATGTAGAAAAATTAGAAGGCTTCTTCACTGCTGATGGGAATGCAAAATGGGTGTAGCCACCATGGAAAATCGTATGGAGGTTCCTCAAAAACTTAAACATAGAACTACCATATGATCCAGCAATCTGACTTTGGGGTATTTATCCAAAAGAACTGAAAACAAGATCTAGAAAGAGATATGTTCACTGCAGCAGTATTCACAATAGCCAAGATATGGAACAATCTAAATGTCCACCAGTGGATGAATGAATACAGAAGATGTAGTATATACACATAATGGAATATTATTCAACCTTCAAAAAGGAAATTCTGCCGTATGTGACAACACGGATGAACCTTGAAGATATTATGCTAAGTGAAATAAGCTAGCCACAGAAGGGCAAATGTTGCATAATTCCAACTATATGAGGGGTCTAAAAATAATCCAATACAAAGAATCAGAGTGCTATAGTAGTTGTCAGGGAGTGGGTGGGGGAGGGGGGAATGGGGAGTTGCTAGTCAATGGGCATAAAGTTTCAGTTAAGCAAGACAAGTAGGTTCTAGAGACCCGTTTTACAACATTGCACCTATGGGTTACTGTATTGTATATTTACAAATTTGTTAGGAGGGTAGATTTCATATTGAGATAATAAAATAATAAAATAAAAATTTTATTCTTGCCATGATAAAATAAAATTCTTGCCATAATAAAATAAAATTTCACAAAAGAGAAATACACCTGCTGTTCAAAGAAAAGATTTGGGGATCTTTTGTGATCACAGCATAACACACCATAGCATACAGAACTGAATAACAAGAGAAAACCCTTCATACAACCTAGGGTTTAAACAAACATAATAGCTAGCAAAGGGACAAAAGAAAAGGTGCTGCATCGGAAGAGACTGCACCTGACTGAAGGGGTTGGGAAAATCTTGGAGAAAATGTCATCTGAGATGGATTTCGAAGTTGGAAAACATATCTGGGGTCATACGTAGAGAAGTAAGAAGAAGATAAAAGGTATGCACAAATGAAAGCACTCAGACTGGACAGGGAAGATGAGTGTGGCCAAGCAGTGAATGACTTATAAAAATAACAGTGAGAAAAAATAGCACGGATTAGGCACTTCCTACATGCCCGTATCTGTCCTACATGATATACATGTATTTATTCTTCACAGCATCCCTGTATTCATTTTCTATTGCTGCTGTAACAAAACTTAGCAGCTTAAAATAACACACATTTGTCATCTTACGGTTCTGTAGGTCAAAAGTCCAGTACAAGTCTCACCGCGCTAAAATAAAGGTGGCAGCTGGGCTCTGTTCCTCTCAGAGGGCTCTAAGGCAAAATCCATTTCCTTGTTCCATGAGGTTGTTGGCCATTTTAAATTCCTCTGGTTGTAGGACTCCGGTCCTTGCTGGCTTTCAGCTCAGGGCTCTTCCCAGCTTCCTCATTCCTTGGTTCATGGTCCTCTTTCCCTATCTTCAAAGCCAGAAATGGAGGATGAAGCCTCTTACACACTTTAAATCTCTCCTAGCTCTTCTCTGCCTCATCTCATCTCTGAGGAACTCTCTTCCTCTTTGAAGGACCAATGTGATTACACTGAGTCCACCTGGATAATCACCCTGCTTTAAGGTCCCTAACCGTAATTCTATCGGAAAAGTCTTTTTCACCATAGGATGGGACACATTCACAGGATCTAGGGATTGGGGCACAATGTGTTTGGGGGGCTGATTTTCTGCCAACCACATCCCATTTTGTAGGTGAGGAACTGAGGCTCCGTGTGGTTCGGAAACTTGTCCAAGGTCACCACCTAGTTCTTGGCAGAATGGCTTTTGCTCCCAAGCAGGCTCACGCTAGAGCCTTTACTCTTAACCACTGACTTCAATCAGAGAACGTAAAGGGGAAAAGCAGAGGACTAGGCTAGAACAGATGTTGGGGTAGGGATTTATTGTAGCCATCCTCAAATGGCAGACAAGAGCCAGATGGTTTAAAGGAACCTGGTTTAAATGGCTGGTTTAAATCACTGCATAGTGATTTCCAGTCATACTTCAGTTTTCTATTGCTGTGTAACAAATTACCACAAACTTAGGAGTTTAAAACAATACCCATGTATTACCTTACAGTTTGGTCTAAATTTGTGATCGGTCTTTTACCATATTTTTAAAAAAACACGGTTTTATTATTATAACTTTAGGCAACAATTTGCTCTATGACCACCACTTTGCAGAGCGAAGATTCTGAGGAAACAAGATTTTATGACTGTGTAAGAGTTATGGATATATCCAAGATATCAGTTTCTCAAAAATGGGTGCTCCTAAAGTTTTGACATCAGTTTGTGACCTCATTGAATAAATGATTCCTCACACAATCATGATTCTGCTATTAATTAGCTTAAGAAATATTTTCTTCTATAGGTAGCTCAGAGGAAGGCATTCCAAATGCCTACATAGGAGTTTCAAGTTCACTCAACAAATGTTGAGGCTATGTTGGGTTCTAGAGAATTACGAAGAAGTCTAAAATCCCATAATGATTTAATATTATATGATTTAATAATGATTTAATAATATAATGCAGTGCTAACAGTGCAAAAGAGCAGAAGAAGGAGTGGTACTGTGAAGGGGAAAACAGAAGAGTGCAAAGAAATGAGAAGTGAGGGGAGGAAGCAGCAGTCTGTAAGGCCTCTTGGAGGAGGTGACACTAGTAGCTGGACTTTTAATCGTTAAATACAGAGTCCATGCCCTGGCTTCAGAAGCTCTGCTTGATCTAGTCCTTTCCTCACTCTCCAGACTCATCCTATGGCTTCCAAATACCTTGAACACACGAAGCCTTTCCTGCCTTCAAACCTTTGCTCTTTCCATCTCCTCTGTCTAGAACGCTGCTCCATCAGGTTCTTCACACAATCTGGATCATTCTCAACCCTCAGCTCTCCGCTTAAATGTCACCTGCCCAGAGAGACTGTCCCTCACCTCCCTATCTACATCAGTCCCTTCCGTCCCTCCTCCTGACCCCCTGCCGCCCACCAAATTAGTGAGGAAAGATTAACAACAGTATTCAATGGCCGACAGGAGGAGGTATTGCTATTATCTCCGTTTTACAGATGAGTGAGCTGAAACTCAGAGGGACTAAGGCACTGTCCCAAGGTCACACAGTAAGAGAAGAAGTTGGGATTGGAGCCCAGGTTGGATGATCCCATAGTCCATAATTTTAACTACTATATTCTAGGTTTTCTATGTGTTGTAACTATTATAGGTATTCATTTAGAAAATCAGAAAAGAGAAGGAAGAAGGTAGGAAAAAAAGACAGCCCATAATCCAGCCACCTAGCTGACTCTTGTAGTACTTCCACTCATCTCCGCCAAAGTTGAGTTTTCAAATGTGGCCATACAGTATAGCCTGTTTTATAACCTGGGTTTTCACAACTGAAACAGCAATTGAAAACCTCTTGCCACAGCATCTTTCATTTCAGAATCGTAGTAGCTGTTTGTACCAGGTATCTCCTCTGGTCCAAGTGGCCAGTGAAGCATATTACAGCTCATCCTCACAACAATGCTTTTAGGTTGGTCCTGTTATTATCCCCGTTTCACAGATAGGTGAAACTGAGGCTCAGGAATATGAGATAACTTGCCTCAAATCACCATTAATGAACAGAAGGGGTGGAACAGGAGGTCAGTACAGCTTCTGAACTCCTACTTCATAATTGTCTTCAATGTCTCAGAACTGAGTGTTCCTTTGATGAAATGATTGGGAAGGTTTGGGGTGAGGGAAGGAAGGGAGGCTGTTCCCTGTCTCCAGGGCTGCCCTGCCAGCTTGGTTGGGGATACGTGGGTGGGAGGGTCTGAGTCTGCAGGGAACTGGGTAGGGTGAAAAAATACCTGACAAATGAGGATTTTCAACTGGTTATTTTAAGTAAAATAACTCCTTGTAATACGCGCCATGTGCTGGAGCAAACCAAACGTTAACTAAAGGAGAAGCACGCGCTGTGATTTTCTCTCCCATTTGCTAATGGGTCGGGGTCTATTTTTAAAAAGCCCACAGCATCCCACAATTAAATCTGCTGCCCGCTCTAAGGACTTCAAGTGCCAGATAGGTTAGGCCACAGATGACCATTCAGGCCCTCACTGGCCCACTGAGGCAGGGCCCCAGGCCCCTAGAACCCATCTCACTTCTGAAAACAGCTGGTGGATCAGCAAAGAGTAGGAGCTCTCGGGAGGGCTCTGGATACAGGGAAAACATATGTTTGAGCATTATGGGCTGGCCAGCAGGCAGCTAGCTATAAAAAGAGTGGTTTCTTCTAAGAACTTACCCCAAAATATGCATGTGGAGGAAGTCCCATTTTTAATACAAGTGTTGTGCCACCACTCCTTTGTGTCTAGGAACTGTGGGTAAGTGGTGCTTGGGACCTGACAAGGTCAACCTTGAGAGAGTTGGTCCTGGTTCAGGCTGGACCCCCTTTCAGCACAATGAAATCACACCACTGGAATTCGATGGACCTGGGTTCACATACAAGCTCCATCACTTGCTTTGTGAGCTTAATTATTTCATCTCTCTGACCCTCAGATTCCTCATTTATCGGAAGGGGGGTGGGATATGCCTACGTGGCCTGAAGAAAGCGATGGGGATTAGAAGAATGAATGTCAAGTTTTTTATGCAGTATCCAGTTCCAAGCTGGTACTCAGGGAACAGGGGCTGCTGAGCAGTTAATATGCTTTGGGCACGTTCTTGTCCCATCTCCACACCCTAGCACAAGCTGTCCCTGCTCCAGGAAATACCTTTCTTTCTATTTCAGAGTGCTCAAAGCCTGCCCGCCCTGCACATCCCAGGCAAATGGCTCCTCTTTCAGCCCACCTTTCCAGATTTTTCCCAGTTGGGCATGGCTTTCCCCACCTGTGCACTTTCGTAGCACTTAATCAGTGATTTCCCGTGCTGTTTACCCAGTCCAGGTATCACAGTTGCTTCTGTGTGGGTCACATTCATTCCATTAAACTGATTTTCTTAAGAAGAAACTTTTTAAGTATTTCTCATCAGGCTTGGTAGGTGGTCAGTACTCAATAAACATTGTGTAATCATTCATTTAGTCAGCCTGTGTTCAATGAGCACCTACTATGTGCCAGGCACTCTGCTAGGTGCCAGGGATATAGCAGTGGATGACAAAGACCCCTTCCCTCTCTGAACTTCCATTTTAGTGGAAGGAGACAGGTAATAATGAATAACCAAATCAATAAGTATATGATTATCTAAAGATCACATGAGACTTTGATAAATGTTATGAAAAAAACAGGGTAAGATGAGAGAGATGGAGAACAGAGACAATACTTGAAGAGGTGTACCTGAGGAGATGATGTCTGAGCAGAAACCTGAAGGGGACCTGGAGGGAGGTTTGGGACAATTTCAGGGAAGTAAGTTCCAGGCAGAGGGAACAACTGCAAATGTCCTAAGGTGGGAAAGACTTCGGTGTGTTCTTGGAACTGCAACAAAGCCAGTGAGGCTGCAGCAGAGCCATGGCAGTAAAGGTGGTACTAGATGAGGTTAAAGGTGAGCCAGATCAGGCTGACCTCGGCAAGGCGTCTGGATTTTATTTTCTAAGTGTGACAGACTTTAAGTGGGGTGAGGAACAACGTGATCCTACTTACAGTTTTAAACGGTCCCTCTGCCTATTGTGTGGACGTGGGTTGTACAAGGTCAAGAGAAGAAGCAAGGAAACGCGATGCTAATATCTAGTATCTAGAACGTTACCACTGACTGTGGGGGATGATTGGATTTGATGGACTGGAGGTGAAGGTGAGGGAAAGAGATAAGTTAGCACTGTCGACCTGGCCTCTGGTTTGAACAGCAGTGGGGACAGTGGTGCCATTTCCTGAGATGAGGAAGATGGAGAAGACTAATCATTCCTGTTCAGGAGAAGGACTGGAGATTGAAATTTACGAGTTCTTAGCGTCTATGTATATAAAGGGCATGGGCTTGGAAGAGATCATCTATGGAAAGATGGTAGACAAGGACGGGAAGAGGGCTAAGGCCTGAGTTCTGCACACAACAATAACTTAAGACTTAAGCGGAAAGGAAGAACCAGCAAAGGACACTAAGCAGGACCAACCTGCAAAGTAGGCGGACACTGAGGAGAGTATGGCGCCTAGAAGTGAAGTGGAGTGTTTCCGGAAGAAATCATCACCATCTCTACCACCACCACCACCATCATCGTCATCATAGCAGCGGCAGCATCACTACAGGTGACATCTTGAGTCCTGCTGTATCTGAACTAGATGCAAAACATGGCCTGCTCATCAAATTCTCACAGTTCATGACATGGAATTCAGTATCTCCATCTTCAGATATGGAGACTGAAGCTTAGAGAGTGGACCAAAGAATTAGTAGATTTTTAAAAATGAACGAATTGATCTTCATTCTTTTGCAAACTGTGCCCACGCTACACTCCCATAGCTTACCTAAATGGAAAATAATAGGAACATAAAACCTTCCCTCTTTGAAACATAGCTCTGCAAATTCTACAACAGTATACACTAGCTTACAGAGTGCTGGGCTTTCCTTGGAGCTTGTTGTCCAACCCCCAAGTTCCCCACCCTGAGACTCAGCACAGGAGTCCAGGGCCCGCCCCCTCCTGCGGGGCTGGAACACAGTGACCGGCAGCTGGGCAATTAACATGACTCACTCCTACTCTGCCAGGGAAGCGCTGAGCGATTTGCAGCTGGTCAAAATGGAATGCTTTGCCACCCAGACACAGCATCTCGGATGAAGTGGCCTCATCAGTGCAGCCGTTGCATCTGGCCGGAGCTATTTACCCCAGTCTGAGAACCGTGATGCCCGATACCAAGTGAGCCTCTCTCTCTGAACATGGCTCAGCGGAGTAACTAGTCAAGATGGACCTTTTTTTCTCCCCGTAATTTAGAGACGGACTATCTGAGCCTCTGCCTTCATGCCTCTGTTTCCATTACTTTTTAAAAATAGCCATTTGAAGCAGATGACCAAGGGAAATAGGTTGAGCTCACTGACCTCTCGAGCTCAGCTGAATGAAGGCACACAGGAGGTGTCCCTTCTGTCTCCTTCCTCTTGGGGATGACAGGACATGCTTTTGAAATAAAGAAGAAATGTCCATATCCAACCCCTTGCCAGAGATGTCGTGGAGAGGAGATTGGTGAGATCAGAAACTGATTCCTGTTTAATAACTTTCCACTCCTTACACCGGCCCCGTGTATCTACTTTTCAGAAGGCCCCCGGCCCTAGCACCTGCTCCCCTACCTCCAGCCAGGGCACTGCGCCAAACGCTGTCTGCACATCTCCATCCTGGCAGAAGTGCTCTCTCTGCCAGGCACAGAGCTACATGCTTCACTGGTATTTTTTTTTTCTTTTTAATTATGAAGAATACCTTTAAGATGAGTACTAACACTCCATTTTGTAAAGAAACAAGCACCAAGAGTTTCAATGACTTGCCCAATATCATACAACCAGTGAGTAATGAGGCAGGAGACTCTATCCTGTCGTGTGTGGCCCCTGAGCCCAATCTCTTAACCAATGCCTTCTCCCTTCTGCTTGAGGAAAGCACAGAAGTAACTGGCAAATGAATCATTCCAGTACTTTATCTGGGTGCTTGTGGGCAGGTACTAATAACTGGATGGGTGATAAAAAGTGTCTAAGTCGTGTATTCACTTCCATCCAAGGTCTCTCAGACTCAGAGCAGGACTGAGGGAAGGAGTCACTAAATTATAGGCCACCGGCTACATCCAGCCTGCTGCCTGCTTTTGTGATGCAAGTTGTTTGGTACACGGCCACGTGCACGTGTGTATATCCTGTCTGTGGCTGCTTTCACACTACAACAGCAGAGACTATAAGGCCCGCAAAGCCTGAAATATTTACTACCCGGCCTTTTACAGAAAAAAATGCTGGCCCCTCGTCTAGAAAGACAAATCCAAGCTGTGATATTAGAAGTATACATTTAAAGGTCTGCGGTGAATCCGAATCCACAACCAGGACAGGTAATGCTAACTATCAGAACCCAAAAGATGGTCCAATCAGATCTTTACTATCTTCTCCTGGCATCAAGTTATGCATTTAATGATATGCTTAGTGTCTCGTTAACCAAAGGAAAAAAAAACAGCCTTTGCCAGAAGAGAGCAGCATCTAGCGGCCAGCATCTGGCTCCGGAGGCCACGTCTGGATGCATTCACCGGTGGATGTGGACTGGCATTTGAGCATTTCCCTCTCTCACTGCCTCTGCCCCCGTGGATCGCCAAATCCTATCACTTTGATGTCTTCACCTCTTTAGTCATCCTGCTTCTCCCAATTTCTGTGGGCTCTGTTTTAGTTCAACCCATCACCATCAATGTTAATAAATACCATAGATAATCACAGTGACACCTTAAATCATCACAACAACGTGGTTGGAATCCTAAGAGCAGGATGATCGTGGTGTAACAGGAATACAGAAGGGGCTGCTTGGTGCTCTGCTGGCAAAGGTGGGGAAGTTTACAGAGGAGGTGATATCCCACTCACCTTCTCCTTTTTATTTCTATCCATCTTGCTTCCTCCCACCCCTGCACCTGTTCTGCTTGGCAGTCTCCTACTCATACTTCAAAACCTAGCACAACTTTCTCCTCCTCCGGTAACTTTTCCCCACCCCTCTGCCAACAGAGTAACTAGCAAGCCCTTCTGTGTTCCCTTAGTGCTGCTTTCTTACTTGTCACATAATTAACATAATACTATAATGACTTTATGATATGGATATAACATGGTGATAATGGCTTTACTGAGTGATCGTTACGCTCCATACACAGCACTTTACAGAGAATCAGGTGTCTGACCACCAAAGCCCATGTTTGCCCACCGCCTTCCCACTTGCTCCTTGGAAGGGAAAGGCTGTGGTGTATTCACTTTTATCTCCCCTGTGACCAACAGTGCCTGCCATACAAGCAATGCTTGTAAAATGAATGAATAATCAGTATGGTGTATGCAATTCTGAAGATTCCTGTCTCTTGGTAATCCAAACACTAACCTGGGTACTCCTGTAAAGAGATTTTACAGATGTAGTTAAAGTCCCAAGCCAGCTGACTTTCAGATTATCCAGGTGGACGTCACCCAATCTGATGAGCCCTTTAAAAGCAGAGCATTTTCTCCAGCTAGTGGAAGTCAGAGAAATTCAAAGAATGAGAGGGATTTGCCACAGTCTGTCTTGCTTGAAGGTGGCGGGGGCCCATGGTAAAGAACGCAGGCGGCTTCTGGGAGCTGAAGCCAGCACCTGGCTGACAGCCCACAAAGAAAAGAAGACCTCGTTCCCACAACCACAAGGAGATGAATTCTGCAAACAACCAGTGAGCCTGAAAGAAGACCCTGAGCTCCACATGAGAACCACAGCCCCAAACAACACCTGTATTTCAGCCTGGTGAGACCCTGAGCAGAGAATCTGGACACCCTCACCGAGACTTCTGACCTACAGAACTAGGAGGTAATGAATGAGTGCTGTTAGAAGTCACTAAACTTGTGGTGATTTGTTATTCAGCAATGAAAAACAAATGCAAACAGGTTTCTAATTCTGTGGAGATGGTGGTGGCTAGATGGCTTTGTGTGGATCCCAAAGGTTCCAGGGAGCATTACAAAAGGTGAGTATTCCTGGGCATATATCCAGACAAAACTCGAATCCAAAAAGATACGTGCACCTCTATGTTCAGAGCAGCATGATTCACAATAGCCAAGGCATGGAAGCAACCTAAATGTCCATCGACAGATGAATGGATAAAGAAGACGTGGCACATATATACAATGGAATATTACTCAGCCATAAAAAGGAAGGAAATAATGCCATTTGCAGCAACATGGATGCAACTAGAGATGATCATACTAAGCGAAGTAAGTCAGGAAGAGAAAGACAAATATCATATGATATCACTTATATGCAGAATCTGAACAATGACACAAATGAACCTATCTATGAAATAGAAAAAGACTCACAGACATAGAGAATGGAGTTGTGGTTGCCAAGGGGGAGGGGGAGCGGGAGGGGGTTGGGGGAGGGATGGAGTGGGAGGTTGGGATTAGCAGACATAAGCTTTTATATATAGAACGGATAAACAACAAGGTCCTACTGTACAGCACAGTGAAATACACTCAGTATCCTGTGATAAACCATAATGGAAAAGAATATAAAAAAAGAATGGGGGCTTCCCTGGTGGCACAGTGGTTGAGAATCTGCCTGCCAATGCAGGGGACATGGGTTCGAGCCCTGGTCTGGGAAGATCCCACATGCCGCGAAGCAACTAGGCCCATGAGCCACAACTACTGAGCCTGCAGGTCTCGAGCCTGTGCTCCGCAACAAAAGAGGCCGCGATAGTGAGAGGCCCGCGCACCGCGATGAAGAGTGGCCCCCGCTTGCCGCAACTAGAGAAAGCCCTCACACAGAAACGAAGACCCAACACAGCCAAAAATAAATAAAGATTTTTTTAAAAAAAGAATGTATATATATGTATAACTGAATCACTTTGCTGTACAGCAGAAATTAATACATTGTAAATCAACTATACCTCAATAAAAATCAATTGATCAATCAATCAAAATAGTTCCAAAGACAAAAAAAGAAAGAAAGGTGAGTGTTGGCTGTGATCCAACCTCATGAACCGTCACGGGGTGAGGAAGTCCATGTCCATCTATGGACGAATCAGAAGTTGGTTTAAGAGGGAATGCTCTGCAGTGGCTGGAGTGCTGGACAGGAAATATGAAGTCCTGGGTCCTAGTCCCAGCTCTGCCAGTGCCTCACTTGTGTGACCATCGGCAAGTCCCTTTACATCTCTTACCTGCAGTTCTTTCATCTGCCACATGGGGGCATTCATCCCTCTCCCATCCACTTCACAGAGCTATGAATCAAGTTCAAGTATGATAAAGGTCCAACAAGCCACATAAATTGTGGCCAATTCTGGAGGAACATAAGGGTTTCCTTGATCACCTAGGGAGTTTGGGGAAGAGCTATGCCAAGTTATGAGACCAATAAAATTCAGGTGACTAGGCAGACCTTTAAGGGGTTCAGATTACAGCTGTGCCATCCCTACTAAGAAAAGTGATGCTTTGCCCTGTGACCCCCTGGGGGAATCATCATCATTATAAAAATAATGTCTTCTGTTTCAACAGCACTTTTCAAAGTACTTTCCCCTCTACCATTTTAGTTTCGATAGCTTGTCTCCATTAAAGGAAAAGAATGGACTAAGAGTTTTTCTAGGTCTGAAAGTTTTGGTTTCTCACCATGAAGTAGGGTTAGTCTCACCCATTAAACAGAAGTGGAAGACTGAGGCCCAGCTAGACAGGCAGTTTGCCAAGGCTGTGGGGCTGTAAGTGAAGGGCTGCCTCTGGGACGGAGCTGGGAAAATACAGAGTTCTTAGGTAGAGGCCCAGCTTTGCCTGTGCCAGGTCTGAACTGAAGGAGGGGGTTCACTCACACTCAAGTTCCATACTACAAATTGAATACAAATGAAGCATTGGAATCATGTCCCATTTTGAAGAGCCTATTCCCCAGCCCTCCAGTTCTTCCACAATGACAGTTATTCTGCTGGCTGTGAAGCAGAAGAATTTTTCTATGCTATCTTCATTAAGTAGGCAGGGATGTAGGGAATACCATGCAGGGTAAGCTCCTCTCAACATCCAGCAAATAAATACTAAAGAACAGGAAAAAGGACCCGTAAGCTTGGACCTTTCTTGGGAGGCCTTTGAGCTTCAACAGAGGATCCCCAAGTTGGGATACTTCAGTTGGGTTGCCATCCTGAACACACAGTTTGAAACCATGACTCCAGACATCCTGAACCACAGCAGGTTAGAATTCTCCTGGCCCTGAAAATGATTCCTGGGCTCTAGAATCTAATGTGAATGTAACCATCAGGTTCTAAAAGAGGTGGCATCTGTGCATTCGCTTGTTCCTGCGGCTAACTCTGCGCTGGGTGCTAAAGATCCAACATGGCACGTCTCACAGTGCGTGTGGTCTAGGGGTACACCTGACAGTCAATCACACAAACAGATGTCAGACGCCAGCTGCAATGTGAGCTGCACGGGGCTCTGAGAGTCATGTGCTTGGATGCTGAAAGAGTGATGACTAGGATGAGGGCTGAAGGATGAACAGGGCTGATGGACTGATCACGGGAAAGAGCAGCATGTGGTAAGGGTGAGAGCCTTCTGAGTATAAAGGGTCAGACAAATTCCAGAGGGACCAGAGTTACAGAATCCACGTTGTGGGACAGCACTGGAGAGCGGGCCAAGGAGTTGAATCTTATTCCAAGGGTAAGAGGAGGGCCTTGATGGGTTTTAAGCAACAAAGAAACAAGATGTAATCAACGTTTTCCAAAAGATCATGCAGGCTCCCTTGTCGAGAACTGATTCGGCAGAGGAGTGGGAGGATGGAGGGTAGGGGGGTTGAATGGAGGCAAGAAGTCCAGGTCAGATGCCACTGTGATCATCCAGATTTGGAAAAGCAGCAGCATCCTCACACGGGCCTGGACACTTGTATCTGCTGTCTCTTAAGGTGAACAGAGCACTGGACTAGTTATCAGAAGACTGGTGTGATCTTGAGTATAACTGTGTATTAGTCCTGGGGCACTGGGAAAATGATTTTGCCTCTATGTACCACATCTTGCTTGACTTACCAATGGAAGCCATGCATCCTGATCTACTTATGTACGATTTCCAATCACACAGTCTCGGAGATGGGAGGAGTGTTAAGAGGAAGCAGTTGGTCTCTGGTCCCACGTGATGCTTGGCCTTTCCTCTGTCTGGCTTATTATTGTGTCCCCAGCGCTTAGTACCCTGGAGGACCAAGGGCAGGCACCAAGTACAACATCGCTATAAATAGTTTATCACTTGAACATCTTCAGAAATAGGGACACTCACTCTCATCCCCAGGAGAGCCACTGTTGTACTACCCTGCCCATCAAAAGTATCTTCCTCCTATTTAGATAGCATCCGTTTCCTGCAACTTCTGCCAGATGCGCCTCACTCAGGTCACAAGGCACAAGCCTCACATCAGACCTTCAGTGAACATCTCTCTCCAAGCCTTTTCTTCCTGTAGAGTCTCCCCTCTTCCTGAAGCTGTTCTTCAAAGGACATCGTTTTGTTGCACTCTCCTGCTCTCATCCCTTTGAACAAGTCTCTTATTTCCCCCTTCCTGTGAAGCATCTAGGAACAGTGTTTTCTATATAGCAAGCGATAACAAGTATTCGTTGGATTTCTTGGGGTGAGCACTGTCTGCCTGAAGTGAAAAGGAGTCTCTCAGAAACCAAAACAAAGTAGAACAGACAGGAACATGGGAATAACACACAGAGGGCTGACAAAGTCTCAACAATCAAGCAAGCCAGCAGGCCTGGGTGTTGCTCCCAAGTCAGTAGGATCTGGGACTCTTGAGTTTCCTTATCCATAGAGCTCACGGTTTGGACTGGTGATTGCTCTCGATGTTAAGCATGAGGTTCTAGTTAAGCGTTGTCACCTCTGAGCTTGAGGCTGTCGGAGCACATGTTATAAAGGGCTTAAGGGCACAGCAGCTCCAGGATGACACTTCCTTAATAAACCGAGCAGCATGGAAGGAGTAATGGAATGCAAATAACTTTATCACTATCTGATTGAGTATGGCTCGATGCCATGTCTAGCCACCACATAAAATCACCCCATATAGTATCTACATCATTGGTAACATCTTTGGGAAGCCCCGGACTTGAAGTCTCCTAGCCAAATCCAAACAATCACAGTGGAACTCTTGGCTGGTCACGTTTCTCTTCACAGTTTTGGGCGTAAGAGAGAACAGGACCCAAAAATCAAGGATAAGTTTCTTGTCTCACATTTGATTGTCATATTTGCCATTTTGATCCAGATCAGACTATCCTTTGTCTTTTATTTCAGCCAAATTCTCTTCCTCTTTGATAAGGAGGAGAACCGTGCCTGCACTCAACAGTGACATTCCCCAAGGTGGCTGGACGGAGTGCTAGTGTTGTCTTTATTTGCAAAATGTTCTCCCTTCCCTTCCTTCTAATCCATCATTTTGGCGGCCTTTGCCAGCCGGGAGGGCAGTGGCGAGAAGGCAGTCTGGAAACATTTCTGGACATAATCAAATGTGTGCGACATCTGTGTAAATGCATTGCGTTTATATATGTATGCACATACATTTCTGGACATAATCAAATGTGTGCGACATCTGTGTAAATGCATTGCGTCTATATATGTGTGCACATACATTTGGCATATATGCAACTGCTTGTAACAGGATGTTTATACATGTTTGTGATTTTTGCGGGCAAATGTTGACATATCTGTGTCTTTGCTGGCATGTGTCTCGTGTCTCGATGTGTATGTATGTGTGAGAGTGAGCGTGAAGATGTACCTGCAGGGCAGTCTCACCCATGAAGGATGGCAACCCCACAGATCCTTATCCACAGTAAGGAAGGAAAATGCACAGGAGACTCTGACGTTTGGATTCTCACACCCTGCTGACAGAAGAGAAGGGTGCAAGAGGGCTTGACAGCTCTGCTGATGGGCTGGGGCTGGCCCTCGGCCCCTCCCCACAGTCTTCTGTAATTGATTCTGTGCTTCTGACACCTCTTCCCTTTGGGCTGCAGGTCCCTGTCCGGCCGCATCGTTGGCGGCGTCTGGTGGTTCTTCACCTTGATCATCATCTCCTCCTACACAGCCAACCTGGCCGCCTTCCTGACCGTGGAGAGGATGGTATCTCCCATTGAGAGTGCCGAGGACCTAGCGAAGCAGACAGAAATCGCTTACGGGACCCTAGAAGCGGGATCCACGAAGGAGTTCTTCAGGGTAGGGACATCCCTTGTCCCAGGGCACTTCCACAAAAGGGAACCACTACTGTCAGTAAAATATCCTTCTCGTTAGCATGAGATTATAGGCAACTGCTTAACTGAGCGTAAGTCAGGGAAACAGACATTTCTCAGCTTTCTACGGATCCCTGAGAAACCTTCATTTCTGCATTCGTGGAAACTTCAAAGCTCTTGCATTGAATTAGACCCTTTATGTATACCAGTCTGTGCCAAGTTCTCCGAGGGCTGCAAAGGATATGACATATAATTCCCTTCCTGCTCCTATAAGGACCTTCAGCCTTATTAGTAATTGATTAGGAACAGCGAGGAACAAGGTCCCAACCTGATGCCCTTTGTGTCCCCTCCTTGGAGACTTTGATGAATAAGATGTTATATGGGAAGTAATGACTGGAATAGGCAGTCTATTAAATAGTGCCAGGAGATACAGAAAATGTGAAGTGGGAGTGGAGGTGGTGGAGATGTCTTGTGGCTAGAGGCAAAATGAGGAAAATAATGTCGACCTTCAAGAGTCATTATGAGATGAAAAGAGGTGGACATCTAAAATACAAGGAAACAAAGAACAATGAATGGGGGCTCCATTTCCCATGAGGGCTTCGGAGGGTGTAGGCAATTGAAAGCCATCCTGAAGGAGGGGTAGGGAGGGATTGCGGCCACAAAGGATAGACCTGTAAACATCTCTAGACATCATGAAACCAAGTTAGATCAGGGTACGCTAATTACATTCTAGGCAAAAGGAGCAACTTGAACAAATGCTCCAAAGCAAGAAAACCTGTAGTTCCCTGGACTTTGGAAATGTTTAGCACAGGGAGTTACCATATATTAATCAAATAAAAATAATAAACAATTGCTACCACTTCCTCAGCACATACTATGAACTGGGCCCTGTGCTAAGAAGCACACATTTCATGACTTATTTCATCTCATCAGAGGCAAGTTGGGGATTTGTTATCCCCATTTTACAAAGGAAGCTCAGAGAGGTAAAAGTAATTGCCCAAGGTCACACAGCCAATAAGGAGGAGGAGGAGAATACAGAGCTAGCCTCTGCATCGCCTCGGGCAAGAGGGTGGGGATCCTATGCAGACCCACTGGGTTCTCACTGCAACTTCATGGAGCAAACCCCAGACTCTGAGTGAACCCACAGGGTGCTGTGCACAGCCTCTTGATCGTGGGCTCTGCGTTCTGTATGACAGGCAGAAGAGGGACCAAAGTCCTAACCATGGCTGATGGAGGTTCCAAGACTAAAATCATTCATTTTCAACATAGTGGAGCAAGAAGGTAACTTAGGGGTCACTTGGTCAGAGTCGTCATTTTAGAAAGAAACATGACTTGCTTAGGCTAACCCAACCAGTTAGTAGAAAAAGCACTTGTAATCTTGTTACAATTCTCTGACATCTTTAGCCTGCAACCAGAGTATGAAGGAGATGCCCGATATCTGTCCATAAAGCCAGTTCTATGCCCCAGGCCCTGCTGATGCAGTCGGGGAACCACCCAATCTGTCCATTCATTATATACCCATGATCTCCACCCCGGTACATTCGCATGTTACAGCCCCCGAAGCCCCTTCCCATCCATGGTCTCCTTTATGTTTCACCCGTGACCTAAGGCAGAACAGGGGTTGTGTGTCCACGTTGCAGGCAAGAATTTGAGATGCAGGGAATTCATGATGCAAGTGTCCGGGAGGGGTACAAAATCTGAATTTCCTCATTCCGACCCAAATATTCTTGCACTGAACCACACTGTCCTAATGGATGGTGTCATTAATAATTTTTTTTTAAAGATCGCTCAAGTTACTAGATAGGCCCATAGACAAATCCAGTCTAACCCTCCACTCTTGTAGTTGGGGAAAGTGAGGTCCAAAAGAAAATGTGCATGTCCTAGCTAATTCAGAGGCACAGCTAAGACTTAAGACTTCCACGTTCTGTTAATAACTATGGAAATACACATATTACTAGCTCTTGTCCAGAGCACTGTGCTAGGCATTTAGAACAAAGGCAGTGCATATTTGACAAGCTCTGTGCCCTAGCCAGGCTTACTTCATTACACTAGGCAAATAGGTTGTATCAACAGTTCACTCTGATTGGTCAAGAGTGCTTACCTGGAGTTCTATGTTAAGAGGGATTCTGAGGTCACATCGGGCTCAGTATGAAAGAATTCTTTAATTGCTATCAATGTCTGCCATGTATATAGGAAGAGAAACTGGTACCAAGCCAAACATGTATTGGGCATTTCTACCCTGAAGTCCAACCAGAAGAAAAGTCATAATTATTAGTAGTAATTGCACCACTTACGGAACACCTGCTACGTGCCAGGCACTGGGGTATGCCCTTTACCACTTTAAAGTGTTCTATCCTCATATAATCTCCATGGCGACACTGTGTAGTGAGTCCATATTATCGCCATTGTCAGGAGAGAAATACTGAGGCTCAGAAAGGTTATGTTACTTGCCCAGAGTCCTGCAGCCACTGAAACATAAAGCAGAAAACGAGGGAGACAGCTAGTCGTAGTGTAAAGGTACTAGGGGTGCAATCAGGAGATGAGGTTTTACTCCTCCTGGCCCTGCCACTAACAAGCTACATGACTTGGACAGTTCATTGCCACATTGTGGGCCTCGGTTTCTTCACCTGTAAAAAAAAAAAAAAAAAAAAAAAGAGTGCTGCTGACCCGATGTGTCCTGTGAGCCCTTCCATTTCTGTGACGCTGACCTTGAGAATTATCCCACCAGGACCTTGGTGGGTGGGGAGACAAGGTCACCTACCACCCCCATAAGGCAGAAGGAGGGAATAGGGCAACAAGAATTCTACTTCTGAACAGTCTGGCTTTTCATCCCCGTGGCAGCCCAGAGCTTCTCGGCAGCCCCAACCCAGAGTCACTTAATCCTCCACCGACAGTTTAATTAAGATGTGTGAAGGGCTGTGGGAGCTGCGGATGAGGAGAGAGATCCAAGAACAAATACCCCAAGCCTGTTTCCAATCCTCCCTGCCACTCGCATTGCCTTCGCATTCCTGGAGATGACATTTTCCTGATAGTTCTACTCTGAGCGACTGTGAGTGCAGCCTTGGCATTGGGGGCACTGGGGTGAGGCTGAGGGGACATATTAATTTTCTGCATACTGTGGCCCAGAGCGCTCTGCCGCTCTGCCTGTCAGCAGCCCAGTGTTCCCCCGCTGTGAGCATCCTGCCAGGTCACATTGCATCTTGCAATTGCCCTGCTGCGTGTCTTGCTGGTTTTGTGCCTAGAAGATGATCCGCAAATCTGGTCACAGCTGAATTTATCTATTTCCCTGTTTCCTGTGAGAGAATATTCAATACGTTGTGGATGCTACGATTGGTCTCGGATATTTCTTTTCCTAACTTTGATAATCCTCCCTCCCTTTTCTCCTTTCTTTTTTTTTTTTTCCTCACCTGGACACTGTTGCTTGAATGATAAATATTCACGTAAAGAACCAAATATTTCAAGCTAGCAAGGAACGTAAAGGTTACCATGTCCAAACTCCTTATAGAACAAATGAGGAAAGTTAGCAATACAACCAAGACTATCACCCAGGGTTCCTCACCCCCAGGCCAGTGTCCTTCCCAGATTGTAAACCATCTAGTGAAACAAATCATCTCATTTATCTAATTATAGACTATCTTACAATTCACTCTACCGAACGCTTCCCTGACATTGTCAGTAACGATCTCCATTCATTTTTCCTTGAGACCTAGAGTTTTTCTGGGTCCAAATATCTTTATTGGCTCAAGCAACAAGCTAACTGCCTATCAATATTTTGCCAACGCTTGTTGATATCAAGAAAATAAACTTGATATTGTGTGCAAAGAATAATGACATATTGCATGCATAACGA
The DNA here is from genome assembly GCF_039906515.1 of Pseudorca crassidens. Taxonomy (NCBI): domain Eukaryota; kingdom Metazoa; phylum Chordata; class Mammalia; order Artiodactyla; family Delphinidae; genus Pseudorca; species Pseudorca crassidens. Next base: position 129,658,142 of record NC_090298.1, read on the forward strand.
TAATTTTATACTAAAGAAATCTGTAATCTATATATCAACCACTAGATTACATAGGTGGCCTAACTCTAGTAGTAACTGTCTTTAAAAAAATAGTCCCTTACATGAGTTTAACACTTGTCCATTTACAAAGCATTTTCAAAAGCCAGATACCAGTAGCCCTAAAATACATCTACCTGTTGGGGAAAGGATGCTTTTTAGGAAGAGCATCACATGTGAGAGGGTGGATTTGTGGTCCTAGACCATGGGCCCTCACTAAGAACCTACTAGATAGATGCAAGGTTAGACTCTGTGCAGGACCCACAGAAGGGAAGACGTCCCCTACCCTCAGGTAGTGTTCACAAACTTGAGACCTAAGCCCAAGTGTGAATGGCTCTCAGTCCTAAAAGTCTAGCTTGGACATGCAGTGAGTGCCTGGACAATGTGTCCTAGAGGAACATCAATCCTCACAATATTCCTTCTAAAGTGAGGGCCACACAGGCCATACAGATGAATCACCTCGGGAACTTCTGAAAAAGATTTATTCTAGGCTCCATCCAACACCTGCTGCATCAGAATCTCTAGGTTTAGAGCCAGGGGGTCTGCAGATTTACAGTCTCTATACATGATTCTGGTGCCCACTAGAGTTTGAGAACTACTGTCCTTGGCACCGAGATAGTCTCAGAATACACAGGATTTGTTCTGATCTGTGAGATGCTGAGTAGGATGTGGCTGGAGAGAACCAACATATCCAGGGGAGTGAACAAATGAGGCAAAGTCACAAAGGAAGGAAGGCCCAAAATGAGTTCAGGAGGAAATGAGGAAAGCAGCTTGGCTGGAGGTAGAGGCTTTTGAAATGTAAGCAGAAGACAGTATTAAGTCCCAAGTTATTAACTTTATCAGACAACAATTTGCATTCTGAGGGCCAGTCTTGCAATACGGGATGACTGGAACTTGGCGCCTATGATCTATTAGAAATTCTTTAGTGTTGTCCTTTAACGATGAAATCAGACTCCACCTATATCGTCAGCTCTCCACTTCTTCAGGGCTCTGTGAATATGACCTTATTGAACAACAGATAGGTCCTCTGATGTCTTGAAAAGTCAGACAGAGCCCCAGTTTCTTAACTCTCCCCATATTTAAGAGGGCTGTAACTATCAGCAGTAATTAAAAGATTCTGAGTTCTCCTATTCATTCTGTATTTGCAAGGTATTTGTACTTTGAAGCCTACTGGTACTAATTAGAGCCTCTTATTTTGTAATCACCGATAATTTGTTTCTTCCTGAGCTAATCTCGCTCATGAATGTGTGATCAAGCCACACCTGGCTCTTCATTATTGTGTGTGGGCCGACCTCCATGCCACCACGCACAGCCAGCGCTTAATTCCAGCTTCGTTCCTGTCCCCTGCCAGAGGTCTAAAATCGCCGTGTTTGAGAAGATGTGGACGTACATGAAGTCAGCAGAACCATCTGTGTTTGTGAGGACCACGGAGGAGGGGATGATCCGAGTAAGGAAATCCAAAGGCAAATACGCCTACCTTCTAGAGTCCACCATGAATGAGTATATTGAGCAGCGGAAACCCTGTGACACCATGAAAGTGGGAGGTAACTTGGATTCCAAAGGCTATGGCATTGCGACGCCCAAGGGGTCCGCCCTAAGGTAAGTAGCCAAGATCTGCTTCCTTGGTACTCCCTCTCCCCTCCCTACCTCAGAAAGGAAGCTGCTGTGCCTGCCACATGGCTCCAGGGCCACAGTGGGAGCTGTCAAGAGGTCTCTTCTTAGACACCTGTGGGCCTGGGAGATTCCAGCCACCCAAGATCTTCAGCCCTGAGGTTGGAAATTGACCCGGTGGCCTCAGCTTGCTCTGATTGTTGCTGCCCATGTGTCCCCTTCCCACGCCTCGCCTTACCCTTCCAAGTGGTAAACACTGATGAACCTTGTGTTTCTGTTGTGTGATCTGTAACACACCATCCTTTACCAGACACCTCCACATCCTACTAGGCCACGAACAGGGCTCTCCAGCAACCTGGATTCTTTGACAGAAGGTGGTTTGTAATGTTTGTCTCCAAAGAAGCAAGTACATGGTCCAAATGAAAAATCAAGTCATTTGAGTCCTGAGATTCTAGCTGTGGAAATCAAAACAGCACCAAGCGAGTGGTAGCACCCATTCTTTCCTAGATGCTGATGTCTTTAGCAAGAAACAGGTATTTAAGTAAAGAAGCAAAGTGGACTTTATTTTCACATAAAGAAGCTCTGGTATACATTCCAAACAGCTAAGGCAGAGTCCTGTAAAAGTAAAGTCAAAACACCTAGATTTAACTCTGGGATTTACTACTGACTGTCTTACAAAAGGTGAGACATATCATCTCCCGACCTTCAGTATCCTCATCTATAAGGAGAGGATAACCATCTCATCCTTTCCTAGGTCCAAAGTGGTTTTAAGTTCAAATGGGATAATCTATATAGAAGGTAAATGAAAGCAATAGTGTAACGTCACCTGTAAGGCACTGTGTCAATTACAGAGTGATTAAATCACTTTAGGGAAGGGTAGCATTCAAGGAAAGGTGAGACTGTTTTAAAAGGTTGTAAAAAGATGGAGAGAGGTTCCTAACCCATTTTGACATGACATCCAGAGCCAACTCTGCCTCCACTTCATTCATTTATTCCAATAATATTGATCCCTACAACCTTCTAGGCACTAGGCTAGGAGCTGCAGCTGCAGTTTGGGGGCAAGACATACATAGTCCGGGTCCCATGGAACTACATTCTTGCAGGGAAGAAAGGCATTGAACAGATGATTATTGCTTAATGGTTCATGACAATTATGATAGTCTATAAAAGGGGACCCAGAGGACACCTACTTCCAGCAATTTGGCAGAATAAAACCCCCACTATTAAACACCTAGATATGCTGGAGAAAGATATAACAAATACACTTTTAAATGCAAGTTAAGAAATCTCTAGGTCAAAAAGGGAAAAGGAAACCAAAACCATAGTAAAAAGCATAAACTAATTATTCTGGGTCTGCCCTAAGCAAGGCAAAGTTATAAATTATGTGACAACATACATGAGCAAGAATCAGAAGTACAAGTAAAAACATAAAAGCAATCAAAAATACTTTTAAAAGAAAAAAACACTATCATAAAAGATAAGATGTATTTGGAAAAGTATCAATTAGAACTTACAGAGGTGAAAAAAAATGTAGTCATTAATATAAAATCTCAATTTTAAAAGAGTTAAACAGCAAATCAGAGTTGAAGAGAAAATTAGTGCACTAGAAAAAAATAGGAGACGATTCCCTAGAATATCACACAGAGAGATAAAAAGATAGAAAATATACCAAAGAGGCTAAGAGACATGAGACAGAAAAAAATGCCAGGTGCGTCTTCTTTAAGTTCCACATGGAGACAAGAGAGGATGAAGTAGAGGTAATATATGAAGGGAATTTTCCAAAATTTATGGATAACATAAATACTCAGATTCAAAAATTATGAGTCCCAAGCAGGATAAACAAATGAAAATCAGCAGCTGATTCAACTGAAACTGCAGAACAATAAAGACACAGAGAAGATCTCAAATACACCCAGAGATAACAAGGTCCAACTGGTATGCAGGATAGGTAGGATGTGGCTGAGAAGACTTTTCCAAGGATGCTTTTTTTCCAAGCTGAAATATGACAGATTAACAGGAGCTAACTAAGTATAGTGAGGGGAGAGGAAGAGAAGAACAGTCCAGGCAGAGGGAACAGAACATGCAGAGACTCTAACTAAAAGAAGCTAAGTACTCCTGGAGCACGGGTAATAAAGAGGAGAAAAAGTTAAGCTACGATTGGAGAATAATGAAATGCAGACAGATTTTGTAAAGGATTTTTGTCCTTATTTGAAGAGCAATGAAAATACATTGAAGAATTGTAAGCAACTGTCCAAATATCAGGAAATAACGATATCTGTAGGAGTGTAAAAATAATTGTATGTGACCTAATAAAGGGAAACCAAATGGCCCAGTATTTATTAATCATGCATTTTTGTCTGCAAGAACTTAAAAATCTCTTTGTACAAGTTTAGGCAAAGTTCAAAGGGGATTCAGAGGCTAGTGCTTGGCAAGAAAAGAAACTTTTAGGTACTTATAGAACATCACCCTAGAAAGGCCCAAGGTAGAGAATGAATTCTTATAGGTCCAGGAACACCAATGATGCTGCAGTATTACAATTAATGAAGGCTTTATGGGTCAGGGACATCATTTAATCTAAATATTTAGATGCAAAGTTGGAAAAAAAAAAAAAGGCTACAGAAGGTGACACGATTTGCCCACTCAATACATTACTTCCACCACCCTACCCTATCCATGGGTGCCTGGAACATGGTGACAAACTCAGTAATGTGAACGTAAATCTCCAGTCATCTGGGACTCAAATTACTTCCCACTACGATAAAAGCTACCATTGAGTGACTGCCTACCACATGCCACACGCTGTGCTATGTGCAGTGTTTCATATCCTCTTAATTTCCCTATGAAGTACCATTATCCCCATTTTACAGATGAGGAAACGGTGGCACAGAATTAAGTTACTTGACCAGTTGGACACAGCTAATAAAGGAGCCAGATTTCAAGCCCAGTCAGTCTGACTCCAGAGCCCGTGGATGTACTTACTCTCTGGGCTGGGCATTATGACTGACAACACTGTTAAAGGCAGGACACCGAACTTATGCCAGCTTCCCAGCACCTATTATACTGGGCAAACAATCACCGTCAACTCAAAAATTAAAAATGCAGACTTTTGGAGCCCAGGGCATCCACTCACCACTCTGAAGGCAAAAGATAGTGACAGTGAATGCTCACTTTAATGCCCTTCTTCTTTAATGCACCACTTCTTTGAGCAGTAACACTGCCTTTATGGGTTTTGCATGCTCAAAGATTCTTTCTGGTGTAAATATTGAAAATAGTTCAACTCTATAATAAATAAATACCTAATTCTATTGCTTACATCTCTGTGAGACGTAACAAGTCATTTATTGATTTTGAGAAAGAAAGAGAAAGGGAAAGAGACATGAAAAGGAATATCTTCCAGATAAGATCACAGATGGTTGATGTGCAAGTCAAGAATACCTAAATGGGGCTTCCCTGGTGGTACAGTGGTTGGGAGTCCACCTGCCGATGCGGGGGACATGGGTTCATGCCCCGGTCTGGGAAGATCCCACATGCTGCGAAGCGGCTGGGCCCGTGAGCCATGGCCGCTGAGCCTGTGCATCCGGAGCCTGTGCTCCGCAACAGGAGAGGCCACAACAGTGAGAGGCCCACGTACCGCAAAAAAAAAAAAGAAAAAAAAAAGAATACCTAAATGGAGCCCACATGGCTCCAGCTCTCTCCCAGTGCTCCTTTCTCTCCATTGGCAACCTTTATGAGAGCCATGGGGCTCCCTGACTCGAAAACAGAAGAGCAACGCTCATCCTAAGAGAGCCTTGGGTTTCTGGCCTGGGAACGTCCCTCTTCGCCTACTTCTCATCTCAGCAATAAAAGGAGTCATTCTAGCAACCAGCAGTGTAGCGGTCCCATGAAACATATCATTGCAAAACGGTTACAGAAAATATGAGTAACCACACATGTACGCCCACAGTCCAGCCCGGCTTCCTTCAGGTCTCTGTCTCACATGCCCCGAATGATGCTGACTCCCCAAGTCATGGTCAAACACCAAAGAGTCATGGCAAGCCAAATGCCACAGACACATGTGCCTGATGCAACAATCTTAGATTCACTGATCTGATCCCAGCAAACCATTCTGCATGACAGAGGTGGAAAATGAGGAGAAGAGTGAAGGGGTAGGACATGATACCTCTGTTCCCCATTGAAAAGGGGCTTAAATGTACTTAAAGAGGATATGGCAGAGGAAATCAATGTTGTCTTCAGATTATTTAGAATTGTAGAAAATACCTTTTCAAAGACCGTCTAGTCATTCACAAAGTTGCAGACTCTTTAGGAGTGTTTTACACTACAGACCTTGCAAACTTCTCTTCTGCCCTGTGAAAGGTGGGGCTTTGGCTGCCCTCACAAGGCAGATGTGCTCCAGACTTAGGGCCAGTGCCCACAGCCAGAAAGGACCTCCCTGGCGGTCCCCTGCACCACTCTCCATAAAGCCAGACCTGACCACACCTGTGGGGCATTCGCTCCCTTCCAGCCTGCCTGGAAAAAGGTCCAGGTTCCTCCACGGCAGATCACCCAGCTCTGCCCCACAAGGTCAGAGAGCCGATATCTAAGGCCCAAATGTTCCTCTAAAACTTGCCAAGTCTACTTGGCAGAGGCCAGGCTTGTCCCTACAGAGCATTAAAAGGCTGTGGCAGTGACAGAATGGCATTTGTCTCTTCTGCTCTGGAAACAAATACTCAGGAAGCAAGGTGGTTCCGTGCTTGATTTTCCATTTGGACAGGTGGTGTTTCTTTGAAACAGATGCTGTTTGTTGGCCGTCACTGCATGCTTGGGATTGGGTGAGGGGCTGGATTTTGTTTCCGAAGCCCTGAGGTTGTGGATAAAGACCTACGCAGCCAATGCCGGTCACTAGGGAAAGGGAATAGGTAAATCCACTAATTGTGATCTATTGGCCCTTCTGGTGCCAACTCAATGTATCTGCTGGTCTGAACTGAAGTCTCTTGTCTTTATTATGACAAAGACTCCCTTCAGTTAGAGACGATGTATTCAAATTTCCTAACTAAGGGAGCATGACCCCTGTTTTACCCATTCAAGAAGGAATCCACACCAGGTGGGCCTGAGTTAAAATCTCATCTAATGACTCTCCTTCACAAACCATCTATCGGGAGTTTAATGGATTTGCTAAGAGTTATACCCTAATCGGGACATTGGTCAAAGTCTGGTCTTTAACTGTGACTGTGGTTCCGCGGCGTCTTCTCTGGTCCCTGTGATCATGACGTGTTTGTGTTCTGTCACGTGTCTTATCCATGCCAGACGTGTGAGCCAAGGTGACAGGAGGAGCACACTGCAGCCTTCTCCTACAGCTTAGTGGGTGCGGGTCTAAGACCCACTCCCTGGGCTTTGCATGCAGCTTCACAGATTCCTTTCCAAATATGTATCTTCTCCACACACAAAGGACTGTGCGCTGCACTTCAGGGGGCAGTGGTGAGAGGGAAGCGATCCCAGCCCCTCAATGATGCACAGTCAAGCACAGCTCATGAGCCATATTACACAGATACCCGTTATTCTGCTCAGTGCCCTAACAGATCTGGGAACACTCAAGAGCACAGTCCACATCTGAATGGGAGGATTTCCAAAAGTTTCGAGGCCAAGGTGACATCCAAGTTAGGCCCTGGAGAAACTGTGATAGATGAGAAGTAAGAACAGGGAACTCCAGATGGAGGGGACAGAATAACAACAAACACAGCGGTGGGAAATCATAAGGCCTGTTTTCAGGAACAAGAATCCACTTTAACTAGAGAAGGCATTAATAGGTAAGAGCGACTGGCTGTGGTCACAGTGCAAAGGATTTCAAAAGTCGCTCTATTTTTTATCTGATGTCAGTAGAGGTCATGGAAGGCCACTGATGGAGGGACCATGATCAGACAGACTCCCGAAGATGATGCTGGCAGTGGTTTGCGACGAGAACCAGAGAGGAGGCTCACAGGCAGGGAGGTCATTTAAAAAGCCATTGTGGTCATTTTGGTAGGCGATAATGAATGTGGTTACAGATCATAATGAGATGGGGACAGATGGAAGAAGCGGCTCTATGTTTGTCATCAGTCATAGCCTTTACTTTAAGACTTGGCAGTTTGGGAAAGAACTCTGTTATGGGAGCTTTCTGGGACTTCTGTGTTCCTGCTTCAGGACTACCCAGGTACAAAGTGATTCAGGCAAGGACAGAAAATGGGCAGATGTATCCCCACCTCAACTTCACCTCTGGGGCACCTAGAAGATTGAGGAAGGCATCTCTGGGAGGGGTACAGAATTCCTGGCTCACATGCAAGAACGATAGAGGCTGCCAATTACCTCTACCTTCCTCCTACTGCACTGTATCTTGTCTATATCTATTTTATTTTTTAATCGGACATAAGCTCAAGATTGCTCATCAACAGTTTAGTTTCAATCGTATTCCTACTGAATAGATTTTTCTCCCTTCACACAACCCTAGGCTGGAAAATATCTCCTAAGAACCACTCGTCTGTATTGGCGTCTGGCTAAAAAAAAAGAGGGAGGTCAAGGCCATGACTTAGGAAGAAACGTCACAAGGTTTTACGGGGAGTGGTCTCACTTCCAGGGGTTGAGGGTCTCCTAGCTGCCCACCTCCATCCTGGGACCATGTGACATGATTGTATCTTCAAGGCCGTTGAGAAGGGTTTTCCACTTTTAGGGAATCACCCTGACCCAGAATGTCACTGGGAAGCAAATAAGCAAGTGACGTCTTGGTGGTGTTGAATCTATTGCCATAAAAGCACAATATTCCAACTTTAGTATGCATTAAAATCTTCTACGGAAGCTGGTTGAAAATGCCCCTTTCTAGACTCTGATTCCTGAAATTCCTGATTCTGCAGGTCCAGGTAGGGTCCAGAAATGTTCAAGTTCCACAAGTCCGCTCGGTGATTCTGTTAGAGGTGGACAGCAGTCCACTTTGGGAGGCAAGGTTAGACGTCAGGGAAGAGAGATGTACGTGTTTTCTGAGGAAGCAGTGGCTTGGGAAGAAAAGGAAGATTAATATAATGGGAGAATGACAGGGAAACTGCATTGAACAGTGTCAAAATCATGATCCTCGGAGTCAAACTGCCTCAATTCAAGGTCAAGGGCCATTAATTTACCAGCAGTTTGACCTAGCTTCGTGAGTCACTATAACTTTATGAGCCTCTGTTTTCTCTTCTGTAAAATTGGAGTAATAACAATTCACTGCAGTTGCTCTGAGTTTTGATGAAATAACATAAAGTGCTTGTCACAGAGGGTACTCATTAATGTTAATTCTCTACCCCTATCCTCCTCCCATTAGACCTACCAGAACGTCACTTTTGAGCCAAATAACTTATTTTTTTCTTCTTTGTGAAACCAACTGTGTTCATGAGAAGTACACATGAGCCCCACCCTCAGCTCCCTACACTGGCTGCATTAGAAATAAAATGTCTCTCTGAGAACAACTTGTGATCCACCCCCACAGAGAACACACTAAAAAAAAAAAAAAAACACTGATATTTCTTTCTCTCCCTCCCTCCCACCCTATTCCCATAGTATGGTATTGGTGCAGGGCCCACTGCTGAGAATAAATGCAGTATGTCCCAGGGAAATGACAGTCCCTTTCAATTGGTCCTTGCCTCCTGATGGGTAGCCAGGGATGCTTGTTGTCATGGTAACCCCCTGAACTCTGTGACCCAGGTCGGGCCTGATCAGAGACAAAGGTCTCCAAGCAGAAAGGCTGGATTCGCCTGTATCCTCAGAAGAGCTGGAGAGAAAGGAAGAGAGGGAGGGAATCAGCGGATAAAAAGGGAGAGAGAAAAAAAGAAGGGAGGGACAACGAGGCAATCAGAAAGTGTGTGTGTGTACGTGTGTGTGTGTGTGTGTGTGTGTGTGTGTGTGTGTGTGTGTGTGTGTTTGAAAAGAGACTGGAGGTTTGCCAGAGGAGGGCTGCATCAATACAGAAGCTTCTCGGGTCAGGACACGTGGGATGGCTCGGAGAGAGTACCAAGAAAGCCTGCTAGGAGACTGGCACAGCAACCCCGCGCACAAGCCCGGGCGGGGGATGGGGGCGTGATTTAGCCTTTTAGTGGTGATGCTAAGACCTATTGTTAACATTTCTCAAGCACTGACTCATCCCAGGCACTTCTCTGAAGTATGTGATGCGCACTAGCTTATGTAATCCTAACAACGACCCTGGGAAGGTAATATTGCTTTCATCTTAATTGTACAATTCAGGAAACTGAGGCAGAGAGAGGTTACGGAACTTGCCCAGGGTGACCTGGTGTGGAAACTGGACAGCTGGATTTTCAACCCAGCCAGCCTGACCCCAGGTTGGGATCTTCCCAACCGTGTGAGGCAAGCGTGGACGTAAGGAGGGAAACTATCAGGAAGGGATGATTATTTGGAGGAAAAAGATCATTTATCCTCCCCCCAACACCTACACGCAACTTAGTCCCACCCAATCAATATACAAATAAGAAAAGTGAGGCTCCACGAAGGGAGGTGCCTACACTGCCTGAATCCCTAGGGAATCCTTCCTCCCTTCTGCACTCTTTGCATGGGGGAGGCACACAGTGCAAGGGACAGGGTCACATCACAGGCTGACGTCGTGACCCCCTGCCTAACAGCAGAAAGGGGCACACTCGTTGCTTGTTAAGCTTCCCTACCTGCCCATGACAGACTGAAACAAAAACACCCCTAAAGCATTTTATGCTTCCAGAAACTCTGCAGAGCTTTTGATGGAGTTCAACAATGAAAAGCAGACCACTTTAGCCTGACTTTACCATAAGTGTACGGGCGGGGGGCGGGGGGAGGAGTTGTGTATTCATTTCATACCTGCTGTGTACCTACCGTGACGTATGAAATGAATACATATGAAACGAATGCATTCAGCACCCTAGCGATGTCCAATCAGTCATCCCTCTCTCATTTTTTGACTTAGGCATTATCATTTTCCTTCACAGGCGAGGAAGCTAAGATTCAGAGAGGTGATGTTTTGCCCAGGTTCTCAAAGTGACTTGTGGGACAGGGCTTAACTACAAACCCTGATTCCCAAACCCTCCTTTCTTCCACACCTCCACCTCCGTGCTAACAGAGGCATCCTCCCCTGCCTCTGGCAACTTGTAAGGTGGCATCCTGAAAACATCAGGGGAAATGAGACACCAGGTCCATTTGCACTCCACAGCCAAAGCACTCCTTCCTGAAGCACTGGGCTAGGCTGCAGCTCCACGGTGCAAGATTTATTTTGGAGGGTCCTGGCGGCATCCCAAAGACAGATGCGCACTTACTCCTGTTAGGGCTCCGTTTCTACCATGCCTGGTGGAGAAGCTCGTAAATGGCAGAGCAACACGTTAAGGAGAGACAGGAGGAATGTGGAGAGTGCAAGGTGACAAGGATGGATCTGGGGAGATGAACCCCACGGGAAATGAATGGCCTTGACCGCGAGAACAGCAGCCCAGGCGGGCTGTGATTTGCCTGCCCAAGCACTGCGTTCTCCCGCTGATACACGAATTGTATGTTGCTTTAAGAGGCTGATGCTGTCAAAAGTAGCACCTCTTTTCTCTCTGTCTCAACCTCCCCCCCCTCCCCCTGCCTCTCTCCCCTCAGCAACTTTTTTCCAGACTTGCCCAGCCTTTTGCCTTTTCTGAGAAGGCAGCTGCTGTTACACAAAGGCAGACCAGGACAGGGAAGGTCTGGATACCTGTCCCAGCTCTGTCACTCAGGGCTCGTGGGTGTGGGAAACAATGTGCTTTGTGTGGATCAGACCCTGTTCAAACCTTGTCTCCCATATTTACAACCCGTGTGATCTTGGGAAAGTAACAATAAGCAGTGTGGACCACCGACTGATCATTGGGGCCCTGAAGTTAGGGCTGAGTCTGAATCACGGGCTGCCAGTTAATGACAAAAGGCGCTCAGGCACTTCACCTCCCAAAGCCTTGACTTTCCCAAATATAACAACTGAAGGTAGCACTAACATAAACTTCGGCGGTTGTTAAATGGGATCATATGAATGTGCCACAGTGCCTGGCACACACTAAAGTGACTAAGAAGTGTTGACTGTCATTATTTAATCCCTCTGAGGCTTAGTTTTCTCATCTTCCAAATGGGGATCCTAAAACAGGCTCCCCAGGATTGTCTTGAGAATAAATAAAATCACTTAGGAAGAGCTCATGGTGCATCGGGAGTTCTTGGATGTTAATCCCCTTTGCTCGTCAACTTCCCCTCAACTTGCTGCTTCCCCTCGGCACTCACCATCTATTCTATTAGTTTGGGGATCCATCCAAATAAGTGGTGAGTGCCTTCTCTGGGCCAGACTTCTCTTGGCTTCTTTTCATTGCAGTGGGGCAGAAATTGCAGGATACCAGGGAACAGAAATGTTCAAGTGTATAGCTTTATTCCCTTTACACTCGGTACCACAAACGTTCGGCTAATAGCCACATTGCTTCCATCCATTTGTCCGGAAGTAGAAAGAAAAGGTAGGGGTAGTCCTGAGTTGAGTGCTTGCAGGGAAATTCTGGGCCACCTGTTTCAGGAATGTTTTATGAGTGGCCCTGTGGGCTGGGATCATGGCTGGATCATCATATCTAATCAGCATCTCTCTATGGAGAGTAAAGGACAAAGGCCCAGGTGAATCCCTAAGCAAAGGAGCCACTTCCTCCCAACTAGATGGAGGTAGTAAGCCAGCAGTTCTCAAACAAAAGAAAGTCAGGCAGGGAAATTTACATATATTATTCATCCCTCCTCAGCACAGACATCTAGCAGAAGAAGAGCATAATGGCCTCTTAATCATATTCCCTATTCCCATGGGAATGAAATTTATTCCTCTGGAAGAACATTAAAAACAAAAAAAACATAGCACTATTTTTAGTTTTTTAAGGAACCTCCATACTGTTCTCCATAGTGGCTGTATCAATTTACATTCCCACCAACAGTGCAAGAGGGTTCCCTTTTCTCCACACCCTCTCCAGCATTTATTGTTTCTAGATTTTTGATGATGGCCATTCTGACCGGTATGAGGTGATACCTCATTGTAGTTTTGATTTGCATTTTTCTAACGATTAATGATGTTGAGCATTCTTTCATGTGTTTGTTTGCAGTCTGTATATCTTCTTTGGAGAAATGTCTAATTAGGTCTTCTGCCCATTTTTGGATTGGGTTGTTTGTTTTTTTCTTATTGAGCTGCAGGAGCTGCTTGTAAATCTTGGAGATTAATCCTTTGTCAGTTGCTTCATTTGCAAATATTTTCTCCCATTCTGAGTGTTGTCTTTTGGTCTTGTTTATGGTTTCCTTTGCTGTGCAAAAGCTTTGAAGTTTCATTAGGTCCCATTTGTTTATTTTTGCTTTTATTTCCATTTCTCTAGGAGGTGGGTCAAAAAGGATCTTGCTGTGATTTGTGTCATAGAGTGTTCTGCCTATGTTTTCCTCTAAGAGTTTGATAATGTCTGGCCTTACGTTTGGGTCTTTAATCCATTTAGAGTTTATTTTTGTGTATGGTGTTAGGGAGTGTTCTAATTTCATTCTTTTACATGTAGCTGTCCAGTTTTCCCAGCACCACTTATTGAAGAGGCTGTCTTTTCTCCACTGTATATTCTTGCCTCCCTACCATACAACCCAGCAATCCCACTACTGGGCATATACCCTGAGAAAACCATAATTCAAAAAGAGTCATGTACCAAAATGTTCATTGCAGCTCTATTTACAATAGCCAGGAGATGGAAGCAACCTAAGTGTCTATCGACAGATGAATGGATAAAGAAGATGTGGCACATACATACAATGGAATATTACTCAGCCATAAAAAGAAACAAAATTGAGTTATTTGTATGTAGTGAGGTGGATGGACCTAGAGTCTGTCATACAGAGTGAAGTTAAGTCAGAAAGAGAAAAATACCGTATGCTAACACATATATATGGAATCTAAAAAGAAAAAAAATATGTCATGAAGAACCTAGGGGCAAGACAGGAACAAAGACGCAGACCTACTAGAGAACAGATTTGAGGATACGGGGAGGGGGAAGGGTAAGCTGGGACAAAGTGAGAGAGCGGCATGTACATATGTACACTACCAAATGTAAAACAGATAGCTCGTGGGAAGCAGCTGCATAGCACAGGGAGGTCAGCTCGGTGCTTTGTGACCACCTAGAGGGGTAGGATAGGGAGGGTGGGAGGGAGGGAGGCGCAAGAAGGAAGAGATATGGGGACATATGTATATGTATAACTGATTCACTTTGTTATAAAGCAGAAACTAACACACCATTATAAGGCAATTATACTCCAATAAAGATGTTAAAAAAAAAATCATAGTACTAGTCAAGCCAGTCTCCTTGAGTCCCATAAACACTGCTTTTCCCCACTCCAGTCTCTTTCCTCTTACTGCTTTTTATTTCTCCCCACCTATAATTCAAGGTACAGTTCAGTAAAGCAAGGGCCAACTGCCCCACAGAACCTAAGAAAAAATTTACTTTGTAGGAAACTCCTATTGATTGCATATCACATGGACTGATTTCTACCCAGCCAACTTCCATGTATACTGTCACTTTATGAGCAGGTTATCAAGTCAGTTGATGTGTTTGCTCTGCCTACTTCAGAGAACCAGGAAATACTAGTCCTGTTGCATAGACCATATAATACAAATTAAATTAACCAACTCTTAAAGGGACTTAATAGTGCCTTTCGCTGTTACCAGTGATTATCCTAGGAGCAGCGTGAAAGTATATGACCGTGATCATGCAGCTGAACTCTACCAACATCCCCCGTATAGTATCCTCAAAGCACTAAAGTAAGTACTTTTAAGGAAAGCAAAGAGGCAGAAATCATGACAGTGGCACTCCCAAGATTAGATCCCAAAATCTAACACAGAGACTGCAGCTTACATGCCCCCGGGGGGGCCAGGAAAAGAAAATGAATGAAATGGACCAGGGGAAACCCGTATGTGGTTTCTTCATTTTCAACAGAGGCATGAGGAAACAAAACCACAGTTTAGGGTAAATAATAATTATAGTTAATATTTATTGAGCACTTGCTATATATGACAAGACCCTCTAAATCCTCATATGCATTCCCTAATTCATGTAATCCCCTCACAAAAACCCAATGACGTAGGTATTATTAAGAACCTCATTTTAGGGCTTCCCTGGTGGCGCAGTGGTTGAGAGTCCACCTGCCGATGCAGGGGACATGGGTTTGTGCCCCGGTCCGGGAAGATCCCACATACCGCGGAGCGGCTGGGCCCGTGAGCCATGGCTGCTGGGCCTGCACGTCCGGAGCCTGTGCTCCGCAACGGGAGAGGCCACAACAGTGAGAGGCCCGCATACCGCAAAAAAAAAACACCTCATTTTACAGATAAACAATCAGTGGCACAGAGACGTTAAGTAAATTATCAAAGGTCATACAGGTAGCAGATGGCCAAACCACAATTTGAACCTAGGCAGTCCAGCTTCAGAGCCTGTGCTCTTATCCATTACACTACGCTGTAGATGGAGAAGTGACGGTCTCTGGGGTATCCTAGGACATGGTGGGGACTTAGTGAACGAAAGAGTATATGCCTATCTAGAGGGGATGGCCTCCACTCAGTTCTGGTCTAATATTGCCATATGGGAATATTGCCAGATCTTCTCATTTTTCAAAAGAATCTAGTAATCGTGATTTTTGTGTGAACTACTGAAATTTTTGAGTGCTGTCCCAGTCAAGGGAGAAGGAAAGAAAGGAGATACAACCCAGTAACAACTAACACTAATCCAAAGAAGAGAGGAAGTACCATAAAGACAGACAGATAGATGGACAAATAGATCCACTGACTGAACAATCAATAGGTAAGGCAACGTGGGAAAACCATGCAGGTAGGGGTTAATACCTTGCCCTTTCCCAGGGTGGAAGTTCTAGCAAGGCCTCTAGCACGAAGCAGCAGTCCCTGAACAGGACCTTGAACCAGTGGGGAGAACATCTACGAGCAAGATGGGGAGAAAAGTATTTCAGGTAAAAGACACAGCAAGCATACAGTACAAGAGTGAAAGAGATGGTAATTCATGCATTCTTTTTCCATCTGTGTTATCACTGTTTTTCTGCAAGGGAATCATTTTCTCATAGAAAATCTCTCATGGAATCTCATTATACAAGATACTTAGGCATAGAGCTGCTACAGAAAGAGATGAGGGGCTGGAGGTGGAAGTGGAAAGGGGGAGGAGAGAGAGAGAGAGAGACAGAGAGAGAGAGAGAGAGACAGAGAGAGAGACAGAGAGAGACAGAGAGAGAGAGAGAGACAGAGAGAGAGAGAGAGAGACAGAGAGAGAGAGAGAGAGAGAGAGAGACAGAGAGAGAGAGAGAGAGACAGAGAGAGAGAGAGAGAGAGAGAGCGAGAGGGCTGGAGACAGGTTCAGGCCCGGGGTGGGGACATGGGAGATCAGAGCGTGCCTTTCTTCCCCAGGCGCCATTCTCTATAACTGGAGGAGATCATTCTCCTACATTATGACCTTTATGTATTTTGAAGTCCACAAGTAAATAATAGTCCTGCTGGTCTGCCCAACATTCTTTTCACATTGACATCTGTCTTCCACTGGCCAGTCCTTAGAACGAGCCCAGCTTTTCTTCTTTTCACTGAACCAGAGGTGGCCAAGATGAGGCCAGTGGCTGGCTCTCATCCTGAATGGTGTTTCCACTCCCTCTGTTAATGGTGGGAAGACTTTCATTCATTCCCTCCGTTATCTTTTGGCAAGCATCTCCGAGGTGTCTGACACAGAGCCATGTGCCTGCTGCTGGCAGATGGTCCTACGTTACGAAACCAGATGTGGTTTACTGTGAGCTGCCACGAACTGGTGATACCTGCATCTCACATTATGGGGTGGCCTGGGGATCAAACGTGCCTTCGAAATGCTTTCTGTCTGTAGAAACCCTGGCTGGAGGGGCCAGACCTCAGGTCCCCATCTGGATCTCTGTGCTGCATTAGGTAATCTTAGCCACAGGACCCTAAAGAAAGTTACAGGGCCAGAAACACATATCACACATGTAAAACTAGTATGCAGTTTCTAGAGGTTCAAGAAACATGCGGTATAACATATATCTTAGAAATTTAAAACCACTCCTTCATTCAGCAAACATGTATCAAACAGCTACTGTGTTAGCTATCATGCTGGGAGCAGGGCCCCTACCATTAAAGAGATCTCAGTCTAGCTGGAGGAGTAAATGATGGATAATGAAGTCATGAGTCTGCTGTATTTAGATGGCAAGTACAGCAGGAAAGAAAGGAAGGCTAGATCCATTCTGCCTGGGCCATTACAGGAAGCACTGCAGAGAACAACATACATTAGCAGCTTGAAAGATGAATAGGTTCCACAGCGGCAAAGTGGGCTATGCAGAACATGTACCAACCCACAGGGGTATGGCTTTCACGGCACATCCAGTCCAGCCACTTGAATTTGTCTAGAATTAATCTCAAAGCACTTTCACATCTGTCACCTCATTTGATTCTCACAATACAGGCAGCTGGAGCAAGAGAATTATTCCCATTTTACAAGTGGAAAACTCAGGTGCCGTTGTTAGGGTGACCAGCTGTCCTGGTTTGCCCAGCTCTGAGCAGGTTCCCACGATGTGGGACTTTCAGTGCTAAAACCAGGAAAGTCCCAGGCCAACAGGGACTAGGTATAGTTACAGGACTTGTCGGATAACTTGATCAGAGATGACTGAGGGACTCAAATCAGGCCTTCGGACTCTTTCCTCCAACCCCAAGTGGAGAGAGAAGAGAGTGTGCTATATGTGTTTTTGCTCTTTTTTTTTTCTTTTAAACCAATTCCTTCGTGTTATTTTGTAGAGTTAGAAAACAAAGACAAAACCTCTGTGTTCTGACTGACTCACTGCCTGACCAACATTCCTGCTCCTAAGATCACAGAACTGTCTGTCCCTTGGGTACACTCAAGAGGGGAAATTACCTGGAATGGCCACAGCTGTGAAGGCAACTCTGACCCTTAAGGAGACCTAAGGATGCCTGCATTTTAATGGAGGCTCCTGATATAACCCCAGGAACTCTTTATTTCCTTCCACTTGGAAGGTCATTGGTTAACCTCTCCCATTTCACCCACCACCCCAAGCTACTGGACCGGAAGAGTTCTACGGACCCTTCACTTTTTGCCCAGTGATGGTGTTTGCCTTAGATGGTCCACGCTGACGATGTCACAGACTAGACTATGGACAGAAGGGGTCTTAGAGACCACTGTCCAAAAGGGAGACGATTAAGAGAGTGCCGTCCAGACCCAGGTCTCCAAACACCCAGTCCTATCCTAGACTCAACCACGCATCCCCACCTGCCCCAGGCATGGCAGGTCAAGCAAGCTTCGTTTCTTGCCAAAGCTCTGGCCTCTCACTCCCAGCAAAATGAACCTGGTTTGATCTCAACAAAGGAACAGAAACAACCAGAGAAGGTTTCTCCCCGAAACCCTCAGCAGAAGCGGTGTTCTCCTCCTCTGCAGGCCATGGCTGTACGAAGGGAAAAGTGTATGGGAGAAAGGAGATGGCTGGGCCTTCTGCACAGAGAGAGCACCCTGGGCCTTGGAAGCCCCCAGCCCCATGAAGGAAGAGTTAGAATGACCATACTCGCTTGCATATTGACCTTTATCCAGTGCACGGAAATTCCCACTCTTCATGGCTCCCCCTAAATGTCTTCAAATCTCACTCATCAGTAGCTACACTCCCCCTTCCTGAGGGCAGATGCAGAGCCCCTTGAAGCCTCTTCTCCTGGAAGCCCAGTGGTTCCCAGCCTAGAGAGATCACAAACCATCAATGCCCAAAAAGGAAATGGGGGTGGCGTGGGACACTTGACAGTTTTTTATCTCACCAAGGAAAGATACGAAAAGAAACAAAACAAAAAATTACCGTCTCTCCTCAACATCATTTAGGAAGAAATGTGTTAACACTAAAAAGAAGAAAGCAGATCATCAGTCGCACACAAAGGACTGTCGTTTCAATGGAAAACTTCGGCTCTCTGGAAACTGATTATGCAACGCTCCCTTTCCTCATTTTCCCAGTGATTAGTAAAAACTTCATCACAAATTGGCGTGGCTCATTGGACCAGCCTCCTGGGACCCACTGACTGAATCCCAACTTTGCCTCTCATGCATGAATTCCCTCCATGTTTTTCCTGACAAGGAGTCGTCCCACCAACAATGTCTTTCCTAATTGATACTTTTCAAATAACAATTTCCAGAGAGCTCTAACAGCTCCAAAGTTTGCCACCCTACTGAGCAGCAATCTGTGTCCCTGTGGCTTTGTCTCCCTGATCGAATACTGCCCTCCAGCACCTCAGAGGATAAATCTAATTCCTCCTCCACTGACAACCAATCCCAAGTTTCCAAGCGAGCCCTGTTTACTTTGCAGTGACCTATCATCTCCATTATCCCTGGATCCAGGGTTACAACTTTTGATGTTGTCTGTTTCTCTTACATGAGTCATTACACTGGGTAATTAATTGATGCCTATTGACTTAGTACTGAGTACTTAGTATAGAAGGGCTGCTGGTCTGAGGCTCCTCCCTGCTTAAACACCTTCCATATCTCCCTGGCCCACAGGTAAAACGTTGACTTCTTAGTATAGAATTCAAGGATGTTCACAGGTGGGACTCAGCAGTTGTAACCTCATCTCCCAGAAATTCCCCTCATCATGACCACACTCCCCAGGCCCTGTAATTCCTGTCTCAGGGCTTCTGATATCCCTTTTCCCTTGGCACAGAGGACTCCCTGAAGGTTTTCTCACTTCCACCCACTATCAGAACTAACCTCTCTTTTCTGGTACTTCCATACCCCTTGCTGTAAAATCAGATTCAGCCTTCCATGGACTATTGCGAAGCTTTTCCGCCTCCCACACTAGACTGTACATTCCTTGAAAGATGAGGTTTGTAACTTCATTCCTACTAATTACTTAGCACAGTACTTGACACTTAATTGGCCCTCATAAATATTTGGGGAGCTGACCCAAAGACATCGACTCTTTACTCCAAAGGCTTTATAATCAAGTGAAAGGCTAAGGCTAATAATACACATGAAACGATGGTGGGCAGAGCAATGACTTGATTGCTAGGTGCCAGGGAATTTTAAAGGAAAGGTCAAGGAGAAATCAAGTGTTCAAGGAAAACATGAGGAGCATTGTAGGGCAACCAGATATTAAGAAAGAATTAAGGAGAACAGGAAGATGCACGTGCATAGCAGCAGGAGGAAACACACTGGTTGAAGGAGAGCAGGATGCCTAGAAGCCTAGTCTGATTAAAACGGAAGCTTCCTTGGGACTTCCCTGGCGGTCCAGTGGTTAAGATTCCGGCTTCCCCTGCAGGGGGCGCAGGTTCAATCTCTGGTTGGGGAACTAAGATCCTGCGTGCCCCAAGGCACAGTCAAAAAAACAAAACAGAACAAAACATCCGAAGCACCCTTTGGAGGAGGAGAAGTCAAGCGTATCAGTGCGGGCTGAGCATCAACTCCAAGGGCTGTTTTATACAACACTGCTAAGATGCTTGAATTCAAGGTTCTGAGGGCAAGAGTGGAAGTATGGACAACTGCTTTAGAACTGAGGGCCCGAATTCAATCTTTAGCTTTTCATAAGTTGAGGCCAGTAAAAATCATCTGAAATATCTCCCCTGGCTGTTTTCGCTTTTTCCAAACTTTAAAATCCCTGCAAGTATATGATAATATACTTCTTCACAGTGGCAAAGTTGAATACATTGAACCTTAATGAGTACAAAGTCATCCTAAAGAATATAGTTCCAGAATTCCAACTTCTCTCTCCCCAAGATTTCCAAAGATAATTCATTGATTCAAAGGCTTCCCTGGACCCATCAGCTCCTGTGGCTGAGGGTCAGGGCTCAGGAAGTTGAGGGTGTCTTCTGCTCACTGGCCCTCTTCGGGAGCGAATGTCATGCACGTCACCATGTCCGCGATTACAGGCCTAGCTGCGTTCCCTGACAACCCAGGACCATCATACTGACCCTTATACTGAGCATCTGTCCAAATCTGGGAACTTTCAGATGACTCTGACTCTGCCGAATTAGGACCATACCTGATTCTGTTTTGTTTGTTTGCTTTATGTTTCTTTGTTTCTTTGTTTTTCTCGATTCCAAGCACAGGATTTGGCATAAGAAAAGTTCAGCTAGAGATCTGGTTACTCAAACAAGTAAATGTCATAACTAATATCAATATTTGAGCCCTTTATAAATGCCTTGCTAAGGTCCTTGCAGTTCTGTTTTTTAATTCAAATTACAGAAGAAAATAAGGACAATGTGCCTAAATTCATTCTGAAATGTCGTCCTTACTGTTTCTTTGACTCTTCCAGTGTCATCCATTCAATTAGAGGGAGGTGATGCTAGATGGTGGTTGCTCTCTTTAAACATTTTTGTTTAGCAAAGTTAACATTTAACACACATCTGTGTTAGTTCTTCCACCTGCACTATATTTTTTTCCTCATCCATGAAATGTAGATGTCTGGAAACTACTGCTAGTCTGGAGCATGGCCTCTGCTATCCAGGACCCTGGATTTTGCACATATCTCGGTTCTTATCTTATTAAGTTCTTGGCTTTTATTTTCCTGTAATAGTTTTAGAAGGGACTATTTTACAATCAGATTTATACCTCTTTAACTTCTATTTTGAACATGTTGTGCATAACCTTTTCTTGAGGATACTATCATTATCGGTTTTCAACGGCATTGGTTTACAATATGGTGGATCTTCTGGAAAACACATATTATAGGACAGTTTGCCAGAACCAGAACCAGAACCCAAGTGATCATCATTCTAGGACCATCATTTTTGTCACAAGGAAGGAAGGAAGGAACGGAGAGAGGGATGGAGAGAGGGAGGGAGAGAGGGAGGGAGGAAAAAAAGGAAAGGAAAAAAGAGTCAAGTTGTAAATTAGCATCTTATGAAATGGCCTCTGAGGAGGTTTTCCTCCTTTGCTGCCTTTGCTCTGCTGTGGCCTTGGAGAATAGAGATCCTTGGGTGTCACTGCTGTGGGCAAAATAAAAGTTTTAGAAATGACTGGGCGAGTGTGGGGCCTGAGCGAGCACTGGAGGGGGCTTGTCAGTGCATACAGTACCCCAGCTTTGGAAAGCTGGTTATGTGCATGGACTTGAGTCACACAGAGCTGGGTTAGAACCGTAGGCGAGTTATGTATTTGTCTGTGGAATGGAAAGTACAATAGGAATGGAAAGTGCAACCAAACAGGATTCCATAAAATAATGCATGCAAAGCACTTAATAC